>NC_086451.1:404616145-404946842 GCF_028390025.1 Pseudophryne corroboree
AGGTGAACCTGGGAGGGCCCGATCAAGTGGCTTTGCAGGCCTTATACGGCCTGCGGGCCTGAGGTTCCCCACCCCTGTCCTACAAACTTAAAATAATATTGTAGTTGACAATGTGCTCATATTGCTTAATATACTAATGTATAACATGTGACAGACTGCTAGTATGATGCTGACTGTGCTACATGTTTGTCACTTTGTTTTGCAGATCCTCAGTGCTGGTGCATGAGTAGGATCGAATGGATATAATTTTAAAGAAAAAAAGGTTAAAGTGATACAGTAATAAAATTGTGTAGTACACTGTGGAAGTGCTGATTAGTTATCATGTAATAAAGCAGCAATCTTGAGGACACTCATACCATGTTTTAAAGCTGTATTATCCTCTTATGATCTGGTTCGGGATGGCTTGTATGCATAATGATTTAGCTCAGCAGGCAAGGCAGATGCAGGTACAAGTGTATCTGTCACAATCCGGGTAATTAGACATCCTTATTTACCTTCCAAGTGTCTCCTGAGACTGGCCCAACATTCCAAAGCAGGATTCCATCTGCGCTGTCTGCGTGCAGAGTGCTGTATATCATCATAACAGGGAAGTCTCTTCCCTGTGATCCCGTAGCGCTGTCATGGCAGCCTTACAGTTTAGTTGCACTGTTTTAAAGATTGGCGTCTCCTGCCCTCCGCGGCCTCCGCCGCCATTACACATGGAATAAACAGATATTCCCTCCAAATACAAACATGGGTGCAGCCATGTTTTTTCTCATCACATGTCATTCTGCTGCACTCTGGACTCTGCCTAATTATCCAGCCAATGCCTGCTTCCCAGCTGGTATAAATATCCTGCTCCTGATAATCGTCAGTGCTTTGGTTGTCTAACCTGTACACATGTCTCTCCTGCTTGTGGATTCCACTGCTTGTTTCTCCAGGTATTCCAGCTCCTGTGATTCAGCTTCACTAAGAGACCCGCACCTGTTTCCATCCTGCGGTGCAGCCTGACTTCTGCAGTGTTCCAGCATTGCTCCTGGTTACTCTCTACAATCAGACGCCGGCTTCCTGCTCACAGCGTTGGTCCTGCTTTGCTTCCAGCCTCCAGTGGTGTCCTGGTATCATTTTCAACTTCTCCTTTCTGCAGCACCGCTCTCCATACTTCACAGTGTACATTACCATGGCCTACCGGCTTTCCACAGTGCTCCTGAGTCTCTGGTATTCTGCAAGCGGTGTTTCATAGTTTCTTCAGTTTATTTCAACGTTATCAGCGGTATTCCCATATCGCCTGCATCTGTGACCATTCTACCATCAAACCACAGCATCTATCGATGCTCACCATCGGACTCTAAACTACAGTGGTGAGTTCTGCACACCTTTCATTCATACTGGTTCCATCCGGCACTCTCTGCAATTATACCAAGTACCATCTACTTCTGTGCATCTGTGTTGCTCCAGCCTCTGTATACCATCTGCTGGGCAGTACCAGTTCATATCTCTCCTCAGCGGTTAGCTGTGGCATACGGACTTACCATCTCCAGTTCTGGCAAGGACTCTGTAACATTCTGTTCTGCACGCCACAGCACTAATTAGCTCTGCGCTTCTGGGAACTGTACTGTAATTTATCACTGCACACCTACTGTGACGTTATTGTATATCCATGGTGTCTAAAGCTGTGTGTTCAATAAAACTGACTTTATCTTTTTACAACTTCGTTGTCATGGTCACGCCTTCAGGCAAATGGTACTAGATCTCCTGTATGTCTAGGAACCCAATACTACCTCCCCGGTTTACCTACACACCAGCCCCTACATCTGAGGCTTCCCCAGGCCCAAGCAACTAACCCGATACAACATCTCGCAGCCTGCTTAGAACATCAGGAGGCTGCACAGGGTCCCCAGGACCTTTCCACCCGGCTGGATGGAATTCAAGCAACCCTCCGTGATTCAGGGGCATCCAGTGTTCTGACTACAGTACCTCTGCTGGTAACCCCACCCGCCATTCCCGTTGCTGCTCCTCGTCTCCATTTGCTGACACCAGCCAAGTTCGATGGTTCCCCTAAAGCCTGTCATGGTTTTCTAAATCAGTCTGAAACACACTTTGCGTTACAGCCTGCCAATTTCCCAACTGACCGCACTAAGGTTGCCTACATCATCTCCCTCCCCAGTGGCTCCGCACTGGATTGGGCATCACCTCTGATGCCCTGCTCTCTTCATATGCAGATTTTGTGGGAACCTTTAGGCGCATCTTTGACGAACCAGGACGTGTGACATCTGCCTCCATTGATCTACTTCAGCTACGTCAGGGGACACAGACAGTTAGTCAATATCTGGTACAATTCCAGATCCTAGTGTCTGAACTTTCCTGGAATGATGATGCTCTCTATGCAACCTTTTGGCATGGGTTATCAGAACGAATCAAGGGTGAGCTTACTACTAGAGACTTACCTCCAAAACTAGATGAGCTCATATCTCTCTGCACCAAAGTCGATCTCCGATTCCATAAAAGGGTGATTGAGCAAGGAAGGTCCACACTTCCTAAGACTTCTACTGTTACTCTTTCTCGTCAGCTATCGCCACCCAAAGATGAGCCCATGCAGATGAATCACTTTCTACTGTCGCCAGCAGAATGTAGAGAATGTCTATATTGTGATGCTCCTTCTCATGTCATCAATGCTTGTCCAAAGCGTCAGTGAACTCCAAATTCAAGCCAGTCAAATAGAGGCCCGGCTAGGAGTAGTGAACTCCTCTCCATCTTCATGTGATTGTAATCTTTCAGTTTCGCTTCAGGTGTCTCAGTGCTTCAGGAACCTCATTGATCTGCTGGACTCTGGAGCAGCTTGGAACTTTATGACTGAGGAATTCATTAAGCGATGGTCTCTACCCACTGATAGACTTTAGTCTTCCATATTCTTGACTGCCATGGTTGGCAGCAGGATTTCGGATGCAGTCATTAACTCCAAGACCCTGCCTATCCATCTGAAGGTAGGAGCTCTTCACTCTGAACTGATCTCATTCTTGGTTATTCCAAAAGCCATGCAACCTGTGGTTCTAAGTCTTACATGGATTCGTCTCCATAATCCTCAAATTGATTGGAGAACTACGCATATCCTGGCATGGAGTCCTTCCTGCTCAGAGACCTGTCTTCAGAAGGTACTTCCAGTTTTGCACATCTTCTTCCAAGTCTTCAGATGTTCCACCTCTACCATACCAAGATTTCACTGATGTATTTCGTAAGTCCTCCGCAAATATCCTTCCCCCTCACAGGGAGTGGGATTGTCCTATTGATCTCATTCCAGGGAAGACTCCACCTCGGGGGTGCACTTATCCATTGTCGCTTTCAGAGACACACTCGATGGAGGAATATATCAAAGAGAACCTTGCCAAAGGGTTTATCCGGCCTTCCTCCGCTCCAGCTGGCGCAGCCTTCTTCTTCATGAAGAAGAAATACGGTGGTCTGCGACCCTGTATTGACTACCATGGGTTGAACAATATCACTGTGAAAAAACAGTACCCTCTGCCCCTTATCACCTAGCTGTTTGACCGTGTCAGTGGAGCCACCATCTTTTCTAAGTTAGACCTGAGGGGTGCGTACAACCTTATCCGGACCAGAAGGGTGACGAGTGGAAGATCACATTTAACACCCATGATGGACATTACAAGTACCTCGTCATGCCTTTCGGACTTAGCAACGCTCCAGCGATATTTCAACACTTTGTGAATGAAAATTTCCGAGATATACTTTACCGACATGGGCCCTCATTCCGAGTTGTTCTCTCGCAAGCTGCTTTTAGCAGCATTGCACACGCTAAGCAGCCGACTACTGGGAGTGAATCTTAGCTTAGCAAAATTGCGAACGAAAGATTTGCAATATTGCGAATAGACATCTCTGTGCAGTTTCTGAGTAGCTCGAGACTTACTTTTCCAGTGCGATCAGTTCAGTGCTTGTTGTTCCTGGTTTGACGTCACAAACACACCCAGCGTTCACCCAGACACTCCTCCGTTTCTCCAGCCACTCCCGCGTTTTTCCCAGAAACGGTAGCGTTTTTTCACACACTCCCATAAAACGGCCAGTTTCCTTCCAGAAACACCCACTTCTTGTCAATCACACTCCGATCTCCAGAACGAAGAAAAAACCTTGTAATGCCGTGAGTAAAATACCAATCTTCCTAACAAGTTTACTTGGTGCAGTCGCAGTGCGAACATTGCGCATGCGCAATTAGAGGAAAATCGCTGCGATGCGAAGAAAATTACAGAGCAAACAGCTCGGAATGAGGGCCATGTTGTGGTCTAACTTGATGATATTCTCATCTTTGCTAATGATTTAGAGGAACATCGCTACTGGGTCAAAGAGGTCCTGTCTCGTCTCCGTGCCAATAATCTCTATTGGAGAAAAGTGTCTTCGAGGTCATATTTATTCAGTTTCTAGGTTACATTGTGTCCAGTTCTGGACTACAGATGATCCTGAGAAACTCCAGGCTATTCGTGATTGGCTGATTTTAACGTCATTCAAGGGTGTTCAGAGATTCCTGGGGTTCGTCAATTATTACAGGAAGTTCCTTCAGGACTTTTCTACCATTGTGGCGCCTGTCACTGCCCTTACCAGGCAAGGTGCCAATCAGTCCAAGTGGTCGGAAGAAGCTACTCAAGCTTTCTATCTACTGAAACAAAAGTTTGTCTCTGCTCCAGTTCTGAAACAGCCAGATACCAGCTTGCCCTCTTCTTCTATTGGAGTGGGCACAGTTCTGTCTCAAAGAGCCGATGATGGCCACTTACATCCCTGTAGCTTCTTCCCATGGAAGTTCTCCCCTGCTGAGCGCAATTACGCCATTGGTGATCAAGAACTTCTAGCTATCAAGCTCGCTCTAGAAGAATGGAGATATCTACTGGAGGGAGCTTCTCATACTACCACTATTCTGACAGACCACAAGAATCTCTTGTATTTAAAAGCCGCCCAATTCCTTAATCCTCGTCAAGCCAGATGGGCACTCTGACTTGACGTGTCTGAATCTACTGGTAAGCATCCCATTATTGATCCAGTGTCATTCTCCACCATAAGAGGGAACTCTATGCCCCCACCAGGGATAAGCCTCGTAAAACCGGCTCTCAGAAGGAAGCTCTTGCAATGGGCGCATTCCTCTCGCTTTGCCGTACACGCGGGTATTCAGAAAACCTTTGAATTTGTTTCCAGATCATACTGGTGGCCGACCCTGAAGAATTATATTACAGTTTATTGCTTCCTGCCCTAAGTGTGCCCAGCACAAGGTACCACGACAGTCGCCGCTGGAAAACTGGTACCTCTGTCTGTCCCTCATCATCTGCAGACCCATTTATCAATGGATCAATTATGGATCTTCCTGAGTGTAACAAGTACAATACCATCTGGGTGGTAGTTGACCGGTTCACCAAGATGGCTCATTTGATTCTGCTCACCGGTCTTCCGTCAGCTTCCAAGTTGGCTCAAGTCTTTGTCCAATTGATCTTCAGATTACATGGTCTCCCTGTCTGCGTGCAGCATGCTGTATATCATTACCTCAAGTCTCTTCCCTGTGATCTCAAAGCACTGTCATGGCAGCCTTACAGTTTAATTTAGGGCATCTCCTGCCCTCCGCAGCCTCCACCACCATTACTGTTGTTTACCACATGGAATATACAAACAGATTTTCCCTCCAAATGCAAACATAGGCGCAGCCATGTTTTTTCTCATCACATGTCATTCTACAGCCTATCCGCTGCACTCTGGACTCTGCCTAATTATCCAGCCAGTGCCTGCTTCCCAGCTGGTTTAAATATCCTGCTCCTGGGCTAGATAATTATCAGTGCTTTGGTTGTCTAACCTCTACACATGTCTCTCCTGCTTGTGGATTCCACTGCTTGTTTCTCCAGGTTTTCCAGTTCCTGTGATTCAGCTCCACTAAGAGACCTGCATTTGTTTACATCCTGCGGTGCAGCCTGACTTCTGCAGTATTCCAGCATTGCTCCTGGTTACTCTCTATGATCAGACACCAACTTCCTGCTCACAGCGTTGGTCCTGCCTCCAGCGGTGTCTTGATATCGTTTTCAACTTCTCCTTTCTACAGCACCGCACTCCATACTTCACAGTGTACTTACCATGGCCTACCAGCTTTCCACAGTGCTCCTGAGTCTCTGGTATTCTGCAAGCGGTGCTCCACAGTTTCCCATATTGCCTGCTTCTGTGACCATTCTACCATTGAACCACAGTGTCCATCGATGCTTACCTTCAGACTCTAAACTACAGTGGTGAGTTCTGCACACCTTTCATTCATACTGGTTCCATCCGGCACTCTCTGCAATTCTACCAAGTACCATCTACTTCTGTGCATCTGTGTTGCTCCAGCCTCTGTATACCATCTGCTGGGCAGTATCAGTTCATATCTCTCCTCAGTGGTTAGCTGTGGCATATGGACTTACCATCTCCAGTTCTGGCAAATACTCTGTAACATTCTGTTCTGCAAGCCACAGCACTAATTACCTCTGCTCTTCTGGGAACTGTACTGTAATTTATCACTGCACATCTACTGTAACGTTATTGCATATAAAAGTTTTCTAAAGCTGTGTGTTCAATAAAACTGACTTTACTTTTTTACAACTTTGTTGTCATGGTCACACCGTCAGGCAAATGGTAGTAGATCTCCTGTATGTCTAGGAACCCAATACTACCTCCCCGGTTAACCTACACACCAGCTCCTACATCTGAGGCTTTCCCAGGCCAGCCTCAGCCCTCAGTTGTGACAGTATCCACCTTGGGCTATATTTACACAAGCTTTATCCAGTAAGTTAGAAGGATAATCCCCCAAAATCCTGTACCAGGAATAGGGCTACAAGCCCTTACATACAGCAGCAGCTTCTCGGAACCAGTAGTAAGTAAACCTTCACCCTCGCAGGCTACACATTGTTTAGATTCATCAGAAGATGAAAGCCCAATTATTCTACTTCATCATATGAAAAAGAGGTAGGTCTTAACTTTCGAATATAGCTGAGTTAATTGAAAGCAATAAAGCCATCTTATTCTTAGAGGATACAGCAAAGCCTGTGTTAGAAACCAAGGCACCCATGTTTAAACATCCCAATACTTGAGTTCCAAGATCAGCTGATGGAAATCATGGAAGAGGTTTGGGTTACGCCCAATAAAAAGTTAGAATTCCTAAGAAATGGAATTCCTATGATCTGCTTTCAGCTGTGGATTGTTTAAAAAAAAGGGGAGATGGTTCCCAAAGTAGATAAGTAGAATCTACAACAGCTTTGTTTTTAATTTTCCTGTCTAGGGCAGTCATGAGGCCAAGCCTTGGCTTTCGCTTAAATTGCAAAAGGCAGTGGTTGCCTGGGCTGATGCAATAGAGGAGATTTTTCAGTAGAGCAAGAATCTCATATGGCTCATATAAAAATTTGCAATGTTCCTGGAAGCATTGGATATGGGCAAAATATTTACTCCTGCTTATAGAGCAGTTTAGCTGGGTAAGTGGAAGATCTACAGCCACACCACACTGAATATGCCCAATCTCACCAAATCTTGGATGCTTTGCAGTGTGGGGCCTGGTGAGAAACATCCGCGACTACCAAGTGCTGTAGGTGGAATCATTGTCTTGTTCTGAAAATATTGCTTATTTGGTAAGAATTGACAGATATTCTGAAGTCAGAAGCAGACTCCAAGAAAGTCAGGTTCCTTCCACATACAATTCACGTGTTGGTATTACACTATCAATAGAATCCTGTCATAGGCTGAATCCCACGTCAGTGTGATTTGAGACTAGGAAACCATAGAGCTACCAGAAGATCTACAGTGTGGGCCTGGTTAGTACTCGGATGGATATCGGGAATAATAGGTGTGTGGGCTGGGGGGGGCAACTTCCTCAGGTCACACAGACCTGGCATGGTATCTCTAGATATGTTTTCGCATACAAGACAGCCTATCTCGGCTATAGACGAAAGCCTGGTTTTACAAGAAGCAGGTCATAAATTTTCTTCGGTCACGAATATTCATTCCAGTTCCTCTGGCAAATAAGGACAAGGTTTAGCTTCAACCTGATTTAGTTGGAAGGCACAGGAGTCATTTTTACTCCTCAATCCGAAAAATGCTGAGCAAATACATTTGGAAACATGGAATCATACGTTCCTTATGTGTGGCATGAAGCCAGGGGTTTGTATGGATCCCTGGAGATACAGGAGGCTTACCTACAGGTTCCTATACCATTGTACATCAGTGTTATCCAAGCTTCTGCTATACCCTTTGGGTTAGCCACAGTCCCCAGAGTATTTACCAGAAATATATCTCTTCTAGCAGGGGTTAAGGTTTTTTCCCAAACCTAGGATCTTTTAATCCTGGCACAGTCACAGAGATTGCTCTTTGTCATCAGCAATAGCAATAACGTGTTTGCAGGGGCAAGTAACTCATAACTTGGGGAAAATCATCTCCAGTTTCATCACATCAGACTACTCACTTGGGGGCTGTACTGGATCACGTCTGCAGAGAGTAATTTTTTACCTCGCAGCAATAAATCCAGGGTTCACTATAGGATTCATGAATCACCACACAGTGAAACGGTATCCATTCACGCAGCAATACGGGGATGGGTTTGATGGTATCTGCATCGACAGGAGGGAGTATGCACAATTCCACTCTAGGTCTCTGCAGCATCTGATTCTTATCAAGTAGAATTCACAACCACACCACACTGGATATGCCTAGACTTAATTGGGTCATGGGAGATTAGCAGTGAGGGCTTGTTGGTACCTGGATGGGTCAGCTGGTAATACAAGGTGTGGTAAGTATTAATGGATTACATCAGATAATAAAGACCGACTATGGTACTTATGATAAAAGTAAGAAGGTCATTAGCCTGGTGGCTACAGACATCCCAGCGGGACAAAGGAAAATCCTTTTAATATCAGATTGGAAACTTTGACACTAGGATTAGTGTCAGGGAGATTGTGTTCCCAAAGTGCTGTCTACCAATAGAGGTTGAAACCTCGGGCCATATACAGGGCACCGGTGTAGGCACGGGACAGTCTTCATGTAAAAACCAGTCCAGTTCCGCTTGGACAATGCAATGGCATTAGGGTACCTCAACATCAGGGAGGAACTCTCAGCCAAAAAGGGGATGAAGAAGGTAAGCCACATACCTAAGAGGTAGGATTTCATCATCCAACTTGTCCGCCGTTCTCAGTCCAAGAATCATAAATGGGGAAATGGATTTTTTCAAGTCGATACACCATTCAGAGGAGTGAATGGGCTCTACACCCAGAGATCTTCCGGACTCTAGAAAACAAGAGATGCGTGCTAGAGATGTATCTCAGAACGTCTTGGTTGAACAACAAAGTGCTCACATATGTGTCAAGAACAAAGGATCCCAGGGCGATCATTGTGAATGCCTTATCGGTGAGACAGGACCTTCATCTGGTGGATGGGTTTTCCTCTAATTACCCTATTACCCAGGGTGGTGAGAAAGTTTAAACAGGAAGACCAGCAGAGAATGGCAATGGATGCTCTACTTCTGCTCTATCAACATCCAGACCTATTAATATAGGGTCCTGGTTATCACAGACATGTGGGTTGACTGTCTTTGACAGCATGGTCATTGAAACCTCTATCCTCAGGTCAAGAGGATACTTTCAAACAGTTTCAGAGAAAGGAAACCTTCCTTAGCTCGCATTTATCACCAAATATGGCAGGCCTATATTCATTGGTGCAGTGAAAGAAAATCTTCAGCAAAACCACACTGGATATGCCCAATCTCACCAGATCTGGGAAGCTATGCAGTGTTGGGCCTGGGGAGTACTTGGAAGGGGAACATCTGCAAAAACCCGGTGCTGTAGGTGAATGGGACCATAAACATTTTTCAGAGTTTCCAGGGTCTTAGCATTCCTTCAGACAGGAATAGATGGCTTCCTTGATAGAAGCAAGGGTTGGCATTGACTGTAGAGTTCCAAAAGTAAATGACTAACTAACAGGATGTGCGTACCTTTTTTCCAGGATATGCTGAGCATTCAACCTTTGGTTGTTTTTCCTACAGTGCCATGGGACTTGTTTAGTCCTGAAAGTCCTTCAAGTTGCCCTACTTGAACCACTTAAAAATATGGATTATAAATGGTTGACAACTAAAATGTATTTTCTACTGACTAAGTCGTCAGCTAGAAGAAGATCAGACTTAAGGATTTTCATATTGTTCCCCATTTCTAATTGTTTATCCAGATAAAGTAGTTCTCAGAACTAGATCTGGGTATCTTCCTAAGGTGATGACTAAGTTCCACCTTAACAAAGGAAATATTGTCCCGGCCTTTTAGGGTCTGGTCTTTTTCTGCGGGAGATTCATTGCTGGACGTGATCCGTGCATTAAGGATCTACAAGGATTGTACCAGTGTCATCAGAAAAACATATTCTCTTTTCAATCTCTATGGATTTCATAAGAGAGGATGACCTGCTGGTAGGAAGACACTGGCAAGATGACTTTGAATGACTAAGCATATTTTCAAGCTGATCCCCCTGTTCTGGCTTATGTCTCTGTTCGCAGTACTCATAAGGTAGGTCTTTCATGGGCAGCACAATGTGGTGCTTAAACAGAACAGATATGTAAGGTAGCCATATGGTCTTCCGTTTACACATTCATTAAGACATTATGCCTTGGATATCTTTGCCTTTCACAATGCTGAATTCGGGTGAAGGATTCTCCTGAGCATCGGGAGCATCCCCACCACTAAACTGCTTTGGGAAATCCCATTGTTATCCTGTGAATAACCAGTGGAACCTGCCGGTGAAATATACGTTGTGGTAAGAACTTACTATTGATAACGGTATTTCTCCTAAGTCCACAGGTTCCACAGGGATCCCACCCTGACGCACCTGATTTGAGGATCCTTTTTTACCCACTAACCTCTTCCTTCTTGTACATGTGCATGTGTGTTCTTCTCTCCTAATTAGGGTTCTACATAATGCTCCTGCCTTGAGCTTTGCAATACAACTGTTTTGCCTAAGCCAGGGGGCAGGGATATATGGACGGGCCCGTTGCATGCTGGGAGGCCGGAAAGCTTTGACTGATTGGTGCAAATCCGCTGTCGCTCCATCATATACCATTGTTATCCTGTGGAACCTGTGGACTTAGGAGAAATACCGTTATCAATGGTAAGTTCTAACCATAATGTACATTTTACCATTAGGTATATCACGGCATGTAATAAGGTACCACACTATTAAACAATGTTACCTTGTATCTCAGGGAATTTGAGCAGAATCAGGAATCCATATCTCAGTGTCAAACTTGTAGTTTCGGTCCCAGCAAAAAACAGGTCAAGTACTGCTGACTGTAAGTTCTCATCACGAAATTCTGTGTTTGGGTTGTTTTTTTCCTAGAACATATTTTAATGATTTTGTTAGTAGTTAAACAAAGCAAAAAGGGGTTCCATTCTTTCCAGAAGCAGTGATTTATCATACTTTGGTGGTAATTCCGAGTTGATCACATGATGCAACTTTTTGCAGTCCATGCGATCAACTAGAAGCCGCCTATGGGGGGAGTGTTTTTTTGCATAGCAAGGCTGCGATTGCTTTTGCAGCCCTGCTATGCAAAAAAAGTTTTGTTCAGAACAAGACCAGGGTAAGAGTTACTTACCCTGTGCGATGAATCCAGCATTGAAGGTCCCGAAAAATTGACATCAGACATACGCCCTACAAACACCTGGACAAGCCTGCGTTTGATGCACCACTACCAGAAAATTGTCAGTTGACGCCCCGGAACGCCTTCCTCCTATAAATCTTCTTGCGTTCGCCGCTGCGATCACTTTCTTTGCTAACGGCGTCATTGCCGTAGTGCATGCATAGTTCTGACCAGATCGCACAGCTGTGACGAAGCGCAACATGCGATCGGGTTGGAATGACCCCCCTTATCTATTTCTATTGCAAGCAATATCCCCAAATTCACCTCTTCCATCCTTATGAGGAAGCAGTCTATGTAGTCTCGTGGGCAGTCCTTATCCAGTGTGTTTTGGTGAGACCTCACTATGTCCTTTATAATGTCCTCCAGTTTTTTGAATGTTGGGAAAAGTTTCTGGTGAGGACCTGGGACATATTTCATCAAGGTCGGGAATATATTAAGAAGCTGAAATAAAAAGTATAATTGAGAAAATAAACATTAAAATGAATATTTGTCTAAAGTCCCATTTTGATAAAGTCCATAACTAAGGTTCCCGAAAGCTCAGTAGTTTGGTAATTCTTTCATAATTATTTCTTTACCCAAAGTCATAGTCAATTAATGGTCCCAGACAGAATTGGATATAATGATTTTATTTTATGAAAACAATGGATATTTTTATTATAGTGAACCTGGTTAAGTGGGATCTCAAGGGACACCATGTTTAGTCTTACTTGAAAAGGTATCTCACTTATCTGGTTTCTCATTTACCCAGGTTCAAGTGTTTGTCACACTTATAGAGGCAGGTTCAGTCAGTACTTGTTTCAATTATAGAGGTGCCTAAATGCAAAATAAAAATATGTACATTATGTTTATGTGTGGTTTCTGTGTCCCTTCAGACATCACTGATCGGAGGTAGAGCCTTGTCAAAACCTGTACTAATCCCAGTTACATAGGTTCCAAAAAGTGGTCATCTCATGCATAGAGGTTAATAAACTGTATTAATCTCACTTATAGAGGTCCTAATAGCAATCATCTCAGACATAGAGGTGATTATTCCTAGTAATTAAAAAAAAAAATCTCAGGTTTGACAGTCTCACTAACAGAAGTTTTTTGGTGCAAAAATGCCGGGACTTCACAATTAATACCTCAAAATTAGTACCAGTAATAAAAGTTTCCGACATCTCAGTCAGGTGCCATTGTTTTTGTCACAATGGATTACACCTGAATGAGGAAGGGGCAGCAGTGCTGGGGGGATGGATGGTTAGATGGTTGGAGGAGTTTTTAAACTAGGTGCCTGGGTGGAAAGCTTAGCTAGAAACTACGGGTCATGCAGTGAGAATAGTGAGAATGAAGGTAGTGAACAAAATGGGGGTGGACAAGGGGGGAAGGAAAGAGAAGCTGGCAAGGGTATTAACATGGGTATTAAAAAAGGTATTGCCAAAACACTAACTAACAACGATTATGGGTCATCATTACTGCATATATAAAATTATGTTCCTAGCATAAGGGGAAATAATTATCTTAATTGTATGTATGTAACCTCTAGAAGCCTTACAGGTAAAAACGGGGAACTAGAAGTCCTTGCAGCAAGCAAACAGTATGATTTTATAGGCATTACTGAAACTTGGTGGGACGAATTTGATGATTGGACAGTCAATCTAGGGGGTTATACGCTGTTCAGGAGAGACAGAATAAATAAATAAATGGGGTGGAGGGGTATGTCTTTCCGTAAAGCCATTTTAAAACCTGTTATAAGGGAAGATATTCAAGAGGAGACTGTAAATACTGTTGAGACATTATGGGTAGAAATTGCATGCAGGAGTAAAGGGAACAAAAAGAATAGTATTTGGGCTATGGTACAAGTCGCCTGGTAGTAATATGTCTGATGAGGAAATGTTACTAAAGCAAATTGAAAAAGCAGCAGGCGTAGCAGATGTAATAGTGATAGGAGATTTTGACTATCAAGAGATAAATTTGACAAACAATTCATGTGATATTGCTAGGGGTAATATTTTTTTAAACACAATAAATGATTACTACTTACTTCAACTAATCGAGGAACCAATTAACTAACAATGCAGAATTGACATCAAATATTATAGCAGGGGAGACCTTGGGAAACAGCGATAACAATATGGTCACATTCAATGTAGGTTTTCATAAGCAGTCATATATTGGCTCAACTAGGACTGTAAACTTTAGCAAAGCCAACTTTGACATGATGAGGGAAGCTTTAAAAGACATTGAATAGGAAATTTTGTTTCAAGGAAAAAATACTACAGAGAAATAGGAGGTATTAAAATCAATGCTCATTAAAAATACTTGCAAATTTATTCCCATGGACAACAAAGAACTAAAAATTCCAAAGCAATGTTGATTAACAAAAAGATTAAGGAACTAATGGGCAAAAAAAGGTGAGCATTCAAAAAAATACAAATCTGGCGGGAATATGGAGTCATTTCAGCACTATATGGATTGTAACAAAATAAGCAAAAAATAAATAAGAGCAGCTAAAGTAGTGTCTGAAAAGCTAGTAGCAAAGGAAAGCAAAGCAAATCCCATTTTTTTTATATATCAACAGCAAAAGATTAAAGTAGGAGAGTATAGGCCTTATAAAGGACAAGCTGGGAGTCTTAATCAAAAACAATAATGACATAGTGGACAAACTAAATGAGTTTGTTTCATTGGTATTTACAAGAGAGGACCAGATGCAGGGATTAACACACAATCTCAACAAAGATAATGTCCCACTGCTAAGTGCTTATTTAAGTGAGGAGATAGTCTGTGATTTAAAAAAAGATTAATTAATAAATCACCTGGTCCTGACGGAATTCACCCAAGGGTTTTCATGGGGCTTCACTCTGAACTAGCAAGACCGCTATTTTTGATCTTCATGACTCACTTACATCAGGCATGGTTCCCAAAAACTGGCGTATAGCGAAAGTAGTAGCGATATTCAAAAAGGGAAGTAAAGCTGAACCGGGTAATTATTGACCAGTGAGTCTTACATCTATAGTGGGGAAAGTACTCAAAGACATTCTAAGGGATAGTATACAAAAGTTCCTTGAAGCCAATAAGATCATTAATAGGAACCAACATAGATTTGTAAAGTTTGTTTGATCATGTCAAACAAACTTAGATGGCTTTTATGAAACAGTAAGTGTGAACCTTGATCAGGGTAAGGAGGTGGATGTTAACTTTTTAGACTTTGTTAAAGCTTTTGACACAGTACCGCACATGAGACTAATCTATAAGTTACAAGAACTAGGGCTAGGGAGCAGAAAATGCACTTGGGTCAGATATTGGTTAGATAATAGGGAGCAGCACGTTTTGGTAAATGGAACTTTTTCAAATTGGACTGAAGTGCTAAATGGTGTTCCACAAGGGTTTGTACTTGGACCACTATTGTTCAACATTTTCATTAACGATCTCACAGTAGATCTAGAGAGCATGGTGTCAATTTTTGCAGATGATACCAAATTGTGTACAGTTATAAATACGGAGGGGGATGCTGATTCTCTTCAGAATTACTTAGTCAAACAAAAAGCATGGGCAGCAAAATGGAGAATGAGCAATACAGACAAGTTTAAGGTAAATGCACTTTAGTAGCAAGAACAAAAATACCTACATATTAAATGGGGTAAAATTAGGGGATTCTGTACTGGAAGAAGACTTATACATTTGCATACTGTAGATAACAAACCAAGCAGCAGTACCTAAAGTAGGATTGCAGCAAAGAAGGCTAACAAGGTATTAGCATGCATAAAGCGGGAAAATTGATGCAAGGGATGAGCGTGTTATACACACATAATATAAATCACTAGTGAGGCCACATCTTGAATACTGTGCACAATTTTGGGCACCATACTACAAACAAGATATCCTGGAACTAGAAAAGGTTCAGAGGCGGGTGACTAAACTAATTAAGGGGATGGAGACGCTGGAATATGAGGAAATGCTTGCAAGGCTGGGCATGTTCACACTGGAAAAGAGGAGACTAAGAGGGGACATGATCAACATTTACAAATATATAAGGGGACAATACACAGAGCTAGCGGGGGACCTGTTTTTTGTAAGATCAACACAGAGGACACGTAAACACCTGCTCAGGTTAAAGGAGAGGAGGTTTCACACACAGAGGCAAACTGGTTTTTTCACAGTAGGGAAAATACGTGTTTGGAATTTCCTGCCTGAGAGAGTAGTAATGGCGGACTCGGTCAACACTTTTAAGAATGGGCTAGAAAAATTCCTAATGGATAAGGATACACAGGGTTATGGTTCATAGTCATGCACTAAAGTTATAAAAGAAAGAGGAACAAACACAACAGCCACAGACAAAAATAGTCCTAAAAATAATACAGCATAGATGACCACAAATAGGTTGAACTCGATGGACAAATTGTCTTTTTTCAAGCTCAGAAACTATGTTACTTTGCATTAGAGATGAGCGGGTGTGGTTTGTTGAGATCCGACTCCCCCCCCCCCTCTAACTTCACCTATTTTACACATGTCCGAGGCAGCCTCGGATCTTCCCACCTTCCTCGGTTAACCCGAACGCGCCTGAACGTCATCATCCCGCTGTCGGATTCTTGCGAGATTCGTATTCTATATAAAGTGCCACGCGTCGCGGCCATTTTCACTCGTGCATTGGAAATTGAACGGAGAGGACATGGCTGTGTTCTCTCCCTGAAAAGCTCCGTATCTGTGCTCAGTGTGCTGCAAATATCTGTGCTCAGTGTGCTGCAAATATCTACGTTCTCTGCCTGAAAATGCTCCATATCTCTGCTCAGTGTGCTGCAAATATCTGTGCTCAGTGTGCTGCATTGTGGGGACCACCAGTATATAATTATAGTAGTACAGTATAGTAGGCCATTGCAGCTCTGTGTCAAGTATACTATACATATCTGTGCTGCATTATTGTGAGCAGTATATAGTACGACTGTGCAGCATTTTGGTGACCAGCAGTATACATATAGTACAGTACAGTACAGTAGGCCATTGCTGTATCTTGCAGCTCTGTGTCACTTCTAGTATCCTGATCATGGCTCATTATCTGCTGCATTGTTGTGACCAGTATGTATATTGTACTGTGCGACATGTGTTATACACCTGGTGATTTTATACATCCTGTAATCTATACTGAGCGATGTGAGATTCACCTGGGGATTATACACCCTATATACTGTACTGTGTGATGTGTGAGATACACCTAGGGATTATACACCCTATATACTGTACTGTGCAATGTGTGTGATACACCTGGTAATTAATTATACACCCTGTATACTGTACTCTGCGATGTGTGTTATACACCTGGTGATTATACACCTGGTGATTATACATCCTGTAATCTGTACTGAGCGATGTGTGAGATGCACCTGGAGATTATACACCCTATATACTGTACTGAGTGATGTGTGAGATACACCTGGGGATTATACACCCTGTATACTGTACTGAGCGATGTGTGAGATACACCTGGTGATTATACATCCTGTAATCTGTACTGAGCGATGTGTGAGATACACCTAGGGATTATACACCCTATATACTGTACTGTGCGATGTGTGTGATACAGCTGGTAATTAATTATACACCCTGTATACTGTACTGTGCGACGTGTGTTATACACCTGGTGATTATACATCCTGTAATCTGTACTGAGCGATGTGTGAGATACACCTGGGGATTATACACCCTATATTATTATTATTATTATTATTATTATTATTATCCTTTATTTATATAGCGCCACAAGGGTTCCGCAGCGCCCAATTACAGGGTACATAAATAATCAAACAGGAAAACAGCAACTTACAGTTGATGACAGTATAGGACAAGTACAGGGTAAATAAACATAGTTACATCAGCAGATGACACTGGAATAAGTATCAGGTGGTAGAAGACTGCTGGATGTGGTACAGTTGAAGATTATTAAAGTAAGACAAAGGATAAGCACATGAGGGAAGAGGGCCCTGCTCGTGAGAGCTTACAATCTAAAGTGGAGGGGTAGACAGACAGGGGTGACACAGATGGGGTACATAGAGAATGTGGAACAGAGGGTTAGGATGAGATTTGGCTGGGTTTGGTGAAGAAGTGGACCCCCAGAAGGCACAGGTCAATACTTAACATTGCAACATTTTACTGGGCTATGCAGGAGAAAATTAAAAATAGGGGAAAATAAAAAAAAATAAAAAGAATCAATAACTTCTACCGCTTTCAAAAAGGTCAATGGAAGCTGAAATAATGGACAACTACCTTATGGAAGCCAGATACAGTATACCAAACAGTACTTAGCAGAGTTAGGAATGAGTGCTTATGAAATACAGTAACATTTTGTCATAATATTTCAGAAACTGCATGGCTGGTCTCTTGCACTCTTTTGCTCTAATACACCACCTGCTTTAGGATTTATATTAAAAAACATTATGTCTCCATAATCCCTAAAATGTCAGTCTTCTTGGAAAGTGGTTTGTTCCTTTGTAAGGGAAAGAGAACAAACGTTCTCAAACAACGGTTTCTCAATTTCTTTTTCCTCTGGGAAGGGATTGTGGATTTGCAGGAATATCTGAGCATTTCTGTAATAAGAAAGCAGCGACTTTCTACAAATGTTTACATTAGATTACGTTTGGCAAAAAAAAAAGTACAGAATCCCATTTCGGATGTCTTCACAAAATCATAGACATAAATAGGGAAATCGTCATCAAACTTAATGAAGTACACAGATGGTTTAGCTTCAACTTGATGAATAACCATGCCAGTCCTTTTTGAGCCATCTTCTTTGGCATATTCCACTTGCTTGCCCACCAGGCTGTCCACAACCTCCCCTGGATCTCTTTCAGGTGGAGGGAAATCATTTGAGTCTGGCATGATCCGAAGATCTCCTTCTTTATAGTCATCTAATAGTTGATACATATATAAGACTGGGTCCATTTCATAGGTTATATAAAACCATGTGTTCATAATAGGTGCTCGTGCTAATACCATCCCTCGCTACTCATCCTTGGAATCATCCTCTGTTTCAAACATATGCTCCACTGCTTTACCAATCATTGTGTCAGCCAAATGGGCATCGCTGATTCGGGATGAGGCAACTCTTTCTGGTAGAACTTCAAGAGCAGATACCCTTTCATCCTTGTGAAGCTCAAGTCCATAGACACAATCAAATACATCATAATTTATAAGATAGAGGGAGGGATTCACTGGTACTTGATCCAAAACTGTTCCTTTCCACTGGGTTATTGGCCCACTGCCCTGTTTCCACCCATGCTGTATTCTACAGCCTACAATATTTCGCCTTGCCTGGGAGATTGGTTTACTTGGTCCCATATTGTTTCAAAGTTTCTTATGAGATGTTCTTTTCTTCATCACATTTGCAGAAACACCTGCATGTGCTGCATCAGCTCTTGATCGCTGAGCGGCCGCCTTTCCAAATGGAGTCTTCATTCATCTGTGTATTAAAGGGCAGCAGGGCTGCCGAACTAGGGTGAAAAGTGTAGTCACTCCAAGTTTGTTGTAGTCCTTCCAGTCTACATGAAAAAGAACCCCTTCCTTCCCACCTTTCAGAAAAACTCTGACCCTCAATTGCTCTGATCAGAAGACACTTATCTGGGGCAGATAGGATATGTTCCCCTCCACTCCCCCTGCAGGTGATGGTTGCGGCACAGTGCTCCCCTGCGGCCAGTTGCCCCAATCCTCCTCCTCCCTCCTTTGTTAGACTCCGTCACCACCACTGTGCGCTACTATGGAAGAGTAGCTCCCACCTCACTCCCCCTGAACTTCCAAGCCCTCTGCTCAGACACTCCAGCACTCGTTCCCTTCCCTCACCACCTCCCTCTCCCCACACTGCCAGATTTGGAGCTGCCTGCTACTATACGGCCACCTGTCACTCTGCTGCCAGGACCAGGCCTCGCCTTCCTGCCAAATACTGATCCCTCCAGAGCTGCATACTGTATACTGTACTGTGCGACGTGTGTAAAACACCTGATGATTATACATCCTATAATCTGTGCTGAGCGATGTGTGAGATACACCTGGGGATTATACACCCTATATACTGTACTTAGCGATGTGTGTTATACACCTGGTGATTATACATCCTGAAATCTGCACTGAGCGATGTGTGAGATACACCTGGGGATTATACACCCTATATACTGTACCGTGAAATGTGTGTTATACACCTGGTGATTATACGTCCTGTAATCTGTACTGAGCGATGTGTGAGATGCACCTGGGGATTATACACTCTATATACTGTACTGAGCGATGTGTGAGATACACCTGGGGATTATACACCCTATATACTATACTGTGCGATGTGTGTGATTCACCTGGTAATTAATTATACACCCTGTATACTGTACTGTGCGACGTGTGTTATACACCAGGTGATTATACATCCTGTAATCTGTACTGACCGATGTGTGAGTTACACCTGGTAATATCTGTGCTCAGTGTGCTGCATTGTGGGGACCACCAGTATATAATTATAGTAGTACAGTAGAGTAGGCCATTGCTGTATCTTGCAGCTCTGTGTCAAGTATACTATCCATATCTGTGCTGCATTGTTGTGAGCAGAATAAAGTAGGACAGTGCTGCATTTTGGTGATCAGCAGTATATATATACTGTAGTACAGTAGGCCATTGCTGTATCTTGCAGCTACATGTCAGACTCAGTTCTAGTATCCTGATCAGTGTTCAATATCTGCTGCATTGTTGTGACCAGTATATAGTAGTACAGTGCAGCATTGTGGTGACCACCAGTATATAGTAGTACAGTACAGTAAGCCATTGCTGTATCTTGCAGCTCTGTGTCACTTCTAGTATCCTGATCAGTGCTTAATATCTGTGCTCAGTGTCAGTGCTGCATTGTGGTGACCAGTATACTACAGTACAATAGTCCAGTGCTGTTCTCGCTGCTCAGTGTCAGTTCTCCGTAGTATCATCAGTGCTCAGTAAAATCAGTGCTCAGTATAATCAGTGATTGATCAGTATAATCAGTTCTCAGTATAATCAGTGCGCTGTTAGACGTGTGCCCATTTTCCGCCATTAGTGCAGTGGGATTTAGACAATTGATGAAGTTATGGTGTCCCCGGTACAAAATCCCATCTAGATTCCACTTCACTAGGCAGGCGATAGCGAGATTTTACCAATTAATATCAGTGATTTAAAATTATTAATTACAATGATCTTGCCAAATAATTAAAGTGATTTTGTCATTTTTTTCCAGTGATTTGGACCAATAATACCATTGATTAGAACGAATAATTCCAGTGATTTTGTCATTTTCTTCCAGTGATTTGGACCAATAATACCATTGATTAGAAAGAATAATTCCAGTGATTTTGTCATTTTCTACCAGTGATTTGGACCAATAATACCATTGATTAGAAGTTTAGAACAAATAATTCCTGTGATATTGAGGTGTTTGTGTCGCTTAGCTTAGCCGTCCAGCAACCAAAGTGCACCTCTTTTTCTCTTTTCTTTGCATCATGTGCTGTTTGGGGCCAATTATTTTTAACTGCCATCCTGTCTGACACTGCAGTGCCACTCCTAGATGGGCCAGGTGTTTGTGTTGGCCAATTGGGTCGCTTAGCTTAGTCACACAGCTACCTCATTGCGCCTCTTTTTTTCTTTGCATCATGTGCTGTTTGGGGACTATTTTTTTTTAAGTGACATCCTGTCTGACACTGCAGTGCCACTCCTAGATGGGCCAGGTGTTTGTGCCGGCCACTTGGGTCGCTTAGCTTAGTCATCCAGCGACCTCGGTGCAAATTTTAGGACTAAAAATAATATTGTGAGATGTGAGGTGTTCAGAATAGACTGGAAATGAGTGAATATTGTGGTTATTGAGGTTAATAATACTATAGGATCAAAATTACCCTCAAATTCTATGATTTAAGCTGTTTTTGAGGGTTTTTTGAAAAAAAAATCACCCAAATCCAAAACACACCCGTATCCAACAAAAAATTTTCAGGGAGGTTTTGCCAAAATGCGTCCAAATCCAAAACACAGTCGTGGAACTGAATCCAAAACCAAAACACAAAACTCGAAAACATACATTTAAGACCTGATGCTGCATTAAAAAAGGAAAAATAATGCAAAAATAGCATATATTTATGCCCATAAGTTTTTTTAGATGCACTTTCTAGATGGTCATACTGTCAGAAGGTCTACATCACAATGCATCATGTCAACAAACAGTATCATTGTCTCAGGTTTGACAATCTCACTAACAGAAGTTCTTTAGTGCAAAAATGCCAAGACTTCACAATTAAGACCTCACAATTAGTCCCAGTAATAAAGATTTACCACTTATCCAGATTTTACTGTAATACATTCAGGACCTGATGCTGCATTAAAAAAAAAAGGGAGAAATAATGCCAAAATAGCATATATTTATGCCCATAAGTTTTTTCAGATGCACTTCTAGATGGCCATTCTGTCGGAAGGTCTACACCACAATGCATCATGTCAACAAACAGTATCATCTGTGTAGATATGTTGACCTTTAGTACCCAATCCCCCAAGATGTATCAGTAGAATATGTGCCAGGTTAATGTCATAGATCACACTTTTCCCCTAATTTAATTTTTCAGAAATAAGCCCTAATGGCTTCTGTATTTTAATAAAAATGGAAATTAAGATAATTTTGCAGTGATAATAACTCTTCCATATGTGATTCATCAGGCGTAACTTACTTCATTTGGGGGGTTTTACTCTTATGTTAAGAGTGAAAACAAATGTATTATACTTTTTGATTGTAAGCTTGCGAACAGGGCCCTCTCACCTTTATTTCTCTCTATATAGAAGGGGTAGATAGCACACCCTAACTTAAAATTAAAGTGAGGCTCTACCATGCTGAGACTTGTAGTGCCACACACATACAAATGTAAACTGCAGATGCACACTCTAAAGAGTACTAAACAGAATAATTATAATTCCTTCTGCAGTTTCACATTGAGCAAAACAGGTTCTTTGCATAATTTTGTCTAAAAGTATGGGCCTATCCACCATGTCCAGATGATCTCATCAGGAATGTCCCTAACATTCCTAAGGATAAAGTGACCTCATCTGTTTATGCCTGTCATTACCCAGTCCTGTTTGTTCTCAGTTGTAAAGTGAAACAGAAAAGGATGCTGCTATATACAAAACTGTTATTAAATAATATATAGATTATAATATCATTTAATGTTTTATAGAAAATCTAAGCAGAAAAGAAGGTACTATCAGCTTCAGGTGGTGAATCTGCAATCAGCCAACCAGAAATGCCTTTTAGCTCTGATTACTGGCATCATGTGTATTTGTACTAGACCTCAGGCAACTGATATGACTATGAACAGGCGGTTCTCCCTCTGTTACATTTACACAAACATGCCCTTACTGTATATGGTCTGGGTTTCAGACCCTCCCCCCTATGTTCCGCTACTCAAACCATAAAGGGGCACAAGTGGCAGATCTGGATGTGGATGTGTGAATATTTCTTATGGGCTTGAATATTACAAATTTAAACAATCTGCATAAATTACAGTCAGTGTCCTACACCTAATTTTTATAAATTTTGTTCACTCATATTATTTCTTACTAAAGTATTTGTTGTGAGATAATACTAAAGTGATCAAAATTAATATCTGGTGCAAGTTCTAAATTATTTACACATTGGCAGTGATCAAGTTTGTGAAACAAAATGTACATTCTATGGAAATAATATGTGGGGATTAGTTGGTAACGTGGCTTAAAAAAATGGATGTCAACATTTTTGTAAATCCCTAATCTCTCTTGATTTGCATAATGATGACACTGTAACCTTTAAATTTCCTGAGGCAAATTCATCATTACAATCGTCAGAGTCGATATAAACATAGTACATAGAAATGAAATGAAGCGCAACAAATCCAAAAATACAATGACCGGTTAATGAAATGAACAGACTGTGGAAACACAAAGCAGGCAGTCTATAACTGTTAATACGTACAGAAAAGACATAAGAAGTAAAATATTCACCAGATCTATAGTACTTGTAGTAAAATGATGCAATGCTGCCAACACCTATTTTCTAATTTTTCCAAACCATGTGTGAAATAGACGTCACTGCCTTACCGCAGTGCACGCCTACAGAATAAACTTCAGTTTAGTGCAATACAACCTAAACATAACCGCAGCCTGTACACTGAAAATGAGCTATTATTATAATAAAACATAAAATACAAAACTGAGTATAAAAGGCATGAGTGTAATGGATACTGAAAATGCAAGTAGGTAGTATAAGCAGAATCCATCATTGTAAGCCGGACCCCATCAAATTATACATTAACACTCAACAAGCATTAGCGAATAGGCATCATGGAAGTGAGGCTGAAAGCCCATTAGAGCAAATGAGACAACAGGTCTGTAAGATAACAGTGCTTAGGAGGCCTTAAAACAAAAAGAATATTCTAATAGGGAGTGGACGGCAAATTATAACTAAATAACACATCGTGAAAGTGTCAATGTCTATAAGGCTTCAAAACCAAAGTGGTATGATGGCAAACTATATGCTTTGTAACATTATGGCGGGTGGGAGGAAGATCAAAGGCGCTGCTGTACACGTAACGAATATAAATAAAGAAAAAATTGTAGGATATACTTGCAAAGAACTGGGTGGTTCCTCGTTAATCTTTTTCTACAGATCCAATGATTACCAGATGTTTACATGCAAAAAAACAAAAATGGACAACAAATGTATAGTAATGTCTATAATGAGTTCAATTTTTGGTGTGTTCTCCTTTGAAATAGAGCCCTGGTAATGTGGAGGTTACTCTTGATAGGAGATAAGGAAAGTTTCTCACCACCGCTTCACAAACATAGGTACACGTACCAAAACTCACATAGAGTTAAATATCACCATACATATAAGGGTATCTTTTTTTACTTCTAATTATAACGCATGGAATAAGATCCGTACAACGAAAACGTACCACACTCACGTTTTCAACAGGTGGTATTCCACACGTAACAGTTTCTTTGAATAGATGAGTGACTCTTCTCTTCCAAAAAGATTCAATTTATTGTAGCGTGATACAATTTAAAAAATAATATAAATAAAATCTCCTTAATCCATTACAAAAAAATCCAGGATAGAGCAAAATGTGGGTCAGAATGGAAATATGACAAAACACAAGTGAATTCCGGACTTACACTTGTGAACACAAATGCTGCATATTACCTTGGATTGATGTGGATGTGGGAGAATTAAAAAGCACTGTCTGATATCACCAACGCCGTTTCGACACGAGGTCTTTTTCAAGGTGGGTACTCAAACAGTGACTGACATACATATTTATAGCAGTGGACAGGAAGTGGCAATGCATCTTGGGTAATTGGAATAAAAATCTGTGGGTGCGATAATTACATGTAATTCCCTCTGTTAAACATAGCTGTACAGAATACTGATGCTCACCCAACTAGTACAATTTATTTTCCTGTCTATTATGACAAATTAGGAACGCATCGTGATCACGACCAGCTTCACTTCCGCGTTCCACGATGCGTTCCATGGACCGGAAGTGTGACGCGATCACGTGTCCTCCGCTTCCTGTCTAGCAGGGAGCAGAGTGAATGAACATCGTGATCGCGCACTGTTTACTGTTTGCGCTTCACGATGCGTTCCAGCACCCGGAAGTAAGCCGCGGACACGTGACATGCATCCTCCCCTTTCACGGGGAACGATGCATATCGCGTCCCGGCTGCTAGGCAACAAAGAGAAACAGAAGATGAATTTAATACTAGTTCTGACAATGTTACTTTTCATCAATATAAAGACCATACATAAAAGTGATATTATTAAAATGATAATTTTTAGGATACCATAATGAACGGACATTGCATACACCTATACTAATAATACAATAAAATAAGATTTAATCCAGAAGTAAAAACATTAGGTCTATAAATATAATTTATAGATCATTTCTAAATTGTTTCAAAAGGTAATCAAGAGGGACAAATTAATTACATAAACCATTTAAGCTCGAAGTCTGAATTCAAGCCACAAGGGATGAGTGTATTTAATTTAAAAATCCACTGCATCTCAGCCTTTGCGAGATTTGTCTCTAAATCCCTGTCCCTCCAATTGGATTTGATTTGCTGGATTCCCATGAACGAAGAAATTTTTGAGGTTGCACAGTTATGTTTTTTGGCAAAATGGTCTGACAGGGAGTGGGTCTGTAATCCCTTTTTCACATTACGTATATGTTCAGCGATCCTTGTTTTTAAAGCTCTCCCTGTCCTACCTACATACAACAGACCACAGTCGCATTTTATTAAGTAGATGACATTAATTGTGTGGCACGTAATGAAATTTTTTATCTCGTAATTTACGTTATTAGCGGAAAAGCTGGTTATTTTTGAATTTTCTGATGATATTGTTCTACATGCGACGCATGTGCCGCACCTGTGAAAGCCTTTAGTGCGTATGGGATTAGAAGAGGTGAATGGTAGTGCACTTTTCACTAATTCACTCCTCAGGTTTTTTCCTCTTCTATAGATGAATCTCGGTTGGGTGGGAATAATATCTCTCAACACTGGATCCCTTAAAAGCAGATGCCAGTGTTGGCGAATTA
The DNA here is from genome assembly GCF_028390025.1 of Pseudophryne corroboree. Taxonomy (NCBI): domain Eukaryota; kingdom Metazoa; phylum Chordata; class Amphibia; order Anura; family Myobatrachidae; genus Pseudophryne; species Pseudophryne corroboree. The sequence continues at coordinate 404,642,369 of NC_086451.1, forward strand.
TATATTCCTGTTTTTTATAATTCGCTCCAAATCCGGATATAAAGGCCCATTCCGCATGATTGTTGACTGATTTCTTTTTTTCTTTTTTCAAGATTTCTTTCCTGTCGAGCTTTTCTACTTCTTCTTCAGCCTTCAAAAGCAGCTTTGGATCATAGCCCTTTTTCAAAAATTTATTTCTCATTTCTTTCTTCTGATTGTTGTAGTGCTGAGGTTCGCTACAATTCCTTTTTAACCTCAGGAATTGTCCTTTTGGGATTCCTCTAATCCATTGAGGATGATGTTGACTTGAAAATGGTAGAAGACTATTCGAGTCTGTTGGTTTCGTATAACCCATTGTATGTATGGTGTCATCCTTAATATAGATGGTCAAGTCTAGAAAGTTGATTTTCTCTTGACTTATATCGAAGGTTAAAGTTATGTTCATAGTGTTGGTATTCAGATCCGAGCATAATTTTTCTAGGTTTTCCCGATTTCCTTTCCATACAAAGATGATATCGTCGATGTACCTGAACCATGACACCAAGTCCGCCCCGGCCAGCGAATGATTGTATATTGAATCTTCAATATACAATCATTCGCTGGCCGGGGCGGACTTGGTGTCATGGTTCAGGTACATCGACGATATCATCTTTGTATGGAAAGGAAATCGGGAAAACCTAGAAAAATTATGCTCGGATCTGAATACCAACACTATGAACATAACTTTAACCTTCGATATAAGTCAAGAGAAAATCAACTTTCTAGACTTGACCATCTATATTAAGGATGACACCATACATACAATGGGTTATACGAAACCAACAGACTCGAATAGTCTTCTACCATTTTCAAGTCAACATCATCCTCAATGGATTAGAGGAATCCCAAAAGGACAATTCCTGAGGTTAAAAAGGAATTGTAGCGAACCTCAGCACTACAACAATCAGAAGAAAGAAATGAGAAATAAATTTTTGAAAAAGGGCTATGATCCAAAGCTGCTTTTGAAGGCTGAAGAAGAAGTAGAAAAGCTCGACAGGAAAGAAATCTTGAAAAAAGAAAAAAAGAAATCAGTCAACAATCATGCGGAATGGGCCTTTATATCCGGATTTGGAGCGAATTATAAAAAACAGGAATATATAATTCGCCAACACTGGCATCTGCTTTTAAGGGATCCAGTGTTGAGAGATATTATTCCCACCCAACCGAGATTCATCTATAGAAGAGGAAAAAACCTGAGGAGTGAATTAGTGAAAAGTGCACTACCATTCACCTCTTCTAATCCCATACGCACTAAAGGCTTTCACAGGTGCGGCACATGCGTCGCATGTAGAACAATATCATCAGAAAATTCAAAAATAACCAGCTTTTCCGCTAATAACGTAAATTACGAGATAAAAAATTTCATTACGTGCCACACAATTAATGTCATCTACTTAATAAAATGCGACTGTGGTCTGTTGTATGTAGGTAGGACAGGGAGAGCTTTAAAAACAAGGATCGCTGAACATATACGTAATGTGAAAAAGGGATTACAGACCCACTCCCTGTCAGACCATTTTGCCAAAAAACATAACTGTGCAACCTCAAAAATTTCTTCGTTCATGGGAATCCAGCAAATCAAATCCAATTGGAGGGACAGGGATTTAGAGACAAATCTCGCAAAGGCTGAGATGCAGTGGATTTTTAAATTAAATACACTCATCCCTTGTGGCTTGAATTCAGACTTCGAGCTTAAATGGTTTATGTAATTAATTTGTCCCTCTTGATTACCTTTTGAAACAATTTAGAAATGATCTATAAATTATATTTATAGACCTAATGTTTTTACTTCTGGATTAAATCTTATTTTATTGTATTATTAGTATAGGTGTATGCAATGTCCGTTCATTATGGTATCCTAAAAATTATCATTTTAATAATATCACTTTTATGTATGGTCTTTATATTGATGAAAAGTAACATTGTCAGAACTAGTATTAAATTCATCTTCTGTTTCTCTTTGTTGCCTAGCAGCCGGGACGCGATATGCATCGTTCCCCGTGAAAGGGGAGGATGCATGTCACGTGTCCGCGGCTTACTTCCGGGTGCTGGAACGCATCGTGAAGCGCAAACAGTAAACAGTGCGCGATCACGATGTTCATTCACTCTGCTCCCTGCTAGACAGGAAGCGGAGGACACGTGATCGCGTCACACTTCCGGTCCATGGAACGCATCGTGGAACGCGGAAGTGAAGCTGGTCGTGATCACGATGCGTTCCTAATTTGTCATAATAGACAGGAAAATAAATTGTACTAGTTGGGTGAGCATCATTATTCTGTACAGCTATGTTTAACAGAGGGAATTACATGTAATTATCGCACCCACAGATTTTTATTCCAATTACCCAAGATGCATTGCCACTTCCTGTCCACTGCTATAAATATGTATGTCAGTCACTGTTTGAGTACCCACCTTGAAAAAGACCTCGTGTCGAAACGGCGTTGGTGATATCAGACAGTGCTTTTTAATTCTCCCACATCCACATCAATCCAAGGTAATATGCAGCATTTGTGTTCACAAGTGTAAGTCCGGAATTCACTTGTGTTTTGTCATATTTCCATTCTGACCCACATTTTGCTCTATCCTGGATTTTTTTGTAATGGATTAAGGAGATTTTATTTATATTATTTTTTAAATTGTATCACGCTACAATAAATTGAATCTTTTTGGAAGAGAAGAGTCACTCATCTATTCAAAGAAACTGTTACGTGTGGAATACCACCTGTTGAAAACGTGAGTGTGGTACGTTTTCGTTGTACGGATCTTATTCCATGCGTTATAATTAGAAGTAAAAAAAGATACCCTTATATGTATGGTGATATTTAACTCTATGTGAGTTTTGGTACGTGTACCTATGTTTGTGAAGCGGTGGTGAGAAACTTTCCTTATCTCCTATCAAGAGTAACCTCCACATTACCAGGGCTCTATTTCAAAGGAGAACACACCAAAAATTGAACTCATTATAGACATTACTATACATTTGTTGTCCATTTTTGTTTTTTTGCATGTAAACATCTGGTAATCATTGGATCTGTAGAAAAAGATTAACGAGGAACCACCCAGTTCTTTGCAAGTATATCCTACAATTTTTTCTTTATTTATATTCGTTACGTGTACAGCAGCGCCTTTGATCTTCCTCCCACCCGCCATATTTTTTTTCACTTGTTAACCCTTTGTGATCTGGATTTGGGCAGATCACAGGAAGGTAGGATTGGGCAGCTAGCTTTTGCGCCAGAACTCACACACTTTTATATTTCCATGCTTTGTAACATTGCCTATAAGATTAATTAGAAATAAGGCAAACAAGCAAAAAGCATGTCAATACCTGAAAGATAGTTATCATCAATTGCCATAGTCAAGCCAGTGAAAATAAAATGATTTAGTAGAGAAACGACAATAGGGTAAAAATAAATAACACATTACTTTTGTGACAGCACCTAGAAGGCCTTGAAACAAAGATGGTATATACACAGGGAGGCACTGAGGTAGAAAGCTACAGATCACAAAGAAGGCTACACATTGCTGTGTAACATAATTAGAGAAATCTTGGTAGACCAATACAGTATTGGAAATCAAAGTAAAAGAATGGATTTTAAAATAAGCCTTAGCAGTATTGTATTGGGCCCAGTTATCTGTCACGCACCAAAAGGTATCAAGAGCGCCCAATCTATCATGACACAAGCAAAGAGCATTGTCGGTTAGGGGGACTCGTCTACCTGCTACTATATCCGGTGCAAAGGAAAATTCTGTTCCACTGAAATTAAATAGTTGTGTCCCTACTAGCGAACCCAGTGGACTAAAATGCAGTTGGTGACGTTGGCATTTAGGAAGGCCAACCTCATTATGTAAGAAGGATGGGAGGATTTTTATTTGCTCTGTACATATTTGTGAAGGAGGAGTGACTCGTTCTCTAAAACTGTCTGTAACAACAGCTATAGTGGGTACATGATCAACTGGAGACTCCATTTTAGTGACAGCAGTAGTTATTATTAGCTTCAGTTTCTCCATCCATCTATCAATATGGGACAGAGGAGCCTGAGTGATGGCTTCTGCAAGCTCAGTCATAGATTGGGAATAATCAGAAAGCATTCTCGGACCAGACATTAATCAAACCCTGACTACCTGGGTATGAGAGGAGGGTCCAAAAACAACTTTAACGTATTGTATGAAGTATAAGCGGGCCACTAAGTGTTTGATGTGGCTAGAAAACATACAGAATTTAACAGTGTCAAATGGAGAAGGGATTGCTATCCCTACAGGCAAATGTAAGAACAATAAATAAATACACAGCAGTATGTATATATGTGCGATAGAAACATACACATAGACAATAGTATATAAAAAAAAAACACACAACAAAAATAAGCCTATTCTAGGGTGTGAGCAGAGTCAGTCCTCCCAGCACAGCAGATAGCAGATGAATCACTCAAGAGGAGGAAAAGTCCAGGCAGAGAGAGGGGTCCGTTTCCCAGATAGCGTCACTAGGGGGTCTATTCATGAAGCAGTGAAAAGTGTTGAGAAGTGAGACGGTGGAGAAGTTGCCCATGGCGACCAATCAGCTTTGATGTAACATTTATAATTTGCATATTATAAAATTATACAGAGCAGCTGATTGGTCGCCATGGACAACTTCTCCACTGATTCACTTCTTCACACTTTTCACTGCTTCATGAATAGACCCCTAGGACAGGCAGGACACAGGCTCCTATAGGCAGCTGCTGGCTAGTGGCACAGAGATTCCACAAGGGGACCCTCCGCAGTCACGGAGATAACAGAGCACCGCTACTCAGTAGGGAAGGAGACAGGTGGTTGGGATCCATACCACAGTGGTGTCCACAGACACTGCCTTAGCTACAATCAGCTGAGAGCTGCAGGACCCGACAGTTCAGCCCAGCCACCAGTTATCCGCAAATACTCCAAAGCATGGGGGAAAGGTCAGCTACCACACCACCTCAGCGACAGGAATCCAGATCAAGGGCAAAGGGAGTCACTCCCCACTATCTGCGTCCTGGAGCCCTTCTCCAATCCGGAGCAACAACCAATGATCTTTTTAAGGTGAGAAGGCACTCCAGTGGAGGCAAGTCTGCTTCACCAGCGGAGAAGCCACTGGCTCAAAGCAGTAATTGGCACTTCTGCGAGTGTAAGCAGCGGGTGAGTAAAAGAAGTGAGCCATAGCACACGTTTGGGTCACCCCCAGTTGACAGGTATCCTTAGAAAACTGATCCCATAAATAATATGGCCAGGTACTCTGGGGAGTTAGGACTCCATGTGTATCTGGACAGCAACCCGTCTCTAAGCAGAAAAGGAAACAGGTATCCAGCGGCAGATACAGGGAAACAGGTAATCAACCAAAGAGAGTTTAATGAGCTCTCCTCGATTTTCGCGCCCTAATGGCTGAGGGCGGTCATAAATGCCGTGCTGTTGCAGGCTTGACTCCGGTGGAAGTAGAGAATGTTCAGACCAGAGACCAGGATCAGAAGTATGAAAAAGGCTTCAGTGATTCCGTGGCCATCAGGGTTTTTAGATGAAAAATCCACTTTTTAAGCTGGTTTAATAAACAGGGTCTGGAGCTAGTTTAAAATGCGGCCACTCTAGGTACCCCGCCCACCAGAAGCCTACATTTCCTTTTTTTAATACAATATCCCCCAAAGTTACGGCTGTGTTTGCTCTCTTTGTTCAACATTTATTTCTGTTCATTTTAGGTCATGGCGGTTCCCGATTAGTCAGGTCACGCAACGTAGGCTTCACATTGGTAACCAACAGTTTCACTTTTCAATTCTCTGAAATATGACATCTGAATATACAGTATATTGGCTACAAATAATACATTTTGGAAGGAATTCATTAAGTCATTACAGCAGACAATGTAATTCATACAGTCATACTTCCATCTTTTACTCCAAAATTTCTTACATTAAGCATGTTTCTACTGAGATCAATTATTGCTGTATACTAATTAAGGATATTTGTATCGCAATGGTCATAACATCATATAAAGGGTCTTAAAGCTACCAGTTAATGTGTGGATATATTTTAACACATAGCAATTTATCACTTTACTATCACCAGCAATTGGGGTCACATATATAATTCTTGTGACACATTCGAGTCTAATATACCACCACACTTGCTCTTATCTATTCTGCCTGTCTGTACTCTCATCAGCCCTATTTCTCTGTGGCTGACAGCAGATACAGGATAAACTGTATTATAATATGCATCCGTTTTATGGACTCTCATTGGCCATTCACTGCTGACGAGCACATGGTCAAAAGCAGATCCCTACTCCGTCTAAATGCATTTGCTTTTCTGTGCTACAACTATCTTTTTAACAATAATATCTCCTTAAAATTTTATAACTAAATTATCATATACTGTTCTGTAGAGTAGCACGAAGCAGTCAGTTCCACTCTGGATCTCAATGACAGCGAGTTCTTTGATCTTTGACCCTTTTTTCTGGTTTATAACGTTTTATCTGGTATCATCAGTTTGTCTGATTGGATTAACATCTTATGTCATCTTTTTGAGTGTAGTTTATACCCATTTGGCAGCATGATGATGATATAGATGAAAACACAGTACATATGACAAATCTTTTCTCTGTCTTGTGATAATATTAAGACTTGTTTATCTTGGGAATTGTCCCCAATAGATGTAATTTGTTATTCTCTGTTTTATCTTCCCCTTTAGCATTATTTGTATATATGTATTCAATTATGGCTTTTTATGAAAGGATATAATAAAAGTTAAGTTTTAAATTTATTAAATCAAGAGTGCTCCCAAACAAAAGAGTCTTCTTTTTCCTTCTTCCTTTGTACAATGTCATTTATACAGTTGGAAATAAGTGATTATTTGTGTATATGTTTTGATGGATTGTAAGTTTGATTGATGTACAATTATGCTAAAATAATCAAAATACATATATTTAAATCTACAATGTTCATGTCCAGCACATTTCCAATAAGTTCTCAATTGTTTCTTAAGATTTACCTGACCCGAGGCAGTGTTTATTAGAAGGACAACGTCTATAATGTATGACAGGAGGGTTATGAATTTCTTGTCCTCATAGTCAAATCTCTTGCCAAATACAACGGAGCAAATAACATTGGATACAGCCTGTCTCAGTATATATGCAGGGTCAAATGGGGTCCCTGTTGTATGGTAAAGAAGAAAAGGCTTTACTTTTACTATATTAATTAAGAGTAATATTATAGTTTGCATAAAGATATACATTCTCATAAAAATATCTTTCACATAGCCAAGTGGAATATTCAATCACCTATTATTAGCTAAGCCCAATGGTTGACCATTAATTGCTTAGTATACTGTACATTATATACATTTATTGCTTAAGCACTGTGAGTAAATCTTCATTTACTTCTTTTCAGACAAGGAATATGTAAAACTAAAAAGATTTTTTTTTTCCAAGAGTGTATTACCTTTAAACTTATAGTACATTATATTGACAAAAAAACTATGTGTAAAACAAAAAAGACAAAAAAAACTGAGAAGAGTTTTCTTTTCCAAGATACACTGTACAGTATTGATCTTTAAATAGTGATTTTATCCAGCAGGACATAGAATATAGTACACAGGATTTAGTACTACAGTAAGTAGAAGAAGAAGAAGAAAATAAATTAATAAATAAAGGTTTGAGTTAGATGACCATTCAGGGACCTCTGTTCCTCATCACTTTCCTGCACTCCTAGAATTTGTGTAGATACAGACATTGCCTTAGGTGCATCACCCATGAGGAATAAACTGTTCACATATATTGTAAGCATACCATTGCACATGCATTGTTTTATATGCTGGAACAGTAAGCCAGAGATAGTGAGCTATGAAACTGCCTTTTGTGCAACTCTTTACTTTTTGCATTTCCCGAAGCCTATAGTTATGAGGCAATCCAGAAGGTCTGTTAAGGACACTGTGTCCCTTGCCAGGAATTGTGACATGCTGAAAAGGGAGTAGATGCCAATCCAGAAATGTGAAAGGTTGGTCCACAGCCAGCTAAGATTAGCTGAGGGCTGCCTAGGCACGAGTCCATATAACTGGCCTGTGATTCATCATCTACTTTTCTCTTCCTTCATCACACCTATTGACCTTGTTAGAAATGTTGTATTGTTTAAGCAAAGAATGGATAGTGCAGTACAAAATGTATAGTGTCACACCATATACTGTGTAGAACCTGTATTTGAATAAAATAAATGATTGATTTATGTTTCCCATTGTATAGTGCAGCACTGCGAGTCAGTACACTTAAATTCAATGTTGTAAGTCTGTTTTATATGTATACCTTGTGCAAATAAATTATGTTTTTTTAAATGCTTCAATTACAAAAATATTAACACTAAATTTAGCAAAAAATTTGCACTGAACCATTTCTGTAAATCCATAACTAACTGTCTTCTATATGATACAAATTAGACAATAAAGGCAAGCATCTGATTGGTTGCCTTAGTTTAGTGCAAAGTTAGCCCTAATTTCATTTTTAGTAAGTAAGCCCTTACAGGTACTGTATAGTATTTTAATAGACTGGAATTGACGATGTTGATGCTGTGACCAAAAGTCCCCCATATGTGACTCACCAGGTTGAATTTACTCCAGCAGGAGTTTTTAATCTTAAATTAAAAGTGAGACGAATTTATTATACATACAGATTGTACGCCCTGCAAGCAGGGCCAACTTACCTCTATGTCTGTCTGCCATTATTCTGTACAATTTAAAGTACAACAATATATACTGCACTATGTAAGTAACTGGTAATAATAATACAATAATAATAATAATTCTATATTAATTATTTTATAAACTTTGGCATTATAGTTATTTATTTATTAGCAGTTTCTTATATAGCGCAGCATATTCCATTGCACTTTACAATTAGAACAACAGTTATAGAACAAAACTGGGCAAAAACAGACAAAGAAGTAGGGTGGCCCTGCTCGCAAGCTTACAATCTATAGGGAAATAGGCATTGGTACAGGATAGATGCTACCTATTGCATAATGGTCTACCATATTGCTAGGTTCTTAATGGGTTGTATGATACGATCACCCAGCAATGTTGGTAGACAACATATGTGAGGTTATGTGTACTGTACAGAGAGGATGTCATTAGATAGGGAAGCATTGAAGGTTATGTGGGTGGGTCTGTAATTTGATATGCTTGTCTGAAGAGTTTAGTTTTCATGGAATGTTTAAAGGTTAGGAGACTAGAGGTAAGTTTTATTGTGCATGGGAGGGCATTTTACACAGTGGGGGATGCCCGGATAAGGTCCTGTAATTTTGAGTGGGAACAAGTGGAGGAGAGACACAGATCTTGTGCAGAGCGGAGAGGTCTGGTAAGGAGATATTTTGAGATGAGTGAAGAGATGTATGATGGTGCAGTTTGGTTAATAGCCATGTATGTACATTAAGTAAATGTATTTTATATTTAACACAATAGAATACTGGTAACCAATGAAGGGACTGACAGAGAAGATCAGCAGACGAAGAACATCTAGCAAGGAAGATTTGCCTCGCCGCTGCATTTAAAATGGACTGTAGTGGTGAAAGCCTATGTTTGGGAAGACCAGTATGATGAGTGCATGGATTAGAGTTTTTGCAGTGTCTTGTGTAAGATAAGGACATATTTTGGATATGTTTTTAATTCCAATTTTGGATATGTTTGTTATTTCAATTTTCACTAGGGGGTTTGGTAAATGGAAAGTGGTGTACGCACTGTAAAAAAAAAGTGAATATTACATTCACCATGCTGATCCTGTTTTTTATTAAGTGTTCCAAATAGGTGGAGATATGGCTTAGGACTCCTCCAGTAGGAACTACATATCTTGTGTCTGCTACTTAACCCTTATATTTAAGATTACCATACCATACCTTTAAACTGGGATACTCATGAATTACACAGGTTCTGTGGCTGATTAAAACCAGGTGAAATGCAGGATTGAGGTTACCAGCCACAGAACCTGTGTATTCATGAGTGCCCCAATATAAATGGAGAGTATGGTAAGCCTACTTATACTGTGTACAGCACTATCCCATCTATTTTTGAAATGGAATTAAGCAGAATTATTACAATGATTTCCATAGAGAGTTAAATCCAGTGGAGGTGTGGTTAGCCAGTTACTTTATAAGCATGGGCAAAATGATTTAGGGGGGTGTAATTGTTTAGTATAATACAGGTGGAGCCGCTCTTATCTATAGCAGCCCCCATCGCAAACGTGCACTCCCGGCGTGACTAGGCACCTGCCTAGTCACATTGGGAGTGCACAGAGACGCTCCCATTCAGAGCGTCTCTGTCCAGGCGCGAGATGGACGGAGATGCTTTCCATTCAAGTGAAAAGAGCGCGTCTCCGCCACAGGCACGCGGGCCCAGTCAGAGACGAAGACGACGAGTCCTAGGCGTGCTTAGGCTGGTGCGCCTAGGCACAGACGGAGCCGCGACTAGCATGGCTCCATCTGTATTATAAAAAGTAATAATCTCATTCAGCTGAGGGTGTAACATATTTTACATATAAAATGCCCTCTTTTAAGCGCTTTTGATTGTACTTCATATATCAGAAAAAAGAGGAAATCCGGACTGCAGCAAAAAGTTGCCTGTGCTGTAACTTTTCCTACATTAACCTATGGATTTTCTATAAGTTTCATAATACTGACTTTCATTCACCTTACAGGAAAAAGATAAATGCAGGTTCACACTCTATGCACTAAGAATACTGATAGCCAACTTTTTTTACTAAACTCTTACAATTACCATGGAGTATAAGTAAAGTTCTTAGCACAAATTTGTTGAAATATGTGGACCCATCCACCGCATCTAGGTGCACTTTATAAGCTGGGTCCCTTACATCTCTAGAACTAACACATATAAATTTAACCAAGTCTTACCTTTAAAAAATAACCCACTCTAATAGAGTATGTACTCAGCAATGCAGGAACCTGTGTTAATTAAAACAACCGAGGGTAAATGGAAGGGGTGTCAATACCAAAATAAAGGAACCTCATTTGGTATTGGTATCCCTCCCATCTCCCCTCAGATGTTTAATTAGCACAGGTTCCTACTGTACATTGCTAACTGCATAATCAAATGGACTGTATTTAAAGGTAAGTCCTTGATACATTTATATAATATGTTAGAATCAGAAATGTTAGGGACTCATCTAAAAAATTTTACCTGGACATTGTTGATGGACCCACATTTTTGGACACATTTTTGCTAAGAACTTTACTTATACTCAATGATAATTTTAAGAGTTTATCAACATTGTTTTGACTATCAGTATTCTTAGTACTTAGAGTGTGCACCCATATATTTGTTTCTCCTGTATGGTACTAGAAACCTCATTGTAGCACATCTTATTAAGTTTAAAAATACGGTGTGCAGTCCAGTTCTCCCTTCCCAGCACCCTTTTATTCACATTGTAAACATTCGGGAATATGGCATTATTATAGATATATAGGAACACATTCTTTAGGAATACATTTTCTAAGTTATGGTAATACTGTAATATATAAATTTTTGCCCTTAGGGGATTTTTTTATATCCTCCCACTAATGCCACCGAGTGTCGCTTGGCAGAGGTAAGAGAATTTATAAAACCGCAATGGATTAAGAAGTCTTTATTAATAATTTTGTTTAATCAAATCATCATTTTGTATCTCTACCCACCTTTATTCTTCATGAATGTCTCCGCAAGACACTGGGCCTCCTCCTGGATCCTTTCCTCAATGCTTCTCTTTCCCATTCCAAAATTCCTCATAGTCATGAGAGAAAAGCGACGCATTGTCTTCCACCTTTCCCCATTACTCATGATGACCCCTAAAAATTTAATAAATATGTTCTGTTATGTCCAATGAAAGTATTTGACAAGATTAATTACATAACAAGATAATCAGAAAGAGAAAAACATTCCTCTAGAAGGTAAATGAAAAGTAGTGTGTTCCCGGCTGCAGTGTTCATTTCCCTCCACCAGGATTTTACAGGCTTTTTGTGACCTGCAGTTCTGGTGGTGTTTGGTCAGGTGTCAGGTAATTGTCTAATCATCACCACAAAGGATTGCAACTGACACCTGGCTATGTAAATCTGCCTTATCCCAGCACACATTGCTGAGTAATAAAGTTCCTGGATTCTTGCTTTGTTATTAACTCCTGTGTTTCTTGTGCCTATCAGCAAAGGAACATCTGACCACTCATCAGGTTATCATCCTTTTGTTTATTATTCAGTTGTCCAGGACTTTATTTGCTCATGTCATGATGACATACCTCCCAACATGTCCCTCTCCAGGAGGGACACAATGCTCTGCTTCTGGACTTTTCTCTTAATTTAAGATTGCTGGCACCTGTGTTGAACAGGTTAATGGATAAGAAAGGTGTTTCAGCACAGGTGATGGCAATCATAAATTAAGAGAAAAGTCCAGGAACAGAGCATTCTGTCCCTCCTGGAGAGGGTCATGTTGGGAGGTATGTGATGACTGCTTTGAACTTTTACTTATTCCTGATTTATTATGCATTTTTCCAGGACTTCCACTCCTAGGTGGGATTATGGTACTAGTTTGCCAATCAACTTGTAAGGAGATTCCCCTTAGATTTTTATTAATGTGTTATGCTATAAACCTATTACTGTATGTTCACATGGTACCTTTTTTAACCTGAAAATAAATATTAGTATATTAAATGATATATGGACACTCAGTGCTGTTTTTAGAACAGTTTTTTCTTTTTTTAGGGGGGACTGGCAACCCCCTTAGCAATTGCTGAGTGCCTATACACTGCATCTAACTCGTTCTGTACCTATCAAGGTTTGCTGCATAATTTTCTTACACTGTAGTTCTGGTATACTACTCACCTTACATTGCTCACCAGTAACCTATATTTTTCTTTATTTTAGCTTCATTTTATGTTTATTTGGTCTATTTTCATAATGCCCCTATGAAATCTGCAAAACATGAGCTATTTTACTAGTGTTCTTTCAACAATGAGTGATCTCACCTTCAAGTCCTTCAAACATATGCTGGGGGAGCTTAACAGGTCTTTGTAGCTCAATGCATCAGGGAGGTATGGAAGCAAAGTAATTATGATTAGCTAAAGATGAGAAAACTCAGAAACACAATAAGAAAACAACATCACCTATAATCTGGACATAAAGGCTGAACTTCAGCTCTGGGATGTGACACCTACATGTATTTAGTTTCAAAACCTTCTACTGCAGAAAACCTCTACTTGAATTACCTTCCACAGTGCACAAGAGTTTCTTGAATTTGTGTTTCTCACACTAGGATCCTGATTCTAAATCAGGCACAACTACTTCTTTGTTGGCATCTTTTTTGTAGATTGTACATCTGCAACTTAATGCAAATGCTGCTACTTCCTAGGTATATGTCCTCACATCCAAATGTGCAAGGACTGATATGTCTGCTTTCAGTGGCCGCATATATTGAAATACAGATGTGTCCTCACATATCTAGATTCAATACTCCACAAGATCCACTACTGGTGCCCGCGGGTGCTCGGTAGATGCCCGGTGCTGTGCGGTGTGTGATTAACTCATCGCGCACCGCACTGCATTGTGGGAGCGGCACATAGATACTAGGGGTCATAATTGACTTCTAGTGTCTATGCGGTGCTATGGGAGAGACGTCATGACGTCTCTCCCACAGATCAGAGGAGCGGTGGCAGTGGCCAGAGATTGTAAATATTAATTTATTTTTTAATTTTTTTAAGCGGCACAACTAGGGGGCACAGTACTGGGGGCACGGTGCAACTAGGGGGCACAAGTCTACAGGGAGCACAGTACTGGGGGCACGGCGCAACTAGGGGGCACAACTCTACTGGGGGAACAACTCTACAGGAGGCATAACTGACCATGCCTCTTCTCCATGAAGCAACGCTAGTATTTTTTCTCCCGAGGTGACACAAAGTCTAGGTCCGACCCTGACAGATATACAAGTGTCAGGCTCGGTCACACACAGATATGCGAGTGTCACATATCAAATTAGTCAGCACAGTCTACTGGTGTGTGTTGGCCATATCACATTGTGACTAAGATGCATTGTCAGCACATCAATGCAAAAAGACGCAAGGCGCTAGCAAAGTCTCTCGGGACCTGGCGTGTTGAGAGGTGCTGTTTGGCACAACTGCAGCAATGATGTATGAGGACACATCTGTACCTCTTGGAGCATCTATCTAGCTATATATCTATCTTGGTGCATCTATCTAAGTACTATTGTTACATTTTTAACTATCATACCATAATCCTTGAAGAACAGATCTGTAAATTCCAATTCTCCTCTGTCACTAAACGCATCGCTGCGGTCAACAAGCGCCTCCTTCACAGCATCGTAGCCAATCAGCATGACTGCAGGATTGTTGCCGATGTAGAGGTTGTATACAGGTCCGTACTTCTCACTCAGCTTTATAGAGACATATAAATTGCATTATAGCGGTTGTACTGTATGTTGCTTAGATACTGTTTTATAGTAAACATTTAGAATACATAATTTACATTATATACCATACTAATTTTTTATTTATGCTTATTACAATTCTATTTATTTTACTAAATATGATGTGTATAGTTATTGTGTTTTCTAAAGAGCAGCAATAGTAAATATCTATCTACCAATGAAGTTTGTTTGCTTTAGATAAACGGCACACTCCAGCACCTTTGTTATTAACATAAATGGAAATACAGGTTGAGTATCCCATATCCAAATATCCGAAATACAGAATATTCCGAAATACGGACTTTTTTGAGTGAGAGTTAGATAGTGAAACCTTTGTTTTCTGATGGCTCAATGTACACAAACTTTGTTTAATACACAAAGTTATTAAACATATTGTATTAAATGACCTTCAGGCTGTGTGTATAAGGTGTATATGAAACATAAATGAATTGTGTGAATGTAGACACACTTTGTTTAATGCACAAAGTTATAAAAAATATTGGCTAAAATGACCTTCGGGCTGTGTGTATAAGGTGTATATGTAACATAAATGCATTCTGTGCTTAGATTTAGGTCCCATTGCCATGATATCTCATTATGGTATGCAATTATTCCAAAATACGGAAATATCCGATATCCAAAATACCTCTGGTCCCAAGCATTTTGGATAAGGGAGACTCAACCTGTATAGGAAATGCCAAAATTTCTGAGAAAAAGTTCCCCCTTTTGTTTTGTACTGTTCACTGTTGCTACTATACTTATTTTAACAATGAAAAATATTAGTTAACATAAACAGTAACAAGGAAGAAGGAAAACATTTGTCTAGGTGTGGTGCACATAAAGATAAGAATGAACTTTTAACAACTGTGATATACTGAAAAGAGAAAAGGGTGAAAAAGTAGGAGTGATAATAAAATGTTCTGTGTGTGAGAATGCCAATGCACATATTATCACTCTTAAATATAAATTGTATCAATAGACTCAGCTGTTATTGCATCTTATGATGATTTTATTTTTGCAGTCTCCTTTCTAGACCAAAATATTTGAATTCCACGCCTAGGTGGGATTATGGTACTAGTTTGCCAATCAATATTTAATGAGATTTCACTTAGATTATGCTCAACTCCAGTGGCGTTAGTTCATCCAAGTAGACCAGAGTCAAGATAAATATTGGTGCCCCCCATATATAAATAAATTATGTATGTGTGTGTATATATATATATATATATATATATGTATATCTCCTATATATTAGGCTAAATCTGTGACTCTGTGCCTGCCCGTATCGCTGGGTGGAGTTACAGTGCTGGGCGGAGTCAACGGCCTGTGCCCTGTGCCAGCACAACACTAAGGAGGCGGACACAATCACTGACCATGGAAAAGCCGCCACTGGACAGACGCCCTACCGTGCCCGGTCACACAACACAAGAGTAGGATTAAGGGGGGTGGCCGGGGGATCACTAACCCGGGATCCCCTACTTTAAGGGGCCCCTCAGCCGGAGCTAGGTCCCCATTCAGCTTGCCGGGTCAGGAGGGATCCCCGCTGGCGGGAGCGGAGTGCGGGCTGTGCATGCGGATTCCTCCTCTCGGGCAGCATGGTCGAGCAAACTCCAGCCTCCGCCGCTACCAGGAGAGATGCTGCTGGCAGCGGAGACTGGAGATTGCTCGACCATGCTGCCCGAGAGGAGGAAGCCGCATGCCCAGCCCGCACTCCGCTCCCGCCAATGTGGATCCCTCCAGCCCGGCAACCTGGTCTCCTCTCTCCCTGCTGCAGCGCTCCCGTTGCCTGTGTGACCGGCCCAGGTGAGCCGAGCTTGCAGCGGGGAGGGGGGGGGGTCGGATGGTGCTGGTGATCAGGAAGGGGGGGCTGGAAATCGTTGGGGAGGTGATGGTGCTGGTGATCAGCAGGGGGGGGGTGCTGGAAATCTGCAGGGGGGGGAATGGTGCTGGTGATCAGCAGGGGGGGGTGCTGGAAATTGGGGGGGGGAAATGGTGCTGGTGATCAGCAGGGGGTGTGGTGGAAATTGGGGGGGAAATGGTGCTGGTGATCAGCAGGGGGGATGCTGGAAATCGGGGGGGGGGGATGGTGCTGGTGATCAGCAGGGGGTGTGGTGGAAATTGGGGGGGGGAATGGTGCTGGTGATCAGCAGGGGGGATGCTGGAAATCGGGGGGGGGGGGGAATGGTGCCGGTGATCAGCAGGGGGGGATGCTGGAAATTGGGGGGGGATGGTGCTGGTGATCGGCAGGGGGGGTCGCACTCCTGTCTTGGGTACCCTGGGTCCCCCCAGGACTTAATCCGGCCACGTATACACCCACACCCCATGCCATGGACCCCTCACTTTTGCAACCCCATTACCACCTAACACAGGGGGGCCATGCAGACCAACACTCGCCATTTGCACAACGCCACACGACCCACCCATCCCTGCTCACACGGACAACACTCCCACTGCACGCACCATGCTTCGCTCCGGACACAGCTGCCAACTCACACACACACTGTGGCCCTGTGGAAGCGAGAGCCTCCTTTCCCGCCAACACACAGCCACCCACACCCCAACTGACACCCACATGCTACACCACCGAACCCTCCCTCCGCCAAACCCCGTCACCAGCAACCAAATCCAGCCACTGAGGGGACATGCTGGCCGGGAGCCGCCATCCGCGCAACGGACCAGCACACACCATGTTAACACTGCCCGTTGCTGCACATGCTACACCGCATCACACTGCAAGCACCCCGCACCTCACTCTGTACCTCCGTTAGGTGTATCGACACAATTGCCCCCATCCCTGCGGAAGACATGTATGTTCCAAGCCAGCACCAGACAACCACACCGCGGGACAAGGGACACGAGCGCACATTCCAGATTCTATACACCTAACGCAGCCAGACACTCACAGACACCCACCTTGCACTATCACCCATCCCCGTATGTGCAGCAATGCCTTATGCCCTAATCCACACTTGCATGCCGCCATCACAAAGAGGGGAACAAGTGCAGCCTCATAGTCACAGCACAGCCCCATCATCACAACACTTTACAGATCCAGCCATCAGCCAGAGACATACCATCGCCTATCAGCACACAAACAGTGCAACCTCTTCTCCCTTACATGCACACACACACACACACACACACACACACACACACACACACACAATCACCCTCCACACTCCTAACATGCACGCACCCTCCCCCGCCCCCTGCACACACAAAACACCTTCCCCATTCTTTCTACACCCCCACCCACCAACAACCCCTCCTGTCGCCTTCACCCTCACACCACATAAAAAAACACAACCCTCACACACCCAACACTACAAATTACAAACTCCACACCCACTCAACCACCTGACCAACACCTGCCGCACACCGCAAACCCATCCCACAACCACAATTACCCCATACCTGCCATCCACCCTCTAAATACACCACCCATCCAACACCCCCTACACCACAACACAACCTTCCCCATCTGCCTTACCCAGTCACCCCCCCTTGCATGCACACACCACAACCCCAAAAAAACCTCCACCCAACCATTCCATGTGGACCTCCTCCACCCATGCAAACTTCTAACCCCCATCCCCCTGCCACCCACAACGCCATCACAAGCTACACCTGTCACCACCACCATCCCTCACCCCTACCCAAAATACCCATATACAGTCAGCAGCCCACCTCCACGCACTTGCGCAAGCACCATAAAACACTCCCCACAGCATTTTTGCAACCCCCACAGCAAACTACGTTGCCCTCCCAAACAACACTCCACCACGCACATTCCCTTCAACACCCTCCACACTCCAGCCCAACACCACCCTAAACCAATCCCACACCCACCTCCCTCCATCTACAGCCAACTCATTATCTCAAACCAACAAAACACAAGTTAGCGCACAACACTACCCGCATATCCTACAGCCACAAAGATGCACATCGCAACTCCAACATCTACCAAACCAACACACCTCAGCCCCCAACAAACACTGTAACACCACATCTTCTTCTTCTTACCACACGAAGGAACAATCCACCCACCCCTCCCCCAAACACACCATGCACGCACCCTCCACACATCCCTGCTCGCACACCAGTTCCCCATACTTGCAAAACCACCACCCACCAACTCCACCTTAGCAACCACTAACCCTCACAGCCATTGCACACCCACAACTACAACACACAACAAAGCCTGCCACTACAATTCAACCACACACCCCAATACCCTACATAACTCACCCCATGTAAACATCCCTCAGCCACGGCACCTTCGTCTACCCTACCCCTAACCCCTGCACTTCCACCAAGTGGAACACCTCCTCTCCCCTCCCCCAAACATCAGTCCTAGCCCAAAGTATACAGTGACTGGACCACATCGACCGTCCAACCTCACTCTGGTCACCCACCAACCACAGCATCTTCGGCCCAGCCAACCTAATCCATGTACACCTTCCCACAACAAACTCAGCCACCCACAGTCACTTCACCCTCTCCACAATGCAGCACAAAACCACCCAAAACCTATCACATACAACATCTGCCCCTAATTGTAAACCACATACACCTCAAACCCCCCACCTCCACCTCCACCAAAAAAACACTCTGAAACTACTATTCTACACCTTGACATTTCTCCGGGCGTTACGGGGGAGTAGCCCCTTATGACGGTGTGAAGAGCACCCGTAGGGCACGATGAATCACCTAGTATATATATATATATATATCCTCCACAACCAGCCGGCACTCACAAACTCAGATGCAATAGGCTCAGGTGCTCCATCCGAATCAATAATACAGAATCCCCCATGAATAGATGGCACTCAGAGACTTTGATGTATAAATGCAGAAAGCTGTATTCAGATTCAACGTTTCGGGGTGCATGTATATATATATATATATATATATATAGAATCCCCCATGAATAGATGGCACTCAGAGACTTTGATGTATAAATGCAGAAAGCTGTATTCAGATTCAACGTTTCGGGGTGCAACCCCCATTCTTGAGAAAGGGGGTTGCCCCCCCCCCCTGAAATGTTGAATCTGAATACAGCTTTCTGCATTTATACATCAAAGTCTCTGAGTGCCATCTATTCATGGGGGATTCTATACATATCTATATATATATCTATATATATATATATATATATATATATATATATATACACATAAGTATATATGTGTGTGTGTGTGTGTGTGTGTGTGTGTGTGTGTATGTATATGGAGTGTTCTGAAAATGTGTGTGTATATATATATCTTTTTACGTTTCATTGTCATGTATTTTAAATAATATATTTCTTAGCAGTCATACCCTTCCAGTGTAATAGGTCATGGGTTCTGATCCTGAATATGACACTTGTAAAATATGCATCTATAATAAGAGGATGTGACTTTTAAGGTGCAGGAACTAGTGGGGGAGGGCAGTCGGCCAAAGAAGTGATAGTGGCGGCTGTCAGTTAACTTAAAAGGTGACGCTTAACACACGGAGGAGAGGCACCCCCCTACAGAGCAGGAGCCCAGCTCACACAGTTTTGCCTCTGTGTCACTCTCACTGGTAAATTATGTATCTAGTAATCTAATAAGCCCGTATTGACAAAATAGGAGTATCAGGAGTAAGTCAAACACTATTAATGGACTTAGACAGTTAACTCAGAAGTATTCATATATTCAGGGCTGGATTAACAATGGAGCAGATGGAGCCGCGGTGCGGCTGCAGTAGACATGAAATAAAAAGTTCCTCCTACAATAGTCTTCTAAAGGGTGTCCGAGGATCCTCTCCCCCGGCCACAAACACCCTTCACCCCCTCCTGTGGTACTGGCGGCATAAACTGTGTGCTCACGGTGGTGCAATGGGAGGCTGCTTCACTAGCCCTGGCCTCACTGTGCCACATACACAGTGTTGTCCGCACATGTGACCTCAGCACCACCGCGCGTGCTCTGAAGGAAGCAGCGACAGCAGAGGCGTATCTAGGGTAGGGTGAGTGGGGCACGTGCCCTGGGCGCCTTGGCAGGCCCAGGAGAGGGGCGCGCTGCGGGCGTCCAGGGCATCATGCCCCACTCGCCCCCGTCAACCCTAAATGTGAGGGGAGGAGAGCGCAGCGTCTCTCCCTCCCCTCACCGCGGCTGACAGCAGCGCTGCTGTGTCCGGTCTCCGGCGTGAGCCAATCAGAGCTTGCGGACCGGCTCCTGATTGGCTGCCGGTCCGCAAGTTCTGATTGGCTAGCAAACCGGCGCCAGACAGCCGATGGAGACCTGGAGCGGTGAGGGAAAGGAGAGGCGCTACGCTGCGCTCTCCTCCCCTCACATAGCAACAAGCGGCCGGTAAGTGACGTGGGGGGTCCGGCGGCACAGGGGGGTCCGGCGGCACGGGGGGGAGGGGTCCGGCGGCAAAGTGGGGCATGTATCTGACACCAAGTGGGGCCTGTCACTGTGGGGCATGTACCTGGCACTGTGGGGCAATGTATCTGGCACTGTGGGGCAATGTAACTGGCACTGTGGGGCAATGTAACAGGCACTGTGGGGCAATGTATCTGGCACTGTGGGGCATGTAACTGGCACCAAATGGGGCATGTAACTGGCACTGAGTGGGGCCTGCACTGTGGGGCATGTAACTGGCACTGTGGGGCATGTAACTGGCACTGTGGGGCAATGTATCTGGCACTGTGGGGCAATGTAACTGGCACTGTGGGGCAATGTATCTGGCACTGTGGGGCAATGTAACTGGCACTGTGGGGCAATGTATCTGGCACTGTGGGGCATGTATCTGGCACTGTGGGGAATGTAACTGGCACTGTGGGGCAATGTATCTGGCACTGTGGGGCATGTAACTGGCTCTGTGGGGCATGTATCTGGCACTGTGGGGCATTGTATCCGGCACTGTGGGGCAATGTAACTCGCACTGAGTTGGTCATGTATCTGGCACTGTGGGGCAATGTATCTGGCACTGTAGGGCAATGTATCTGGCACTGTGGGGCATGTATCCGGCACTGTGGGGCATTGTATCCGGCACTGTGGGGCAATTTAACTGGCCACTGTGGGGCATGTATCTGGCACTGAGTGGGGCATGTATCTGGCACTGTGGGGCAATGTATCTGGCACTGTGGGGCATGTATACGGCACTGTGGGGCAATGTAACTGGCACTGTGGGGCATGTATCCGGCACTGTGGGGCAATGTAACTGGAACTGTGGGGCATGTATCCGGCACTGTGGGGCAATGTAACTGGCACTGTGGGCCATTTTCAGTGGCCACACACCTTCTGGAGCGTGGCCACACCCCTTCTGCGCCATTTTCCATCTTGCCCTGGGCTACGAAAACCATAGTTACGCCTCTGAGCGACAGCACTGTAACAGCAGCTGAGCAGGCTGCTCTGTGTAGGCGTCCTGAGCCTGGCAGAGTGACTGAGCCTCATGAGGTGAGGTGCTAACTGCTACACTGCTGGTAGTATAAGTATTAATTAGAAACTGACTGTAATATATGGCTACAAACACACACACACACACACACACACACACACACACACACACACATATATATAAATATATATAAAAAACCCAGCACTCACCAAAGTAATCTCCCTTATCCTCAACAATTCAATGGGGGTTTAGTTAGTGTATTGGCCAATGCACGGAAGCCTGCATACCGATTTTCAAGGTACCCCACCTTCAAGCAGGTCCTACACTAACACAAAGTCTTAAAACCTGACTACTTCACTGCTGTTACACACATCATCTGCCTGCTAGATTTAATGTGCACCTGCCACACACTTTATGGCTTTTAAAGGTACACTAGTCACCTTACATTGGCTTAGATATATTGCTAAGGAACAGCTGAGACAGGTGCAGAATAATAGAGCCCACACAGGGGTGCATGAGAAAGCTAGTGGTCATGGTTAATAAGAGTTAACCATAGATTAACCCCATCATATACACACATAGAAAACTGCAACACACGCCACCCCAGAAGTGGGGTACAGCAATGCACTAACCACTCAAAGGGTGGGGTGCACATAACACAGCACTCACCATCCCAGAAGCAGGGTACACTGCTGCACTTACCACTCACAGGGTGGGGTGCATGTAGCCCATGACCAAATCACTTTAATACATACAAACAGAAAACCCAGCACTCACCAAAGTAAGCTCATTTGTCCTCAACAATTCAATAAATAAATGATGGGGGTTTAGTTAGTGTATTGGCCAATGCATGGAAGCCTGCATACCGATCGCCAAGGTACCCCTCCTTCAAGCAGGTCCTACACTATCACAGAGTCTTAAAACCTGACTACTTCACTGCTGTTACACACATCATCTGCCTGCTAGATTTAATGTTCACCTGCCACACACTTTATGGCTTTTAAAGGTACACTAGTCACCTTACATTGGCTTAGATAGATTGCTAAGGAACAGCTGAGACAGGTTCAGAATAATAGAGTCCACACAGGGGTGCATGAGAAAGCTAGTGGCCATGGTTAATAAGAGTTAAACATAGATTAACCCCGTCATATGCACACATAGAAAACCACAGCACACGCCATCCCAGAAGCGGGGTACACCGCTGCACTTACCACTCACAGGGTTGGGTGCATGTAGCCCATGACCGCATCACTCTAATACATACAAACAGAAAACCCAGCACTCACCAAAGTAAGCTCATTTATCCTCAACAATTCAATAAATAAATGACGAGGGTTTAGTTAGCGGATTGGCCAATGAATGCACGGAAGCCTGCAAACCGCTGTTGGACTTTGCAGTAGGGAGCTAGGAGGGCACCAGAGGTATAAACATTGGTATTGTGAGTGCTACTTGCAAATCTACTTATATATATATATACATATATACATATATATGCAATAACATCTGAGTTTATTGATACAATTTATATTTAAGAGTGATTATTTGTGCATTGGCATTCTCACACACAGAAGATTTTATTATTATCCCAATTTTCCTTCTTTTTCACCTTTCTTCTCTTTTCAGTGTTTTGCAGTTTTCAAATAATTGTAATAAATCAATACAAGTTAATCTTTATATTTAGGTGCATCAAGACAAATGCTTTACTTTTTCCTTGTTATATATTAGCATACTGTAAATGCACAGACGCTTCAGGCATTTCTCGCTGTCTATCACTGTATTTAAATGACATAGCACATACTTATAGAACATATTGGAATGTTGAGAGACATAACCACTTATTACACTCTAGTTATCTTTTGTAACTGTTGTTATAATAATGAAGCTATAAATGCCCCAGCTTACCTTAACCAAAGATCGTGGAAATTCTGTGGTGCTGATCTGCATGATATTCCCCAGCACGGGCAGAGGTGTTGGCCCTGGGGGCAGATTTTTCCGAGTTATCCTATTCCACCATTTAGCAAGGTAAATCAGGAGAGTGACCCCAGTAGCCAGGAGAAGGGTCCCTGCTATATTTAGTGCCATTATGGGCACGGCACAATTACAGCAGGTTCTCTGAGCTATGTCCCTCTGTGTTCCTGATAAGAAAAAGCTTTGACATTGAACTATATTCCAAACAGCATGTGATCATTAATGACAGGTAGGGTGAGGTAGAGATTGGTGCAGAGTTACATTTATATTGCATAAGGAATTGTAAATGTTGAGTAATCATAATAAGATTGTTAAATGCCTTTTGAATAACACAGCATAATTTTAGTTTTACAAAATAAAAAATTACAAGAAGAAAGGTGTGTATCACTGGGTTGACCAGAAATAGGTCGACAGGCAATAGGTTAATCTCATATGGTCAACATGAAGTAGGTCCACTGGATCAAAAGTCGGCAGGGTCAATAGGTCGACATGAAAAAGGTAGACACCACAAAAGAGTGATAGGTACAAAAGGTCGACAGAATCAAAAGGTCAACATGGAAATGGTCAACACAAAAAAGTCGACACTGTTTTTTTATATCCTTTTGCATGTTTAACCACATGAAAGGCAAAAAAAAAAAGAAAAAAAGTTGTGTTAACCATATGTGGTGACCCATGTCATGTCTACCAGTTGAACCTGTTGACGTTTTGAACCTATGACTTTATGCACCGTCTACTTTTTACATGTTGACTTATACATTATGGTGACCTTTTGTACCTATCAACCTAATGCTTGTGTATCATATGGGATCGAACTATTGACTGTTTAACCTAATTACTGTCATTCATTATCCAGAACCCCATATAGAAATGCTCTACAGAATTAGCTTTAAAAGCAAGTACAGGCTAAATGACAGGTATGTCATCATGCAGAACTTAGGGAAGTCTTCAGTCTTTTTTATAGGGTATAATAAATTCCTACTATGAATGAGTGGCAGACACAAACAGGTCATCCTAAACCATGGATGGGAAACCTTCAGCCTACCAGCTGTTGTTGAACTTCACATCCCAGCATGCCCTGCAACAGTTTTAACATGGCCAAATACCAAACTGTAGCAAGGCATGCTGGTATGTGTAGTTTAACAACAGCTGGAGGGCCAAAGGTTCCCCATCCCTTCCCTAAACCATGCTCAACTATTGTCTTACACTAATACAGTATGGGCCAGATAGTTTACAAAAAATGTTAAATTAGCTCAAAGGCTTGTTGGTGTTTTTTATTGCAAAATCTTTTTTAGAGCCAAATAGAAAGCATTGTGCTGATTAGACACAAAGATTATATAACTGATTAAATATCAGTTGAAATTAAAACTCTATTGAAAGATGTTAATTGTTATCTTTCCTTCACTTATCCCACATGGAGTTACAAATGGGGATTGGATGGTATTATTTAATTAGGCATTGATTGTCAATATACAGAGGTGTCCTCATACACCGTGCCACTTTCTGCTTGCCAGGTCCCGTGTAACTTGACCAATATTGAAACATAGAAACATAGAATTTAATGGCAGATAAGAACTACTTGGACTATCTAGTCTGCCCATGTACACATGTACACACACACACACACACACACACACACACACACACACACACACACACACCACCTTACACATTAGGGTTACCAGTACATTTTTTGGGTTGTGGGAGAAAACCGGAGTACCCAGAGGAAACTCACGCAAGTTCATGGAGAATATACAAACTCCACAAAGTTAGGGTCATGATGGGAATCGAACCTATGATCTCAGTGCTGTGAGACAGTAATGCTAATCATTACACTGTCCATACTGTCTGTTTTGCATTTTTAGATGTTTTCAATAAAGTTTCTCTACTGTATGTCTAACTTTAGAAATAGTGTAGTTTGTAAATCACAGATATCACAGTAATTCAAAATAGTGTTCTTTTAATACTGTAATAATGAGAATGAGTGAAATTTGACGTGTATCAAGTATGCATGCAAGTAACTTTTTCTATATAACGCTCTGCTGAATAAAGTAGAGCCAGTCTCATTTTCCTGGACATAACTGGCGTGTGGTGTCTGCTTTCTGGGATTCCCAATAGATTGGTAAACAAAGGGTAACAAACAGACAATTGAAGGGGATTGATAGAAGGAGGTTTATCTCCAACACTTATAACATCTAAAACCATTGTTGCTCTCACTGTTTATTTGCTTATAACATCTAAGACCATTGTTGGTCTCATTATCACTCGTGCATTGGTGTTGCAGGGTTAGCTAGGATCCCCCTTACTCACAGTCTCGGGTGGTGCCTTGTCACCTTATAAGAAAGGTGGCCATCAAAGTTTGGGCGTAAGACCTTTAGCACTGCAGGCATCATCTGACCACTAAGAGGGGTAACGGAGTCAGGGGTAGAGCACGAGTTACTGTGGTCATTCATACTAGCCGCAGCTTCACTCATGAGTACTGGAACTCCTTAGTTGTCACATATTCAGCAGAGTTCCAAGTACTCAGTCTGTAACAGTATCACCAGCCATACAACAAAAAACAAAGCTAAATGGAGTAGTTTTTCTTTTTTGGATCAGTTCAGTCCAGTGTCCAGTTCAGTCCAGTGTCCAGAGCATCCAGTGTCCAGATCAGTCCAGTGTCCAGATAAGTCCAGTATCCAGTTCAGTCCAGTGTCCAGATCAGTCCAGTGTCCAATTCAGAATCTAGTCCAGCCTTGTCTTGTCTAGTTCAGAATCCAGTCCAGCCTTGTCTTGTCTAGTTCAGAATCCAGTCCAGCCTTGTTTTGTCTAGTCCAGTCTTATTTGTCTAGCCTTAAATCCTCCTGTGCCTCCTATGCAAGCCCTGCAGGCATTGCTCTCAGCTCTGAACTCTGCTTTCAGTGCTTTGAAACCAGAGCGGCTGGAAGTTTTGCAACAATCCTTAAAGCAACTGCAAAACCTCCTACTAAAAAATGTCTTATCCTGCCTGACTTTATTGAGAGTTCATCTATCTCTAAAGAGACTCTTGCTCACAATATTGTGACAAGAGAATTTTCAGATGTGGTCAGTGAGAAAAGGTTTAAAAGTTTCCTGCAGCCCAGGCTCTTAGAGGAGGAGCATCAGCGTCACAGAAACTTGAATTTATGCCTCTATTGTGGGGGTTCAGGCTACTATCTGCAGACCTGTGAGTTGCGCAAGCCAAAATGTGGTGACAAGTCCCACCCTCTGGCCAAGTTGAGCCAGGATTCATGTCCTACTCTTGTCTATACTATGGCAGCGGTACTTGTCATGAAACCCACACAAAAAAAGTGCTCTGTCCTATAATTGGGGTCCTTGGGCTAGGGAGCCCCATTATTGATTCAGGAATCAAAGGAGAATGTTTCTCTCATCTTTTTACTTTCCTGTTAAATCAGAGTTGCAAACCCCAGTAGGGGAATATTAGGGTCCTGGAGAGGTGCCCAGCGCTCAGGGCCTGGGAACAGTGCCCGATGCCAGGGTCTAGGAAAGGTACCCGATGCTCAGAGCCTAGGAGCGGTGCCCGATGCTCAGGGTCTTGAAGCGGTGCCCAATGCTCAGGGTCTAGGAGCGGTGCCCGATGCTCAGGGTCCAAGAGGGGCATTGGATATAATGGATCAGGTGCCAATCACAGAAGGGGTCTCAGAAGCTGTTACCCCAGGGGGTGCTTAAAAGGCACAATCCCAGAAAGGGTATCTAACCTCATAGCTCCAGGAAGGAATTTGAGAAACACAACCCCAGAAGGGATCTTTAAAGCAGTAACTCCAGATGGGGTCTGGAAAGGAACAGCCTCAGGAGGGGTTCTGGAAGCCATTTCCCCTGGAGGGGTCTCAAGTGGCTTAGCCCCAGTAATGGTCTCAGAGGCCATAATCCCAGAGAAGTAGTCTGATGGTCCAGCCCCAGAGAGGTAGTCTGATGGTCTGGCCCCAGAGAGGGAGTCTGATGGTCCAGCCCCAGAGAGGGAGTCCGATGGTCCAACCCCAGTGAGGGATTTTGATGGTCCAACCCCAGAGAGGGAGTCCGATGGTCCCGCCCCAGAGAGGGTGTTCGATGGTCTGGCCCCAGAGAGGGTGTCCGATGGTCTGGCCCCAGAGAGGGAGTCTGATGGTCCAGCCCCAGAGAGGGAGTCCGATGGTCCGGCCTCTTGGAAAAGGTCCAATGGTCCGGCCCCTGTGAAAAGGTCCGATGTTCCGGCCTCTGTGAAAAGGTCCGAAGTTCCGGCCTCTGTGAAAAGGTCAGATGTTCCGGCCTCTGTGAAAATGTCCGATCCGGTCCCAGCGAGAGAGTCAGACAATCCGGTCCCAGCAAGAGAGTCAGACGATCCGGTCCCAGTGAGAGAGGCCGAGGTTCTGACCCCAGAGGGGGTTATGAAGGCCATTGCCCCAGGAGGGGGCTAAGAATGTCCAGTCCCAGGAGGGGGCTCAGAATGTGCAGCCCCTGATGCAATTTTAAAATTCTCAGCCTCTAGTAAGGTCAGTAGTGACCTTGTTCCAGCAATATACTCCAGCCAGGCAGATGGGAATGAAATGGATCCTAACTCTTTATATGATATGTCAACATCTATAGTCTTTGATGGGGACTTAGTCCAATTTCTTGCGCTCTTCAAACACTACGTCACCATTATGCTGTCTAGACCATCTTTGGGCATCACTTCGGAGAAGGTTGTGCTCTATCTGATTTATTCCTTTAGAGGGGATTTAATTTAATTAAAACCAAAGATCCCATTCTTCAGGATGTCCGGGCATTCAGTGATGCTGTAATTAAGAAATATGGTCCCAAAGAGATGGCTTCAGATTTATCTAAGTCACCTGTCTTGTATGCTGAAAATCCTTCCCTGTCTGCAGAACCAGCCCAAAATCCTCAGGCCACAGCCTTGACAGTAGGAAGTGCCTTCTTCTCTGCTGCTTGCAATACTTTTTCTGAAAGTTCAGCCCCCAAAAAAGCCAATCTCAGGATTGAACCCAGCCTTGCTAGAAGGCACCATCAGTTCTGACAATGTTTGTGGAATTACCGTAATCAGACCAAAGAATAAAAATAAAAATAAATAATTGCTGACCCCTGCCTTGTTTGTTAAAAAAATAAAAAATAAATATTCTTGTCTTGTGTCCAGTGGCCACCCTCAAGGAGGGGGTGGGGGTACTGTTACAAGCTGTAGCCACATGTCTAGTTTTTGTTTATGGATCCCTTGTTTTGGATAACCTGGATTTTGGGGAACTTGACCCCTCGTCAAGGGGGAGGGGGGTACTGTTTTGAACCATGGCAGTGGCTCATTCCTGTTAGCATTTTGCTAATATATTTTATGGTATATTTCTGTTTGCATGCCAGGATTTCTCATGTACTTGTTTAGAGTACTGTTGTTGGCTGCCTGTGGTGAGTCTGTGTAATTGCAGCCTGTTTCCTATGTGTTCAGTCTCACCTGCCAATGATTAGGCCATTACCTTGTGCCTGGCTTCCAGCTATCCTGATTGGGGCGTGCTTCCTTTATTACTCAGCTGGCCCTGCATCCAGAGCTGGTGATAGAAGTAGATTATTGTACATGTATGTTCCTGGTTAGCTGCCTGCAAAGGGTTGTATAGGATCCATGCACTTTCAGCTCTATGGTATTCAATCCACTTCCGTTCATTGACAGATTGGTCTGTCTGACTTGAGCCATCTGCTTTTGTCCCATATGCTATACGGGGACCGTGGCCGTCAGCTAACCTTCATGGAATTTACAGCACCGTATACTAGCAGCGCGGCTGCAGCACCGCCAGAGCAATTGGTTCCATCTGCTATACGGGGACCGTGGCCGTCAGTAAAACCTTGGGAATCAGCTGTACCTGGTCATCAGTAACGCGACTGTGCTACCACCTGAGTATCTCTGGAAATGGCAAGGAGTGATTTGCTCTACATTGCTCCCTGGGTGAGAGATCAAGAAACAAAAGCCGCTGGAACGAGCGACGCCAGGTTAATTGCCGGTGCTGTCAGGACATTTGTGGAAGTGGTAAGCACTCATTGCTCCGTTAGGCTGTCACAGTGAGAGAGTGACAGACGGAGGTCTGCACTGTGCTTTCAATACAAACTTAGTAAGTTACTAATGAATGAAAGACTGAGTATCTGCTAAAAGAAGCATAATCAGTTCATCACTTATTAAAGGAAAAATTACTTTACCACGGAACTGTCATATAAGTGCTATTTGAAATTTGCTTGATTTAATCAACAGCGATTAGCACTTTAAATGAATGGAAGGACACATCGGTTCTAATGGGGCTTATTGCATCAGCTATTGTGTCATCCACTAGTGTATGAATTGTGGGAATATCATTGCATTTTAGTGTGGATCCTATATTAATGTTCAATTCTTTGGTTATAAGTGTGTATCATTAGTCAAGATTCAATATATTTTAAAACATTGTTGTGACTATGCATATTTTATGAATAAATTGTTTTAATTGAGTTCAGTCTGCTTGCGCTCTATTCCCCTTCTTTTTTTTTGCCTGCAAACCTGTTCCTAGTCCCTGTCTGTAATTTCTGGTTCCAGTCTGAACTCTTGGTGCCGTGGTCCTGGTTCCTGTTTGAATCATGTCCCATCAAGACTCTGTTCGGTTTACAGCTCTGTCGGCCAGTCCTTGGAACTGCCCTGTGTAATTCCCTTGTGGTATCGTGAGTCTGCAGCTCTGCCGTATTCTGCATCAGAGACCGCATAGTTGCTTTTCTGTTGTGCTGTGACCTGGAGACTTTGACTGTTCAATTCTTGAACAGATCCTGTCATTCGGTGTTCAGGTTTTTATGGAGTATCCAACGCCAACAGTTTTTTATTTATATTTATATCTTTATCATCCCTGAGCATTGTTGCTCTCACTGTTTATTTGCTTATAACATCTAAAACCATTGTTTGTCTCATTATCACTAGTGCATTGGTGTTGCAGGGTTAGTTAGGTTCCCCCTTACTCACTCGCAGTCTCGGGTGGTGCCTTGTCATCTTATAAGACCGGGGCAATCAGAGTTTGGGCGGACCTCATTCGCTCAATCAAACGCGGCTGCCGAGACCACAAGAACTTTAGCACTGCAGGCACCATCCGACCACTAAGAGGGGTAACGGAGTCAGGGGTAGAGCACGAGTTGCTGCGGTCATTCATACTGGTGGCATCTTCACTCATGAGGACTGGAACTTCCTATTTGTCACATATTCAGCAGAGTTCCAGGTACTCAGTCTGTACCACTTAGATGATGGCTTTATGAGTGACACCATAAGTGAAAACAAATAATTTCACCTAATTGGATAAAAATATTCAATTTACTATACTAACTTGTGAATTTAAATAAACACCTTGAACTGAGGACTCAAAGAACTGAGGCTAGAAAATAAAATAAAAATTTGGATTTTTGATACTTACTATAGGCTTAGATTAGAAGTTCTTAAATTTTATAGATGCTCTCAACAGCTGTCCAATTTCTTAATTTTTACCTATTTAAAAGGCAATGTTTTCATTGGTACAATAAGTATAAATAGTATATAGCTTTAAGTTACATAGGGGTAGATATTCAGCTTACCAGCAGCAATTCTACACGTCTGTATGCTTTGGAATCCAAATGCAAAGTGTTTGATAGTCACCATGGCTCTCTAGTTAGTCACCATGGCTCACTAAGGATTAGTGACTTACATCACTTCCTATTTATTATCAGGCTTAAAGTTAATTAAACCTTATTTTAAACCAGCCTTTGCATAGCTAAAACCATAGTAAATGATGATTCACTATTAGTACTTCCGTTGTGGAACATTGGTGTTCAGTGGGACAGTTTTTAACTGCCTAAACAGACTTAATAGTCTGTTTTGCGCTCCAGGAGCAGAAAACCCGCTTCCTGGTTTCGCTTCAAGCCTCATTCTGACATGCACGACAACATTGCGCATGTCACGTGACCACATCTAAGCCCAGTCACGTGTGAGCTATCGTTGTCTGTGATTGGGGAAGCCATTGTCATATTGACATGGCTTCCCAAGCTGGCCGCGCCTCTATTTAGTTAGATGAGCTATCAGTAGCTCTGACAGAACAATCCCTATGCGCTAATTAGCTTCTTTGCTAGCCACGCCTCTAGTAATATTAGATAAAGTGTGTAATAATTAGGTGATCTCTCTGTGTTCCCCCAGAATTTAATAAACAGTCTTTGTGGATTATTTATATAATTATAGTGTGTGTAATATATATAATCTTTACATTAGTAAATATGACTGTAAAAACTTTTTAAGAATAAACTTATCTTTTGTAATAGAATGTTATTTGAGTGCTTACGTGAAATGCATTGTTTTTACGTGAAATGTATTTTGCTTAAACGTGAACTAACGTTTATAATAATTTATTATCTTATTATTATACGGAATGCACACACACAAAGGCAACCACTATAATTAATTTATAGTTATTTATTAGTAATAAATATTGTTCCATATACATTTTATGTCTAATTATGTATACATTTGTAAGATGTGTATCAGCTGAAAGACTCTCATTCATTTATCTATTTATATAAATAATAATAAGCAGTCACAAATTAGGAGCACTTATTACACATATAAATAAATGTCTCTGAATAAAATAATATTAGATTGCGTTGCTATGAACAACGGATAATTTTTAATTATAGTGATGCCTATGTGTGTGGGCATTCCGTCTAATAATAAAAGAATAAATCATTATAAAGGTTAGTTCACGTTTAAGCAAAATGTATTTCACGTAAAAACAATGGGTGTAGCCCTCAAATAACATGCTATTACAAATGATAAGGTTACTCTTAAAAAGTTTTTACGTTCATATTCACTAATGTAAATATCATATTACACATGCTATAATTATGTAAATAATCCACAAAGACTGTTTATTAAAGTCTGGGGTAACACAGAGAGATCACCTAACTATGACATACTTTATGTAATATTACTAGAGGCAAAGAAGCTAATTAGCTCATAGGGATCATTCTGTCAGAGAAACTGACAGGTCATCTAAATAAATGGAGGCGCGGCCAGCTTGGGAAGCCGTGTCAATATGACAATGGCTTCTCCAATAATGGACCTCGATAACTCACATGTGACCTGGCTTAGACGTGGTCACGTTACATGTGCGATGACATCACGCATGTCAGAATAAGGCTTGAAGCGCAACCAGGAAGCGGGTTTTCCACTCCTGGAGCACAAAACGGACTATTAAGTCCATTTAGGGTGTTAAAAACTGTCCCACTGAATACCAATGTTCCACAAAGAAAGTACTAATAGTGAAACATCATTTAATATGATTTAAACTAAATAAAGGCTGGTTTAAAATATGTTTAATTAACTTTAAACCTGATAATAAATAGGAAGGTATGTACAGTAAGTCACTAAGGGGTTTAAATAGAGAGCCATGGTGATTATCAGTTACTTTACATTTGGATTCCAAAGCATACAGAAGTGCAGAATTGCTGCTGGTAAACTGGATAATTTATTAAGAACTTCTAATCTAAGCCTATAGTAAGTATTAAATATCCTATTTTTATTTTATTTTTTAGTCTAAGTTCTATGGATAATTAAATTATAACCATTTAATAAATCATGAAAATCAATCTTTATTATAGGAACTTCATTAATATGAAATCCAGCTAATTGTGAAATCCAGCTACTTACTTTTAAACTGTGGAATCCAATTAGGATTGTTTTACATATGTTTCTAGTAAGTATCTACAGTATCTGTAGTAAAAGGTGTTTATTTAAATTCACAAGTTTGTATAGTAAATTGGA
Source organism: Pseudophryne corroboree (assembly GCF_028390025.1). Classification (NCBI taxonomy): domain Eukaryota; kingdom Metazoa; phylum Chordata; class Amphibia; order Anura; family Myobatrachidae; genus Pseudophryne; species Pseudophryne corroboree. The sequence goes on from NC_086451.1 coordinate 404,675,919, forward strand.
AGTTTTTATCCAATTAGGTGAGACTATTTGTTCTCACTTATGATGTCACTCATAAAGCCATCATCTAAGAATGAGAATTTCAATCATTCCTGTCATCACAATTAGTGATCCTCGGGATCACAATCAGATCCTCGGGATCCGAACCCCCCCCCCCCCCGAACTTCACCCTTTTTTGCACGGGTTCGAGCAGACTCGGATCCTTCCGCCTTGCTCGGTTAACCCGAGCACGCCCGAACGTCATCATCCCGCGGTCGGATTCTCGCGAGATTTGTATTCTATATAAGGAGCCGCGCGTCACCGCCATTTTTCACTCGTGCATTGGAAATGATCGTGAGAGGACGTTGTTGGCGTCCTCTCAGTTTCTATGTTCAGTGGACTGCAAATATCTGTGCTCAGTGTGCTGCAAATATCTGTGCTCAGTGTGCTGCAAGTGCAAATATCTACGTTCTCTGCCTGAAAAACGCTCCATATCTGTGCTCAGTGTGCTGCAAATATCTGTGCTCAGTGTGCTAATTGCTTTATTGTGGGGACTGGGGACCAGCAGTATTATATAGTAGGAGGACAGTGCAGAGTTTTGCTGACCAGTGACCACCAGTATTATACATTCTCTGCCTGAAAAACGCTCCATATCTGTGCTGCATTGTAGTATATAGTAGGAGGACAGTGCAAAATTTTGCTGACCACCAGTATAACTATATATATATAGCAGTACGGTACAGTAGTCCACTGCTCTAGCTCTGTGTCATCAAGTATACTATCCCATCCATACCTGTGGTGCATTTCAGTTTTGCACAGTTTGCTGACCACCAGTATATAATATATAGCAGTATGGTACAGTAGACCACTGCTCTACCTACATCTGTGTCGTCAAGTATACTATCCATCCATACCTGTGGTGCATTTCAGTTTTGCAGTTTGCTGACCACCAGTATATAATATATAGCAGTACGGTACAGTAGGCCACTGCTCTACCTACCTCTGTGTCGTCAAGTATACTATCCATCCATACCTGTGGTGCATTTCAGTTTTGCACAGTTAGCTGACCACAAGTATATAATATATAGCAGTACGGTACAGAAGGCCACTGCTCTACCTACCTCTGTGTTCGTCAAGTATACTATCCATCCATACCTGTGGTGCATTTCAGTTGTGCAGTTTGCTGGCCACCAGTATATAATATATAGCAGTACGGTACAGTAGGCCACTACTCTACCTACCTCTGTGTCATCAAGTATACTATCCATCTATACCTGTGGTGAATTTCAGTTGTGCGCAGTATATATAGTAGTAGGCCATTGCTATTGATATATTACTGGCATATAATTCCACACAAAAAAAAATTCAGAACAAAAATGTGGAGGGTAAAGTAGGGAAAGATCAAGATCCACTTCCACCTCGTGCTGAAGCTGCTGCCACTAGTCATGGCTGAGACGATGAAATGCCATCAACGTCGTCTGCCAAGGCCGATGCCCAATGTCATAGTAGAAAGCATGTAAAATCCCCCAAAAAAAGGTCAGTAAAATGACCCAAAAATCTAAATCAAAATCGTCTGAGGAGAAGCGTAAACTTGCCAATGTGCCATTTACGACACGGAGTGGCAAGGAACGGCTGAGGGCCTGGCCTAAGTTCATGGCTAGTGGTTCAGCTTCACATGAGGATGGAAGCACTCATCCTCTCGCTAGAAAAATGAAAAGACTTAAGCTGGCAAAAGCACAGCAAAGAACTGTGCGTTCTTCTAAATCACAAATACCCAAGGAGAGTCAAATTGTGTCGATTGCCATGCCTGACCTTCCCAACACTGGATGGGAAGAGGTGGCGCCTTCCACCATTTGCACGCCCCCTGCAAGTGCTGGAAGGAGCACGCGCAGTCCAGTTCCTGATAGTCAAATTGAAGATGTCACTGTTGAAGTACGCCAGGATGAGGATATGGGTGTTGCTGGCCCGGGGAGACACCTGTTGTCCATTGGACGAATATGGCCATTGACATGCCTGGTCAAAATACAAAAAAAATCACCTCTTCAGTGTGGAATTATTTCAACAGAAATGCGGACAACTGGTGTAAAGCCGTGTGTTGCCTTTGTCAAGCTTTAATAAGTAGGGGTAAGGACGTTAACCACCCAGGAACATCCTCCCTTATACGTCACCTGGATTCATCATAAGTCAGTGACAAGTTCAAAAACTTTGGGTGACAGTGGAAGCAGTCCACTGACCACTAAATCCCTTCCTCTTGTAACCAAGCTCCTGCAAACAACACCACCAACTCCCTCTGTGTCAATTTCCTCCTTAGACAGGAAAGCCAATAGTCCTGCAGGCCATGTCACTGTCAAGTCTGATGAGTCCTCTCCTGCCTGGGATTCCTTCGATGGATCCTTGAGTGTAACGCCTACTGCTGCTGGCACTGCTGTTGTTGCTGCTGGGAGTCGATCGTCATCCCAGAGGGGAAGTCGGAAGACCACTTGTACTACTTCCAGTAAGCAATTGACTGTCCAACAGTCCTTTGCGAGGAAGATGAAATATCACAGCAGTCATCCTTCTGCAAAGCGGATAACTTAGGCCTTGACAGCCTGGGTGGTGAGAAACGTGTTTCCGGTATCCACCGTTAATTCACAGGCAACTAGAGACTTGACTGAGGTACTGTGTCCCCGGTACCAAATACCATCTAGGTTTCATTCCTCTATGCAGGTGATACCGAAAATGTACACAACCTCAGAAAAAGAGTCACCAGTGTCCTAAAAAATGCAGTTGTACCCAATATCCACTTAACCACAGTTATGTGGACAGGTGGAGCAGGACAGACTCAGGACTATATGACTGTGACAGCCCACTGGGTAGATGTATTGCTTCCCGCAGCAAGAACAGCAGCGGCGGCACCAGTAGCAGCATCTCGCAAACGCCAACTCGTTCCTAGGCAGGCTACGCTTTGTATCACCGCTTTCCAGAAGAGGCACACAGCTGACAACCTCTTACGGAAACTGAGGAACATCATTGCAGAATGAATTACCCCATTTGGACTCTCCTGGGGATTTGTGACATCGGACAACGCCACCAATATTGTGCGTGCATTACATCTGGGCAAATTCCAGCACGTCCCATGATTTGCACATACATTGAATTTGGTGGTGCAGAATTATTTATAAAAATGACAGGGGCGTGCAAGAGATGCTGTCGGTGGCCCAAAAAATTGCGGGCCACTTTCGGCATTCAGCCACCGCGTGCCGAAGACTGGAGAACCAGCAAACACTCCTGAACCTGCCCTGCCATCATCTGAAGCAAGAGGTGGTAACGAGGTGGAATTCAACCCTTTATATGCTTCAGAGGATGGAGGAGCAGCAAAAGGCCATTCAAGCCTATATGTTAGGCGCCGAGGGTCCGCCCATCAGTGCGGCCCGGCGCCTAGCAACTAGGGACGCCGCAGGCAGACAGCCGCCGGCTCCCTAGCAACGCTAGACGCCGGGCGCACGGAGCCGCTCAGACCCTAGCAACGGGGACGCCACGGTCGGACCGCGTTCCCCGTTGCTGGGTCTTAATTAATCAGTTCAATTGTATCCTGGCCGTGCAGCATGCAGCTGCACGGCATGATTATGTGATTACCCTGTCTGGATCTGGATTGGAGGGCTCCCAAATTTAAGCACTCTCAGGACTTCTCACAGATGCTGGTGATAGCTTCCTGTTTGCTGTGTCAGTTACAGAGAGTTTCCAGTCCTGCTCAATCCGGTTGTTCCTGTCCTCAGTGGTCCAGTACTCGGAATTTGTCATCTATTCCTGGAGTCCGACCGAGCACCTTTAACATCCTGTGGTGTTCGTGAGTCGCGGCGTAGCCGTGTGTTGCGGCTTGACCGCTTACTGTTTATTATTTAGTTTCATTGTGTTCCGGAGCTTTTGCGGAGGATTCCGCTCCCACAAATCCACTCTGGTATCCAGCGGTGCTGGATAGGAGTAACGGATCAGTGGATCTTTGATTGTCCTTTTCCCTGGCGGTTTATCCGCACATACTTTTGGTTTAAGTTAGTTAGCTTGTAGCCCCTGGCCTGGTTGCTTAGTCAGAGGGCCCCTTGTTATCACCCTGTCTCGGATTTCCCTTTGTCTCCCATTAAGACCTGAGGGGGCATCGAAGTTGGGCAGACATAATCCGCCCTTCAAACGCGGCTGCCATGGGCTCAAGCAACCATAGTCTCGCAGGGGATTTCTGATAACACGGGCGAGACAACGGAGTTAGGGCGCCAGGGGTTACTAGGCTTTCCTGCTCCCGTAACCAGCATATCTTTCCAGTACTCAGACCTCTGCCATAAGATCTCCTCTGGTCTGGAGTACGGGAATCATAACATTATCACCGGCCAGACTAAAATTTAAAATTAAACAGGATTTAATTTTTTCCCTTATTCAGTTGGAAGATTTGTCGGCCTCATGAATCCCACCGGTGTTGGGCCAAATCCTGGCCAGCTTCTAGTTAGCCAGATTCAAGAACTTACTCAGATGGTTCAGGATCTGTCCCTTCGGGTGAGGTCACAGGAAGATCTGTTACGGACTTCCCCGAGGGTCATTCCTGAACCAAAAATGCATTTGCCCGACCGTTTTTCTGGGGATAGAAAGCAGTTTTTTTAATTTTAAAGAGTCTTGTAAACTTTATTTTCGTTTAAGACCAGTCTCCTCAGGTACTGAATCTCAGCGGGTTGGAATTATTATTTCTTTACTTCAGGGGGATCCTCAGACCTGGGCTTTTGGTTTAAGAACAGACGATCCGGCTTTATTGTCTGTAGACGCCTTTCTGGGGTCTTTAGGGCTATTGTATGACGACCCTGATAGAGAGGCATCCGCCGAGAGTCAGTTGCGTGCTCTCAGACAGGGTAGGAATCCCGCAGAGATTTATTGTACGGAGTTTCGCCGTTGGTCGAACGACTGTGGATGGAATGACCCAGCCCTGCGCAGTCAGTTTCGCCTCGGCTTATCCGAGTCTATAAAAGACAGTCTCCTTCAGTATCCCGCTCCTGAGACTCTCGATAAACTCATGGAGCTCTCTATTAAGATTGATCGTCGTCTCAGAGAGCGGAGAGCTGAAAAAGGAGCATCTGTCGGGTCTACTCCTTGTGTTTTTTCTATTCCTGTGGACATAGAGGAGCCCATGCAGATAGGCCTCTCCAAACTGTCTCCTGAAGAAAGAACCAGAAGGCAAAATTCTGGTCTTTGTTTATACTGTGGAGGTAAGGGACATTTTGCCCGTAATTGTCCGAACAAGTCGGGAAACGCCTCGACCAAGTGATTTGTGAGGGGGTTCACTTTGGTCTGCAGCTTATCTCCTCAAATAATTCACTGTTAGTCCCAGCTAAAGTTTCCTTTGGCAGCCTCTGTTCCTCGGTCTCGGCTTTTGTGGACAGTGGAGCTGCAGGGAACTTTATGGATTTAACATGGGCCAAGGCCTTAGGTATTCCTCAGTTAGCCTTGGGTAGGTGTATCACCATGCATGGTTTAGATGGGAGTCCCTTGTCCAATGGGGTTATTTCTCTCTGTACACCTCCTGTTCTACTTTCGGTAGGAGCTCTGCATTCTGAAAAAATTGAGTTTTTCCTTACCCATTGCCCAGCAGTTCCAGTGGTTTTGGGTCACCCTTGGCTGGCCTTTCATAATCCCATCATTGATTGGCAGTCGGGGGAGATCTCACAATGGGGTACCATCTGTAATAAGGAATGTATTACGTTTCCCATCAGAATAGCTGCTGTCATTCCCGCACCCATTCCTGTGGAATACCAGGATTTTGTTGATGTATTTTCCAAGGGCAATGCGGACATTCTGCCTCCCCATAGGCCTTATGATTGTGCGATTGAGCTAATTCCTGGTGCCACTTTGCCTAAGGGAAGGTTATATGCATTGTCCGGACCTGAAACTGTGGCCATGAATGAGTATGTTAAAGAAAGCCTAGGGAAAGGTTTTATCAGGCCATCTAAATCCCCTTTAAGTGCAGGCTTCTTCTTCGTGGAGAAGAAGGATGGATCACTCAGACCTTGCATTGACTTTAGAGCCTTGAATAAGATCTCAGTAAAAAATACTTACCCTTTGCCGCTGATTTCTGTCCTCTTTGATCAGCTGCGTTCGGCTGTGATTTTTTCTAAGATTGACCTGAGAGGAGCATATAACCTCATCCGAATCAAGTCAGGGGATGAGTGGAAAACGGCATTCAGTACTCAGTCGGGTCACTATGAGTATCTGGTTATGCCATTCGGCCTGTCTAACGCTCCGGCAGTTTTCCAGGATCTCATTAACGATGTGCTCCGTGAATTTCTTGGAAGATTCGTTGTAGTCTACTTAGACGATATTTTGATATATTCTGACTCTATAGAACAACATATTACCCAGGTGCGTCAGGTTCTAAAATAATTACGTGAAAATCACCTATATGCCAAGCTGGAGAAGTGTGAATTTCATGTCACGGAGGTATCCTTTTTAGGGTACATCATTTCCCCTCGGGGATTCTGTATGGAACCAAAGAAGCTCCAAGCCATCCTTAGTTGGGCGCAACCCACCAACTTAAAAGCAATTCAGCGCTTTTTAGGGTTTGCGAATTACTATAGAAGATTTATTCACTCTTTCTCCGACCTAGTTGCTCCCATTGTGGCACTGACTAAGAAGGGAGCGGATCCTACCAACTGGTCACGTGAAGCTGAGTTATCTTTTCAGGCCTTGAAACAAGCCTTTGTCTCAGCCCCAGTCCTCAGACATCCCAACCCAGAATTGCCTTTCATTGTTGAGGTTGATGCCTCGGAGGTTGGAGTAGGGGCGATCCTATCTCAGAAAGATCCGGATTCTCTAGAATTGCATCCTTGTGCCTTTATGTCCAGGAAATTCTCATCTGCTGAATCCAACTACGATGTTGGTAACCGGGAATTACTGGCTATTAAATGGGCTTTCGAGGAGTGGAGGCATTGGCTTGAAGGAGCCACTCATACCATTTCAGTTTTGACTGATCACAAAAATCTTCAATACATTGAATCAGCTAAACGGCTGAATGCCCGGCAAGCTCGTTGGGCTTTATTTTTTACTCGTTTCAAGTTCATTATCACCTTCAGGCCAGGTTCCAAGAATACCAAGGCAGATGCCCTGTCACGCAGTTTTCTGCCAGTTCAAGACAACAGTCCTGTTACTCCCATACTTCCGTCTTCAGTCATTCGGGCAGGCCTCACACAAGATTATTTACCCAGTTAAAGCAGCTTCAACATCAAGCTCCTGGAAATACTCCTGCTGGTCGTCTTTATGTCCCCGAGTTTTTGAGAGCAACTGTTTTGACGGAGTTTCATGACAGCAAAGTTGCCGGGCATCCGGGGATCGCTAAAACTTTTGAATTAGTTTCCCGCTCAGTATGGTGGCCAGGTCTTTCCAAAGACATTAAGGAGTTTGTTTTTTCTTGTCAGGTCTGTGCACAGCATAAGGTTCCCCGTTCCTTGCCTATCGGTCAACTTATGCCCTTGAATGTTCCTCTTAGGCCATGGTCTCATATTTCCATGGATTTTGTGGTGGACCTCCCTCTGTCAGCCGGATGCCGAGTCATATGGGTGGTAGTGGACCGTTTTAGCAAAATGGCCCATTTCATTGCTCTTCCCCGATTGCCATCTGCCCAGGGATTGGCAGTCTTGTTCCTCCGCCATGTTTTCAGACTCCATGGGTTACCCACTGATATTGTTTCTGATCGGGGTCCACAATTCATTGCACAATTTTGGAAGTCTTTTTGTGCCTCATTAAAGATGAAATTATCTTTAACGTCTGGCTACCATCCCCAATCCAACGGGCAGACTGAGCGAGTTAATCAATCATTAAAACAATATTTGCGTTTGTACTCGGCCAAACTCCAAAATGACTGGTCTGAGTTTCTTCCGTTGGCGGAGTTTGCTTACAACAATGCCTGTCATTCCTCCACCAATGTGTCTCCATTTTTTACAGTTTTTGGTTTTCACCCCAGAGCTAATTCCTTTTTTCAACATTCCTCTGTCTCCTCGCTGACCTTGACCTCTCATCTCAAACTCATTTGGAGAAAAGTGCACCTGGCTCTCAGAAAAGCGGCATTTCGGGAGAAAATTTTTTCTGACAGGCTCCGGCGGCCGTGCACTTTTAAAGTAGGAGATAGGGTATGGTTGTCGACTCGCAACATTAAACTTCGACAAACCTCAGCCAGATTGGGTCCTAAATTTATTGGACCATTTCATATTATCAAAAAAGTCAATCCAGTTGCTTTCCGGTTACGTTTACCAAAAACTTTACGGATCGGAAATACCTTCCATTGCTCCTTGTTGAAACCATATGTTTCGTCCAGTAGATTTCCTCGCAAGCTCTCTCAGGGGAAATCACCAATAGATGTACAGGGTCAGCAGGAGTTTTTGGTGGAGAAGGTTCTCGATTCCAAGTTGTCCCGGGGTCGGCTTTATTTTTTGGTACATTGGAGAGGTTATGGTCCAGAAGAAAGGTCTTGGGTCCTGGATGAGGATCTCCATGACCCGAGGCTCAAAACGGCATTTTTTCGAGAATTTCCTCAGAAACCTGGCCTTAGGGGTTCCTTGACCCCTCCTCAAGGGGGGGGGGTACTGTTAGGCGCCGAGGGTCCGCCCATCAGTGCGGCCCGGCGCCTAGCAACTAGGGACGCCGCAGGCAGACAGCCGCCGGCTCCCTAGCAACGCTAGACGCCGGGCGCACGGAGCCGCTCAGACCCTAGCAACGGGGACGCCACGGTCGGACCGCGTTCCCCGTTGCTGGGTCTTAATTAATCAGTTCAATTGTATCCTGGCCGTGCAGCATGCAGCTGCACGGCATGATTATGTGATTACCCTGTCTGGATCTTGATTGGAGGGCTCCCAAATTTAAGCACTCTCAGGACTTCTCACAGACGCCGGTGATAGCTTCCTGTTTGCTGTGTCAGTTACAGAGAGTTTCCAGTCCTGCTCAATCCGGTTGTTCCTGTCCTCAGTGGTCCAGTACTCGGAATTTGTCATCTATTCCTGGAGTCCGACCGAGCACCTTTAACATCCTGTGGTGTTCGTGAGTCGCGGCGTAGCCGTGTGTTGCGGCTTGGCCGCTTACTGTTTATTATTTAGTTTCATTGTGTTCCGGAGCTTTTGCGGAGGATTCCGCTCCCACAAATCCACTATGGTATCCAGCGGTGCTGGATAGGAGTAACGGATCAGTGGATCTTTGGTTGTCCTTTTCCCTGGCGGTTTGTCCGCACATACTTTTGGTTTAAGTTAGTTAGCTTGTAGCCCCTGGCCTGGTTGCTTAGTCAGAGGGCCACTTGTTATCACCCTGTCTCGGATTTCCCTTTGTCTCCCATTAAGACCTGAGGGGGCATCGAAGTTGGGCAGACATAATCCACCCTTCAAACGCGGCTGCCATGGGCTCAAGCAACCATAGTCTCGCAGGGGATTTCTGATAACACGGGCGAGACAACGGAGTTAGGGCGCCAGGGGATACTAGGCTTTCCTGCTCCCGTAACCAGCATATCTTTCCAGTACTCAGACCTCTGCCATAAGATCTCCTCTGGTCTGGAGTACGGGAATCATAACACTATACAGCTATCTACGATATAGGCAAAGGAGGGGGAATGCACCTGACTTAAGTGCAGTGGAGAATGATTTCAATGTTGTGCAAGGTTCTGCAACTCTTTGAACTTGCCACACGTGAAGTCAGTTCAGACACTGCCAGCCTGAGTCACGTCATTCCCCTCATCAGGCTTTTGCAGAAGAAGCTGGAGAGATTGAAGGAGGAGCTAAAACAGAGCGATTCTGCTAGGCATGTGGTACTTGTGGATGGAGCCCTTAATTCGCTTAACCAGGATTCACGGGTGGTCAATCTGTTGAAATCAGAGCACTACATTTTGGTCACCGTGCTCGATCCTAGATTTAAAACCTATGTTGTATCTCTCTTTCCGGCAGACACAAGTCTGCAGAGGTTCAAAGACCTGCTGGTGAGAAAATTGTCAAGTTAAGCGGAACGTTACCCATCAACAGTTCCTCCTTCACATTCTCCCGCAACTGGGGGTGCGAGGAAAAGGCTATGAATTCTGAGCCCACCCACTGGCGGTGATACAGGGCTGTCTGGAGCGAGTGCTGACATCTGGTCTGGACTGAAGGACCTGCCAACGATTACTGACATGTCATCTACTGTCACTGCATATGATTCTGTCACCATTGAAAGAATGGTGGAGGATTATATGAGTGACAGCATCCAAGTAGGCACGTCATACAGTCCGTACGTATACTGGCAGGAAAAAGAGGCAATTTGGAGGCCCTTGCACAAACTGGCTTTATTTTACCTAAGTTACCCCCCCTCCAGTGCGTACTCCGAAAGAGTGTTTAGTGCAGCCGCTCACCTTGTCAGCAATCAGCGTATGAAGTTACTTCCAGAAAATGTGGAGACGATGATGTTCAACAAAATGAATTATAATCAATTCCTCTGTGGAGACATTCACCAGCAATTGCCTCCAGAAAGTACACAGGGACCTGAGATGGTGGATTCCAGTGGGGACAAATTAATAATCTGTGTTGAGGAGGATGTACACAGTGAAAGGGGTGAGAAATCGGAGGAAGAGGAGGAGGTGGACATCTTGCCTCTGTAGAGCCAGTTTGTGCATGGAGAGATTGATTGGTTTTTTTTTTTTGGTGAAGGCCCAAACCAACCAGTCATTTCAGTCACAGTCGTGTGGCAGACCCTGTTGCTGAAATGATGGGTTTGTTAAAGTGTGCAGGTCCTGATAATACAAGGGTGGGCGGGAGGGCCCAAGGACAATTCCATCTTGCACCTCTTTTTTCTTTAAATTTTCTTTGCATCATGTGCTGTTTGGGAACTATTTTTGGAAGTGCCATCCTGTCTGACACTGCATTGCCACTCCTAGATGGGCCAGGTGTGAGTGTCGGCCACTTGGGTCGCTTATCTTAGTCACACAGCTACCTCATTGCGCCTCTTTTTTTCTCTGCATCATGTGCTGTTTGGGGACTATTTTTTTGAAGTGCCATCCTGTCTGACACTGCAGTGCCACTCCTAGATGGGCCAGGTGTTTGTGTCGGCCACTTGGGTCGCTTAGCTTAGTCATCCAGCGACCTCGGTGCAAATTTTAGGACTAAAAATAATATTGTGAGCTGTGAGTTGTTCAGAATACACTGAAAATGAGTGGAAATTGTGGTTATTGAGGTTATTAATACTATGGGATCAAAATGACCCCCAAAATCTATGATTTAAGCAGTTTTTTACTGTTTTTTGTAAAAAAAACACCTGAATCCAAAACACACCCGAATCCGACAAAAAAATTTCAGGGAGGTTTAGCCAAAACGCGTCCGAATCCAAAACCAAAACACAAACCCCGAAAAATTTCGATTGCACATCACTAATCACAATATGAAAGTTCTATTGTCTAAGAATTAGTAAGTACATGATCTTATAAATATTAAAAGCACATACCAACCAAATATGAGATTATTGAGTCTTTCAACAGATAACCATTATTTAACTTATGGTCACCTAAATAATAATGAAGGTGCTAATTTATGGTAAAATAATGTATTTTATTTCAATCTGATACTTGTGAAACTTTCTTCTAAAAGTATTTATGTGCATTTGATGTGTTATTGGTTATTAATTAAGCTATGTACCAGGATACTTGTTCACTAAATATGCTATATATTAAGATTTTTTTTCTCTCCTTCCTTACACCCAAAGACACCCCTGAAGAAGTAACCACAGATGAAATGCGTTGGGTGTATCAAAAAAAATATTTTATAATATTTTATGATTATTGTATTTACAATAACTACACAGACAAATCAATTTCTGAGTAGTTGACATTTATTGTCAGAAATTAATATGATAATGTATTTTTGAATATGTCATTTGTATTTGTAATAAAAAGGTTTTATAATATTTTTGTGTATGTTATTTACAAGGTACTAACAGACCATCCTCAATTGATATATCCAAAAACGTATTGAAATATCTGTTAAATTAGAGCACTCCTCAGAGATAATCTCTGCTATATGTGTGTGTATATATATATATATATATATATATATATATACACACACATATATATATATATATATATATATATTGTTAAAGCCGAATTATGATGGTAATAATAATAATAATTGAGAGTTCTCCGTTGTGATGATATTCAGCATATAGAATTTAATTTATATATATATATATATATATATATATATATATATAAACCATATACTCCTTTGCAAAAACCAAAGACTGCCCCCACACATTCATTGGTAATGGGAGTGCACAAGTACCCGGCAATACACCAATACACTGCATGACAGCAGCAACAATCTCCTGTCCCAGCAGTCCCCCCATGATGGTGACCCTGAGCACTAGGCAACATTTTGAAACAAAGCAAAATAAATATACCTGCGCTTGGTTTTACACAAATTATATATTGTACTGGATGGCAAAATTAATGCCATAAACTGTATGTATACAAAACAAAAAGACTATTGGTGATAACAATAATATAGTTACTGTATATAATATATAATAATGTTGAATGCTCATATTTCTAGCCTCAATACATAATGCAGTGTGAGATGCCTGGTGTGAGTGATCTGCAAGCTTCTGAGCAACTCTGTAACATTGAGGTATATTTTCTTGCCAGAAATTCACAAAGGAATACAACTAAGACAAACAAGAAGACTGTGCTGATTCATTTAATATATGACACTAGTATATAATGTGTGACTGAGTCTGTATACAGAGCAGAACAGACCTTGTATTGGAAAAACTACAGCTGATACATTGTAGCATTTCATATACAGATTAAGAGACTCAGTCGCACAGATATACAAGTGTCATATATTAAATTAATTAGTGTCCTAATCATATTGTGTTGCAATGCAATTTCAGCAAAAAAAGAAGCAAAATAGATTCCCAATGCTAGAAGATTCTGATGCAACTTGGCGTGCCAAGAGAGGCTGTTTGGAGTTTCTGCAGCAAAGATGTATGAGAATATAGCTGTACTGCAAATCTCGGTGTATATAGCAAAAACAAATATGTGGATTTTATTTTTAATTTAATCTGCAATCTTAAATGATTTGATCAAAACATGAACAAAATCCCTATATGTCAAGGTTGCCTGTTTCCAACCCTTCTGTTTTCTTTATGCAATGAGCTCCTGGTGGTTAGAAATAAAGGCAACAAAATTATCACAGTTCTCACTCCAAGTTTCCTCTATTTCTGAACTATATCTTGCTCACATTGTTGTGTCCCCTCACCTAACCTGTATTCAGAGCTTGATGCTTATAGTTCTTTGTTTGATCATAAAATGAATGACTCAGTCGAAATCACTTGCCTTGAGAATCCCCTCTCTATTCTCAATATAATTGTTTTGTTTGTGGTGGCTGTAAACATAGGAGATAAAGATCTGAATTGGTTAAGCCTGTTAAGGGGGGTACTCACGGGAGAGATGTGTGCTGAGCGATCTTAACACAGACCGCTCAGCACACATCTCTCACCCCGCTCAGCACAGCGCGATGTGCTGAGCGAGGGGGAATGCCGACGGGGGGCCGCTCACCTCACACAACGGTGAAGTGAGCGACCTGCTAGATTGAGCCTGCATGCAGCTCAATCTAGCATCGGCGATAGCCCCGCGCATCGCTATCGCTGGAGGGCATACACACGGCAGATCCGTGCTTAAAATCTAAGCAATCTAGCAAGATTGCTTAGATTTTAAGCACGGATCTCTCCGTGTGTACCCCCCTTAACAGAGCTTAAAATTATCTTTTCCCTGTGACTGCTTTACCCGCTGAAGATGCTACCCCCTTCTACTGTCTGACTCTAATTTAAAATAAAAACACTAAATGTGGCAATTAGCAAATTCAACTGGTCTTGCAAAAGCCCATGAATTCTTTATTTAAATTTAGTTAACAAAAAGAGTAGTGGGGGTGTGTGGCTTGCTGCCTGACTGAGCAGACGTGTCCCAGGGGAGCTCCTGATAAAATCACTCACTGACCCCTTTAATACCGAGCCACCCATGCTATATTTACACCTGGAGCACTGTTATCTCGTCCCTGAGGCAGGGCAATCACTAACACTTTTAATTTAACCTTCACACATACTTACGATAGGCAAAAAATTAATTATTTGGATTTAACCCTGGAGGTTGTTGATGATAAAATTCAGACAAGAAATGATGTTAAAGAGATAGGCAGTAATGCATATCTTGATTACACCAGTGCGCATTATACACCCTGGAAAGAAAATATTCCGAAATGGCAATTACTGCGAATAAGACGTAATTGCTCCAAAGGGGATGTATTCTTAGAACAAGCAGGGTCCATGATTGATTCCTTTAGTTGTCGGGGCTATCCTAGGGAAATAGTAAGAAAAGCATTTGAGGAAGTTTCAGAGTTAGATAAAGAGACACTAATTTTTGGGGAGAGGAAAAAGACGGATTTTCGGTGTAGATATTTAGCTTTTATTACCAAATTCAGCAGTAGATCTGGCGAAATCAAACAAAGCTTTAATCGAAATTACAACATTTTGAAACAGGACCCCCTTCTAAAAGGTGATTAACCTTCTATTCCGAAAGTTATATTTAAGAAGAACAGATCGCTCAAAACAATGTTGGCTCCGAGTATGTTAAAAAATGATTCTGACCTAAGTAAAAAATCTGGAGGAGGGTGGCTAGCCACTAGGACTACGGGTTTCTTTAAGTGTGGGAAAACGAGATGCACCACTTGCACCCATACTATGAATCGAACAAAAACCATCACTATAGATACAGATAAGGACATATATAGTATAAAAAGCTTTATCAATTGTGACACTGATTGGGTGATTTATATGCTACATTGTGGTTGCAATATGAGGTATATTGATAGAACTACACGTCCCTTAAAAATTAGATTCATGGAACATCGACGTAATGTCATTAATAAGAAAATGGACCATAGTGTATCTCAACACTTTTTTGAACACCACCAAGGAGACCCCAGTACATTAAAAGTCTCCGGATTAGAGCAGATTATAAAAACGAAACAAGGAGGTGATAGGTTTAAAATCCTTTGTAAACAAGAGGTTTTCTGGATAGTTATGCTCAATTCTTTACATCCCTATGGTCTCAACGAAGCAATAGAACTCAATTCAGTTTTATGATTTATTCTCATCTGTTGGTTTTTCCCTCTCTTCCCTTCCCTCCCCTCCCTTTTTTTTTTTTCCGCACAATCAATCTGGTAGATATAAGAACTTGGGACATTTATATCTATCTACCTTTGGGAGTTAGGACATATAACTGTGGAATTTGGTTTAGTTATGTATATGGATAGATTCTAAATAACTATTTAAAAGAGAAATGGGTATTATCATTATTTAGGAATTACGTACTAAGACCTCTTAAAATAATATGCTCAAATTACATGAATGGAATATAGAATCAGTATATACAGTATAAATATGCTTGTAATGATAATGGGGAATTAAATGTATACCACGAGAGGGAGCTATTGAGCGAAAGTATTTGTTTTATTGTGAGATGCCGTCTGACCACGTGACCTTATTTGTTTATTATCCACCGAGAAGATATAGACATGGGACCAGGAATACGTCCGTACGTCGTTTGTAGTGTTGTTATTTTTGTTTTGTTATGTGATTACATCCAGAGCTGAGGATGGTCACATGATTAGAAAGATGATGTCACCAATAGCCCCATTAGAGGTATAGGGGTTATGTATTTGAGAGTGTCTTCTCTGCTATTGGCTGCCGTCCGATCATGTGATTGCACCCATGTCACGGGTCTCTGTTTGATCATGTGATTATGCCCACGTGATCGGAAATATGACGTCGGTGGGCTGTAGTCACATGATTAGAAAAAGGACGTTATTATCAGCCCTATTAGGGATATGGGAGCTATGTGTTTCCCTCGTCGTGGGATGCCATCCGATCACGTGATTATATGCACGTGACCAGAAGTATGACGTTGCCAGAAATCCAGATAAGGGCATAGATATGTGTCATACTATCCGGAAGTCTGAATAGGTATAACACAGTTGTCACAGCAACGCATATTGTTGTGGACAACAGCCAATGACAAGGGAAAGAGCGATCATGTGACTAAGATCACATGATCATTCCTTAGAATATATCAAATATAAAAAGGCTTTTTAAGTGGTTTACAAATTTAGTTTTTTAATTTGACGATAAAAGTATGATATTGTTTGTTCTCCTGCTGCTTTCTAGAGAATTTAAGACTGTTTTTAATATGTTTATTTCATTAAGTTTGTTCAGGTGCTAATTATCTGTGTTATTGAATCCCCTATATAAGGGGTATTGAGCCTCTAGCACACTACCTTTGATAAAGCTGCCAAACAGACAGTGAAACGCCAGCCTATGACCAGGACGTCGCCAGGCCAGTGATTGGGACCATCTGCAGTGATCCATGGAATCGACCATCCATTGCTTTTCATAAATTTGGACATTTATGTTTGGGATGACCCACAGTGGTCTTTAGACCTCTTACCCATTCAATATTTGCCCATTCGGACACCGATCCAGATTCCGTTAATGTGGACGTTTAATAAAAGGGGAGAACCACCATTTACATTGGCATAGGACAGAATCATCTTCACCTCGCTAGGTGGAATACCCGGCTATCTTTCCACTTGGGACCTGGTAATTATAAACTGGTTATCTGTACATGTTCATTGCATGTTAAAGCATTGGAACATTCATAATCATCACTTGGCCTTTACAGAGTCCATGGAAAATCACATTGGTCATTATACTGGCATTGAGGCTTATTTTATTTGCAGTTGATGTTTATTTGATTTTGTGTGTATGTGTTTATGGTATTTAATATCATTTATTAAAATTTGTATATTTGTATGAATATTAGCACCTGGTAGCGCTGTTTTTATCCTTTTGCTTGCAATCAGTGAGGGAGAGCTGCGGGGCTGGAGAACAGGTTTTTCCTGTTCTTGCAGGTTGCGGCCTTCCTCCTGTATAGAAGCCGGGACCTAAATTTAGCACTACCTTTGGTCAGATGACTCCGATCTGCGGGAGCCGTGTGGATTCAAGTGGCCGTCACTGTTTTCACTCCTCCCCTACCCTTGCAGACCCTTACAGAGCCATGGAGGCGCTTACAAGCCCCTGAAGCCGGGAACCGAGCGCTGAATAGAGCCGCGGGGTGCTCATGAACATCCAGTGCCGGTGGCCATCTTGGAGAGGGCAAAGGGAACCACGAGGATGCCGCACATCTCCAGGCGGCTCGTACTGACTGGGAATCCCTCACTTTGAGTGTCCCTGTGTGGGCTGTGAGGTCAGTGGATTACCCCAACTCCAGGGACCCCTGGGCTGAAATCTCTGATATCAGAGGCTGGCTGGATCTCAGTAGTGGTGGCCATCTTGGAGAAGGCAAGGAGGACCCATTTAGATAATACTGTTTGGGAGTGCTCTCCTGTATAACAAATCTGGCTGCTTAGACCCACAGTACTGTATTGGTAACACCCTTCTATTGTGCAGTGTGAATTTGACTGAAGTCTATGCTAAAATCTGAAGTGAGGTGAGCGTCCATCCTCCCTTGCTCACCCTTAGCTGTCCTCTAAGCCTGTTGCAACACCCACTCTGTGGGGGTTTACACTTATTCCTTGGCTGGCCCAGGCCTAGTGGAAGATTCGCTGGATAATTGTGGGCTGTGTCATTAGCATACAAGGCATTGCATTCTCCTGCTCCTGCTGCCGTGGTGATCCCCAAGCCGTTTCTGAGCTTCTTTAGACATTCAGAGGTTCATGTCTGCCTAATTACAGTGACCACTAAGTGACGGGGGGCCCTATCGCATATATTACAATACACTACTATATTGATCCGGGACTCTGGGCCAATAATGTCTAAAAAAAAAATCATAAAGCTTCCCAGACACCTAAACCTAGCATCTTACGCACTTGGGAAAAGTCCGGCTCCTCCGCCCGGAATTCGCCTTCAGCTGAGCAATCATTTGATTCTGCCGACACTGTCACCTCCACTGACCCACTTTCTACCCAAGATGTTTTGGCTATTCTCACGAAAAACTATTCAATCTGAAATGAGGGCAGTCTTAACTGATTTTTGGTCTGAACTGGCTGACCTGGGCTCCCATACTGACTCCTTGGAATGCAAGGTTGACGACGTTTGCCACTTTCAAACTGTAGTTGTAAAGGAACTCTCGAACATTTTGGCTGATATGGAAGCATACAGAGACCACTTGGAGGATGTCGACAATCGCAATCGCCGGAACAATATCCGTGTCCGCAACATCCCTGAGAGTGTGTCATCTGAGTCTCTTCCCGATTACCTAGAGAACCTTTTTCTGCAGCTGGTCCCGGGTGTTTCTGAGGCCTTCCTTCATCTAGACCATGCCCATAGGGCCCTCCGACCTAAACCACCTCCGAACCAGCAACCACGTGACGTTATTATACGTTTTCATTACTACACTAGCAAGGAGCGAATCATGCTGCCGGTTAGAGGGTTACCGTTGGCTTCTTATGCCGGCTCCCAGCTACAGTTTTTCCAGGATCTCGCTCCATCTACCCTTAAAAAGCGCATATACCTCATCAATATAACCAAGGCGCTCCGTGCCCATTCAATCAAGTATAAATGGACCATCCCCTTCCAATTGCAAGTCACTCAGAATGGAACTATGTTTGCTATCAAAACCCTGATGCAGGGATATGATTTACTTAAGACACTTGGCATTTTTAAAGATCTACCCGAATCGATCCAGAACTAGCTGTCATCCTCTGCCTCGGGCCTCAGGGCCCCAGCTCCAGAATGGTCTTTCACTTGTACTTTCTCTGGTATTTCGTGACATAGCCTTCGTTACTGTGATTTCTATTGTTGTGGTTTCTTTCACATTACTGTTTGTTTCGTTTTACATTTATCCCCCATGTTTTATTTCAGGCCTGGTGGTTGTGATTAACCAATGATTGAATGGTGGTTGTGATTAACCTCCTCACTGGGCGACGTGCTGTGGTCATTTATTTGGCTGCACTATGTCGACCGATTGCTGATGTTGTTCGGACCTTTTGGTACTGTTTCTGTTTCTCGCCTTTTTGCATGTTGACCGTTATAATAAACGGCCCTAGGTGGCTGCCACTCCACCAGGCCCAGCTTGTTATCCTTCTCTTAACATGTAACTGGGGGTTTTCCAGTAATGGGCTGACTCTGTCTATGCTGGATAGTTAGTTCACTGCATAATTTTTAGCGGGTTAACTCTCCGTTTGCTTGTTTTCTTTATATTGTTCCGCTAGTTTTCACTTCTAATTATTTCCT
The DNA here is from genome assembly GCF_028390025.1 of Pseudophryne corroboree. Taxonomy (NCBI): domain Eukaryota; kingdom Metazoa; phylum Chordata; class Amphibia; order Anura; family Myobatrachidae; genus Pseudophryne; species Pseudophryne corroboree. The sequence continues at coordinate 404,695,188 of NC_086451.1, forward strand.
GATATTGTTGACTGTATTGTTCCATTGTTTCCCTCTGCCTAGGCTGCTCACCATAACCACATTTTCCTTAATGCTCCAAATTAATCAACCTTTTTTATCCCCCTGTCACTTGGTCACTCTCTTAGTATCTTCCTTTATATGTTTCTCCTCTTTCTCTTAGCTGTTTTGCTGCAAGCCCAAGCCCCCCACCGAAGGGCGTGCCCGGATGGCGTATGTCCTTTCCTTGTTGGACCCAGCCCTTATATAGGAAAGGGTCTCTCCCTTCTGTATTACTATACAGACTCTCCTCTTTTCTCCTTCTCCTTCCTTCTCTACTCCTCACTTCCATTTCCATAGCCGGTCCAGTCCCTTTCTGCCTATCACTTTGCACTATTCACGTTCTTTCCTGCCTTGACTCTGAACATTTTGTCGATTAATGCTAATGGCCTCAGCTCTCCTACCAAATGCGCCATGGTCATTCAATTATTTAATAGATGGAAATGCAATATTGTCTTACTCCAGGATACCCATTTCACATCCCCCCACCCCTCTATGTCCTGTAAACAATTTCCACATGTATACTACTCAACTATCCCTGCCAAGCATAGAGGTACGGCTATCATGTTACGCAGTGGTCTTTCCATAGTTGTCCATGATACCAATTCGGATGCCCAAGGCCGCTACGTTATTTTTTCATGTTCCTATAATATTTTGGCCTCCATATATACACCCAATATGCAGCAGGGTTCCCTTTTTACGGCCTTTTTTCGATGATCTGTCTCGGCTCCCTACTAGTATGACTATAATTGGGGGTTACTGTTATGTTACTATGGACCCTCTTATGGACAGATCCCATCCTGGCGCTGCTCCTATTACTCCTACTAAATTGGCTAAACTATTACAATCTCAATTATCCATTTATAATCTATACGACGGCTGGAAAACTTTATATTCCACAGTGAGAGGATTTACACATTACTCCTCCCCCCCCCCCCCATATGATCTCCAGTAGCGGATCATGCCACGGGCAAGCAGGACTTTTGCACGAGGCGCCGCCTTCTGGAGGGCGCTGGCGCCATCCGGAGGGCGCCGCACCATGGCAAGATCCGCCACTGCTGTGCTCTCCGCTGCCCGCTGTGTCCCCTGGCTCCTGCGGCTGTGGTCCCATGAAGGGAACTAGACACGTAGCGTCTAGTTTCCCTTTGCGGAGAGGACCTTTGCTGAGCGGTGCGCGATGACGTCATAACGCACCGCACAGCAAAGGTCCTCTCCGTGAAGGGAACTAGATGCTACGCGTCTAGTTTCCCTTCGTGGAGAGGACCTTTTGCTGTGCGGTGTGCGATGACGTTATTGCGCCCCGCTCAGCATTTAAGCGGCGCTTCTTCTGTACAGGGGGCGTAACTGACCATGCCCCCTGTATTAAGCCATGCCCCCATTCCCTGCCCGGGGCGCCGAGGGCCCTTGAACCGGCCCTGATGATCTCTATGCTCGGAATGACTATGTCTTTGTTGATCGCGCCATGACCCAGAAGCTCCTCGGTGCTAAGACACTACCCATCTCCTGGTCAGACCATTCTGCTGTGCTATTTGAACTATCAACTCCCTCCTCACCCCCTACTTGCTCCTGGTGCTTGAATGACTCCCTTCTCCTCAAGAAATGAACTGTTGCTGATAGAACTACCTCGCTGACAAATTATTGCACTGACAACGCATCTCCAGATATCTCTCCTTCCGTGTTATGGGAGGCGCATAAGGCCCCCATTCGTGGCCACCTCATAAGCCTTTCCTCTGCCCAAAAGAAGAGCGAGGCACAGCGTATCAAATACTTAGAGACGGAACTCGCTGCACTGACCCATCTGCATCAGCGCCGCCCCAAGAAGAAAACATACTTCAAACTATTGGCAGTTAGAGGCCAACTGACCTAAATTCTAACCAAAAAGGCAGTCACAGCACTCTTGTGGGTGCATAAGAGGTTCTATAAGATGTCTAATAGAGATGACACCTTGCTGGCCTGGAAGTTGCAAGCGAAGCATTCTCAAAACCGCATTGTCACCCTACGATGCGCTGACGGTTCCACTACGTTTGATCCGACAGTTATGGCCTCTCAATTTCGAGACTATTATTCGTCCCTATATAACCTTCTACCTACCGCTGACTCTGGCTCTCAGTTGCCCTCCGGACTGCAACAATATCTATCCTCTTGTTGTCTTCCCAAACTTTCTGTGTCGGATGTGTTAAGACTTAACGCCCCCATTTCTGTGGAGGAAATCTCGGCGGTTATTAAACTACTACGCCGTTCAGCAGCCCCTGGCCCTGATGGCTTTACCACTTTATATTATAAAAAATTCACAGCCCCTCTGCTCCCTATCTCCTATATATTTGCCTTAATCTGTGACTCTGTGCCCGTAACGCTGGGTGAAGTCACAGAGCAGGGTGGAGTCAACTGCATATGCTGCAGGGAGCTACCCCATACCCAGCGCCAGCAGCAGTCAGGTGCAAGACCCTACCTTACAGTATAGGAGGTGAGGATGGCCACTAGCTGCTGGCTGCTGTGCCTGTCCTCCCCTACCCCCCCCAATCACCTGTGACAGCAGGCTGTGTGCTGTGCAGTGCGGGTCCCGAAAAGGGGGTGGAGCTACTGCGTCACGAGGGGGCGGAGCTACACGGAATAGAGGGGCGGAGCTACACGGGACCAGACAGCTGAACAGTGGTGGAATCAGCATTGCAGTGACGGCCAGCCAGACTTGGTAAGTGGAGGGTGAGAGAGAAATGTGTGTGCGTGTGTGTATATAGTGGGGTGTGTGTGTGTGTGTGTGTGTGTATATATATAGTGTGTGTGTGTGGGTGTGTATATAGTGGGGTGTGTGTGTGTGTGGGTGTGTGTGTGTGTGTGTGTGTATATATAGTGGTGTGTGTGTGTGTATATATGGTGGGGTGTGTGTGTTTGTATATATGTGTGAATTGTGTGTGTGTGAGGTATGTCTGTGTGTGCGCACTTTATGGACGCCACTGCTGGGGGGGGCCATTACATGCAAGGACGCTACTAATATAGGGGGGGCATTACGTATAAGGACGCTACTACTATAGGGGGGGCATTACGTATAAGGACGCTACTACTATAGGGGGGGCATTTCGTATAAGGACGCTACTACTATAGGGGGGCATTACGTATAAGGATGCTACTACTATGGGGGCCATTACATATAAGGACGCTACTACTATAGGGGGGGGGCATTACGTATAAGGACGCTACTACTATGGGGGGCATTACGTATAAGGACGCTACGACTATAGGGGGACATTACGTATAAGGAGGCTACTAATACTGGGGGGCATTACATATAAGGACGCTACTACTGGGGGGGCATTATGTATAAGGACTCTATTACTTCTGGGGGGCATTATGTATAAGGACGGTGCTACTAATACTGGGAGGGCATTACATGTAAGGATGCTACTACTACTGGGGGGCATTATGTATAAGGACGGTACTACTACTGGGGGCACATTATGTATAAGGATGCTATTACTACAGGGGTGGCATTACGTATAAGGACGCTACTATTACTGTTGGGGGGCATTACATATAACTGCTACTACTACTGGGGGGCATTACGTATAAGGACGCTACTACTACGGGTGGGGCATTATGTATAAGGATGCTACTATTACTGTTGTGGGGCTTTTACATATAACTGCTACTACAACTGGGGGGGCATTATGTATAAGGACACTACTACTATTGGGGGGGCATTATGTATTAGGACGCTACTACTACTGGGGGGGCATTATCTATAAGGATGCTACTACTACTGGGGAAGCATTATGTATAAGGATGCTACTACTACTGGGGGGGCATTATGTATAAGGACGCTACTACTATAGGGGGGGCATTACGTATAAGGATGCTATTAATATAGGGGGGGCATTACGTATAAGGACGCTACTACTATAGGGGGGGCATTACGTATAAGGACGCTACTACTATAGGGGGGCATTACGTATAAGGACGCTACTACTATGGGGGGGCATTACGTATAAGGACGCTACTACTATAGGGGGGCATTACGTATAAGGACGCTACTACTATGGGGGGGCATTACGTATAAGGACGCTACGACTATAGGGGGACATTACGTATAAGGAGGCTACTACTATAGGGGGGGCATTACGTATAAGGGCGCTACTACTATAGGGGGGCATTACGTATAAGGACGCTACTACTATGGGGGGGCATTACGTATAAGGACGCTACTACTATAGGGGGGCATTACGTATAAGGACGCTACTACTATGGGGGGAATTACGTATAAGGACGCTACGACTATAGGGGGACATTACGTATAAGGAGGCTACTAGTACTGGGGGGCATTACATATAAGGACGCTACTACTGGGGGGGGGCATTATGTATAAGGACTCTATTACTTCTGGGGGGCATTATGTATAAGGACGGTGCTACTACTACTGGAAGGGCATTACATGTAAGGATGCTACTACTACTGCGGGTCATTATGTATAAGGACGGTACTACTACTGGGGGCACATTATGTATAAGGATGCTACTACAACAGGGGTGGCATTACGTATAAGAACGCTACTATTACTGTTGGGGGGCATTACATATAACTGCTACTACTACTGGGGGGCATTACGTATAAGGACGCTACTACTACGGGTGGGGCATTACGTATAAGGATGCTACTATTACTGTTGTGGGGCTTTACATATAACTGCTACTACTACTGGGGGGCATTATGTATAAGGACACTACTACTATTGGGGGGGCATTATGTATTAGGACGCTACTACTACTGGGGGGGCATTATCTATTAGGATGCTACTACTACTGGGGGGGCATTATGTATAAGGATGCTACTACTACTGGGGGGGCATTATGTATAAGGATGCTACTATTACTGTTGGGGAGCATTACATATAACTGCTACTACTACTGGGGGGCATTATGTATAAGGACACTACTACTATTGGGGGGGCATTATGTATTAGGACGCTACTACTACTGGGGGGGCATTATCTATAAGGATGCTACTACTACTGGGGGGGCATTATGTATAAGGATGCTACTACTACTGGGGGGGCATTATGTATAAGGATGCTACTATTACTGTTGGGGAGCATTACATATAACTGCTACTACTACTGGGGGGGCATTACGTATATGGACGCTACTACTACGGGTGGGGCATTACATATAAGGACGCTACTACTACGGTTGGGGCATTACGTATAAGATGAATAAGACTGTGCTACATTGTGGCGTAATTTTAAATGGGGGTACTATTGTGTGGCCATGCCCCTTAGTTGTGAGACCACACCACTTTTCCCGATGCACAACAAAGGAATATGGGAGGGCGCAAAATTCATAGTTTGCAGGGGGGCACCGAACACCCTAGCACCGGCCCTGGCCACCAGTAGCAAAAGTACACCACGGCCACTGACACTATCTGCAGGGAGGGGAACAGCGCTGATATGGAGGGTACTTGCAGGCAGCGAGTCGCCGCCCGCAGCTCCTCTCCCACCTACACACCATACCTGCCGCCTGACACCCACACCCCAGGGAGAGGGCGCTAGCTCAGGCACCGCTAGATCAGCATCTGCAGCATACAGACAAGGGCTGCCATGCTCAGCGGCAAGCGGTGCGGAGCATGTGCAGCGGGACAGCGCCAGGACGGGACACGCACTAATCAACATTGCTGCTGGGCTGGAGCTCCCTCCGTCTGCAGCCTAAGGACGCGCGCCGCACCTCTCCAGGGAAACACCATGTCTGCCCGCCCACAGGGCTCCGGACGCTTACCTATGCTCCGCGATCACAGCAGCTGACGCTGCCATGCAGGATGGAGGAATGACGCCCGTCAGACGGGGCGGACAGTGTGCGGCAGAACGGGGCCAGGAAGGAATGCTGACCACGACCCATTGCTGCTGGGTCTGAGCTCCCTCCCTCTGCAGTCACCATCTCACAGCAGCAGCCTGAAGGTTAGTGGCCACCACGACCCGCACATCCTTACCTCACACATACCTCACACATACCTCACATATACCTCACATATACGTCACATATACCTCACATACCTCACACATGAGTGCAAAAGTACACACACTGTGACATCACACCTGTAGCCCACCCCTATATCTGCTAAGTACTCCCCGTCACTATGCCCTGTCACCCTCATCCTGCTCTCTAACTGCCTGTCTGTGTACTGGCCTTCACCCCTCTCACACCATCACCAACCCTCACTAACTACCACAGAGACTATGTGCACTGATATCTGCCCCTCCACCACCTGCAGCGCCCCTGGACCCCTCCCCATCCCCCGCAAACCCCCGCACCTGCCCCTCCACCACCCGTGGCACCCCCACCCACTGTGCCTTCGGACCCCCTACCCCACCCGCAGTGTCTTCCAAACCCCTCCCCCATCTGCAGCAGCCCCTCCCCCATCCGCCACACCCCGCATCTGGCTCTCCCCCGCCCGCTGCACCTTTGGATCCCCTACCCCACCCACGCAGCAGGCCCTTCCCAATCCGCATCGCCTACACCATTCGCAACAGTACCGCACCCGCCACTCCCCTACCCATGTTACCCCCGCATCCACCCCTCCCCCACCCACCGCGCCCCCTGGACACCTCCCCCATCCCCTGCACACCCGCACCCACCCCTTCCCCATCTGCAGCGCCTTCGGAACCCCTACTCCATCCGCAACAGCCCTGCAGCTGCCATCCCCCACCTGCGACACCCCTGCTCCTACCACACCCACAGCGCCTTCATACCCCCTCCCCCATCCGCGGTCCCCACTCCCCAAACCCCTTCCTGTTGCAAGAGACTACGCCCCCTTCACCATCGGACGCCCTATCAGTGTGCAATATTCAAACACTAAAAAAACTAGGAATGCAGGTAATACTCCATATATTGAACCCCAGAAAGGCGTGCAGGGGTTAAGGGGGCGTAGCCCCTTCCGACGGTGTGAAGAGCGCCCGTAGGGCGCGATGAAGCACCTAGTGCTTAAATCTTTGTTTAACGCGGGACTGGAAGGAGGTTCATTTGATGAGGTCACCACCAGAGCCAACATTATTATTATTTCTAAGCCAGAAAGAAATCCCCTTGAGATGAAGAACTATAGGCCTAGCTCTCTTCTGAATATTGACTTAAAGCTCTTTGCTAAAATCCTAGCAAACAGACTTGCTCCCCTCCTACCTTCCCTTATACACCCCAACCAAATCGGCTTTATCCCGAGTAGACAGGCTGCTGACAACACTAGGCGCATCATTGATTTTATTCACCTTGCACAAGACAAGTCCCTTTCCGCCCTGATGGCGGCCCTTGACGCAGAGAAGGCCTTCGATAGGATAGCTTGGGCATTTATACAGCAAACACTCCTCAATATGGGCTTGCATGGGGCCTTTTATAAAGGCATCACCTCGCTGTATCATAATCCTTCAGCCTCCATCTTGGTCAACGGCTTATCTTCTGATCCCCTCCCTATTAGAATTGGCACTCGACAGGGTTGCCCCCTATCACCCCTACTCTTTGCCCTAATTATGGAACCACTCATAGCTAGAATTAGATTGAATCGTCATATATCGGGTATAGTTGTAGGACATCAGAATCATAAAATCGCACTATACGCTGATGATGTTATCCTTACTCTTACGGATCCCTCCCTAACCTGATGGAGGAAATCAAGACCTACAGCCTTTTTTCGAACTATAACATTAATTCTGACAAAACTGAAATCCTGGCCCTACATGTTGTGGACTCAGACCTCCGACTTCTTCAGTCCTCTTTCCCATGTACTGGCAAACTGATAAACTCACATTTTGGGCATATATCTGACTAAAACTTATTCTGGTCTATATGCTGCCCATTTTCCAAAATTGCTTTCTTCCATTAAAACTGACTTGACCGTTTGGAATACATACAGTATTTCATATCCTGGTTTGGATGCATGACGGCGGTTAAGATGACTCTATTACCACGCCTGCTGTACCTGTGGCAAGCTCTCCCAATCCATATTCCTACTAAAATTCTCAAAAATCTTCAAGCTTATATCACCAGGTTTATCTGGGCAGGGAGAAAACCCAGAGTAAAGATGCAAATCTTACAAAAGCACCACCTTGCGGGGGGTCTGGGTGTCCCTGATCTTCTCAAATACTACATAGCTACTCACCTAACTGCACATGTCCTCTGGCACGCTACTCCTGGCCACAGAGTCTGGACACATTTAGAGGTGGCCACACTTCGGACGTACTCTTCTTACTGTCTTTTATTGTGTACTCCAAAACATTGGCCACCTGCATCCTCTTTACTACCCCCTGTACGTTTTACTTTATCTATGTGGGCTTTTGTTCTCGGCTTTACCAGCTATGGTCCCTTCATCCCCTCCTCACTCCCTTATGGAATAACCCTAGCTTTCCGCCAGGTGCTAATCATCTAGCGTTTGACTCATGGACCGACAAAAATATACTTTTCCTTCTAGATATTGCTCCCCTTCATTCATTCCCAACGTTTGCTGATCTGCAATTCCACTTTTCCCTCCCACATTCGGCTTTTTATCAACAGTTACAGATCCGCCACTTTTATAACTCTCTCTCCCGAACCATTCTCCGTGAGAAATAAGTAGAGGTTTGAATCCCTGTGCCACAATTGCCAATCCACTAAGGGTTTACTTTCGGCCATATATCAAATATTGCTTGCCCATGATCTACCCCAAAAAGAACCCCACGAACTAGCCTGGGAAAGACAGGTGGGTGAGACTCTGACTGTCGAGGAATAGTCTGATATCAAAACGTAAATCTCCAAAAGCTCCATTTCAGTTTGCATTAAGGAAAATTCTTACAAATTATACTATCGCTGGTACTTCGTACTTGCCTCCATTCATTCTATTCCTCCTGCTTGGATGGCTGTTGGAGACAATGTGGTCAACGTGGAACCCTGCTGCACATTTGGTGGAGTTGCCCACAGATTAAGGGTTACTGGATCAAACCCTTAAGATAATTTTTGATATTCTTGGTCTGTCAATCCCGACATCTCCTTTCTATACTCTACTCTCCCGCCCATTACCTCACACTCCTCGGTGACAACAGAAACTAGTTAAGCATATTCTAAACAAGGCTAAATGCCAAATTGCGGCTAACTGGAGGTCTATAATGCCCCCCACTGTTCCTGCCACTGTAAACGCTATTTGGCATACCTGTAGACTAGAACATATCACAGCCGTACTCCATGGAACTCATGCTCATTTTATTGCAACCTGGACTCCATGGACAATGCATTTTGGAGCTTAACCACCATTAGCCACCATATAAATTTTGGGTATAATTGGGATTGTACAGACGGCTATATCAATTTAAACTCATGTTCATTCTATATTGCCATGTTGTATGATACTAGCACTTGGGACCAACCGGCTATCCCCCCCTATTTCTCCTTCCTTCTATCTCCTTCCTTCATCTTTCTGCTATCTTACATTTTTCTCTAGCTTTTCCTTTACTTTGTTATTTCATTGAGTAGTATGCCTCAGCCTTTCATTGGCTTCACTGCCTATTAGCTCCCTGTCATTGTCCTATAAGTTCAGGTATACTTGACTCTCTATCCCTCTATCTCTTTTATTTTATTGCTAATACATTGTTGTTGTTATATCCTGGATGAGTACAGTACGTGCTCTTCTTTATCAAATGCTATCAGGCAAAGACCTCCCTTTGATCAGCCATCCATTTAACATTGTGTTACAATATTGAATTAACTATTGGGCAGCCTTCCTGCTAGTTAGGAATAATCCCTCCTCAGTATGGTATTCTAATTACTTGTTATTGGACAGCTTCCCTTCTGGAATGTAATACTCTCTCCTATGTTGCTTGGTGCCTGCGTGGTTACCGTTTCTCTAATCTGTGTTTATACATGATATTGTTTTTTGTCTGCATAACATTATTGTCTGTCTAGTTTTGTGAAATTTAGAAGAAATTAACTTTTATTGCATTTACATTTCACAGACAAGGAATAAGACAAAAAGAGAAAGAAATTAAACTTGTAGTAAAATGTGCTCCACCCTCCAGAGTTTTTTCATGTATAATTATGCTATACTGAAATAAAATGTAAATGTATGTTGTTCCATTTACAATTTAAACAATGCAATCCTTTATTAACTCGGCTCATAAATCTTGTACATACGGTAAGTAGATAAGGACTTTGACTTCTTTCCATTTTATTTCAAAAGTTATGCAGTACAAGTTACAGGGCACCTTCATGGGCTCCAGTATTGCCTTCTTTTAATCTTATATGTTGGTTCTCTGACACTGTATGTCAGTTTATGTTTTAATATAAAGCCTTTTAAAAATAATCATTTTCTATCACTCTCTCTAAATGCTATATATTATATATCACCGTACTGCAATTTGCTGTTGCTCATTGTGTGGTTGACCCAGTGATCATTCTCATACAGACATTTGATAATATTTATGGAAATGGTTAACTGGTTATTGTGTAGAACAGTACTAGAATAAGAGATGAGCCTATACCCCTTGGTTTTTTTTTTTTTGTTTTTAATCTAGGTTATCATGTTTTGGTTCAGGATTTTATTTTATAGAAATTGTATAAAAACAGCTAAAATCATGTAACCTGGACCTGCTTTGATTTTGGAGTATTTTAAACGTTAGTTACATTAATTTCCAGTCATTTCCTGTCAATTTTGACCAATTGTAGCACCTGAAATTATGACGCAGGGATTTACATGCAATCCAAAACATGCAAGATCCATTTTTAAAATTCAAGATTGATACTTGGTGGGAAGACCTGATCCAGGACTCGTTTCAGCTCGGAACCCCCAAAGTACAGATGCAATCTTTTTCTGCAAAACTGAACTGCTCATCTCTAAATGTTACTCACAGAAAACAATTAAACCTAATCAGTCACAATATACATAAGCACAACTTTTTCTAAAAGTCCCATTACAAGACTTGTGATTGTAGCCTAAGCAACAATAGATATTTCAAAGGTAGAGATCATGGTAACAGCTTTCTACTAATGATAACTGTATTTTAGGCTAAAGGCAATCTCCTTTATAGCAAAGATAACATTTTGCTAAAGTGTACACAGTATTTTTCTGAGGAACATCAAGCAGAAAATCACTTTTAAACACATAAAACAGGGGAAGCAAATATACAGAAAGCTACAGAACAGTGAGAGCAAAGAAGATATAATACAGTATACAGAAAGGCCAAGGTGTCAGAAATATATTCAGTGTAACATGTTTTAGAAAACAAAACAACACCACAATAATCTAATTGTGTTGTATATTTTTTATATATCACGTTATTCAGCATTTGAAGTAATATGTGTTCATGAAATTTAGAACAGAAAATGTTGTTATACAGTAGTGTTAAGAACTTTACTATTCTTGACTAAATACTTCTCTTCCCCTCCCTCTATACATTTGAAGTGGTTTAACTGGTGTGAGTACAGGGAAGAGAAGGGTCATTCAACATTATACAGTATTCCAGTTGATCTTTCTGTCCTACGTTCTCCTCAATCTGATTATTGATAACTTTGTTTTACTATCTAAGCCTATGGTGAGTTTTACATTTCTGTCTAATTCACCTGTGAAGGGTGTTCTTGGGCTTCGGCCTTCTATGCAAACAAACTACAGTACCTGTTTCTCCTATTTTTTCCCCTTTTTTTTCTGTATTTCCATTTACTTTCTTTTTTTAAATTTAATTCTTAAAAAAACAACTTAATTATTCTTAAAGTACAGTCATTGCTATTTGGTTGTGTTGTGCTGTTTATAACTTTTGTGTCACTGGATGTAATATAAACACTTGTTCAGCGAGGGACAACAAACATCTCATAGGGCCTAGGTCGAGAACCATTGGTCTTTGGTTCTGCAGTTATACTTATGCTATTGTTGTCCATTGTGGTCTTCAATGTAAACTTTTGCAGAATAGTGGTGAGGAAGAGGAAGAGTTCCATCCGTGCCAGACCCTCCCCCAAACACATGCGTTTTCCTAGTAAGACAAAAAGAAATATTGGTTGTAATACAGACTCAGATGAGATAAATGGTGCATACTTCAATTATTTAAAAGTAGAGTTTTAGGATTATTTTGTAAAACTGTAAAAAGTCTGTTCTGTACTAATGTCTATACTGTACTCTCTGTATATTACTTGCTTTTCTAATGTAGAGTAAAAGTAAACAATACATAACAACTGGACAGCGATATACAATAAGTATAGAATTTGTTTTGCTTTAATAAGCATTAAATCTTTGAAACAGCATCTATGAGCTCAAGAGCACACAGGGGTAGGGGGCTGTGTACACTATTCAGTCCTGCCACGGATATTCAGCCCTCACATGATGGTGTGGCCCAGCCCCCTTGTGCAGAATGTACAGTGGTATCACTGTATTAAAAAAGGATGTGGCCACTCTCCCCACATTCTTTGGTGCACCCACTAAGTGCCAACACCTGAAATGTCTCATGGTAGCTCTGCAAGAGTCATAGGAATAATTGTACTTTATTCCGACCATTAACAAAGATACTGTAGCTTTATAACTGCTGGTAAATATACCCATGTATCTGCCTATTATGCTCATAAATATGCCATTTGTACTGGTGTAAATGTGTTTCTTTAAAATGAATATTTATCATCTGATACCTCCTTGCTATATGCACACCCAGGGCTGCCATCTGAATATTACAGTTGGAACTAATGTACGGAGCTCAGACTGACATGTGGACCCATTATCAATGATGATCCCATTCATAAACTGCTTATTCTCAGGCAGACATATGTCTCTAAAAAAAAAAAAAAGCAGTTCCCAGATCAGATCATTGATGCAGGCTGATTGAGAGCCAGACTAATATGGGGACGTGTAGTTTGCATGCACTTGACCCCACTCTTTTCAGGGAGCTTCAGCTTAGCCCACCCCTACTTCATATTCTCTTTCTGTACCCAACCCCAGCTTTCTTCCTCACTCTAGCACCTCCTTTTGCTTCTTTTGGCTGCCCTTACATACTAATAAAGGAGCTCCCCAGCTGTATCTGTACCCCTTCCCAAATTGTGCCTCTTTCCCCTTTCTCTTATGTCCTTCTGCCCTCTTCACAAATCTCAAACATGGTGAGTCATGCATTTTTGTTCCATTTTTCTTATTAATTGTGACATATTATATATAATATTATAATATAATATTTTGTGTATATATATATATATATATATATATATAATGGTCTATAGCTTTGTATCAATGAGACATCAAAATAAGTATAGCCATAATATACTCACATTTACACTAGTTAATTCAAATAATAAAATAATAAAAAGTACAACATGTTTGTACCTGCAGAAAATGGCATGAATGCATCATTTTTCTTAAAGCCACCATTCTCATCAAGAAAGTGTCCAGGATCAAACTTGTTTGGGTTCTTGAACTGTTTGGGGTCTTTCAGGACAGAGGTAAGGACTGGAAACACCAAGGTTCCCTAAAATAATTTTTTTATAAGCTTTTTAAAAAATACAGAAACCATATACATAATATAGTGCTTTACATTTGTATGAAATACAGAAACTATGGTGTTGAAATACAGAAACAAAGGTGTTGTAGCCATTTTAGAACATCAGTTGATAGGAGTATTCATCCTATCCATGAAGGATCCCGGTGAAGCAGCCATTTTAGGCACATTACATAGGATTGCACTTTATCAGGCAATGGGCCTAATTCTGAGTTGATTGCAGCAGCAAATTTGTTAGCAGTTGGGCAAAACCATGTGCTCTGCAGCCCCCCTGCAGATATAATAGATATAACATGTGCAGAGAGAGTTAGATTTGGGTGGGGTGTATTCAAACTGAAATCTAAATTGCAGTGTAAAAATAGAGCAGGCAGTATTTACCCTGCACAGAAACTAAATAACCCACCCAAATCTAACTCTCTGCAAATGTTATATCTGCCCCACCTGCAGTGCACATGGTTTTACCTAACTGCTAACAAATTTGCTGGTGCGATAAACTAAGAATTACCCCCCCCCCCCATGCCTGCTATTGATGACACAATGGGGGAGATAAAAAATACTAGGGGTATATTTATCAATATTTTTTCATTACTAAAATAATGTGGAAATTATTGTTTTGCACACCATTTTCATGTTATTTTAGTATCACTGAAATGTATCAAAGCACTTTTGGAGTTTTCATAAATATCTCTTCCAGGCCCTTCAAATTGCATATTTTTAGTTAGCAAATTACATTTCCCATGCTTTTAATGGGAAAGGTAATCTGGCCCAATTTACTAATGTTAACGTGTTAAAAAAATACAGAAGGGAGCCTTGTGATAATATCACTATTTTCAGATGGCATTATTCACGCTTCTCACCATTTCCCCTAATTCTGTCCTACACTACCTGCATGCTGACAGGCAGAGTAGAGCCCAGAGTAAGCATCTGTGATCAACCTCTGAGTTTAAACAGACCACAGGCTCATCACAAAGTAAGAAAATAGGTGTTGAATAGACAATAAATAGAAATAAGCATTAGTTCCCAGGATTAGTGATCAGTGAGCTACTTTTGTGACCCGTTAAGCTGATCTGTGCAGTCAACTAAGGTGCAGTAAAAGTGCCTGTCATTGCACAGACCAACTGTCCGTGTCACAAAAGGATCTCACTGATTACTGGTCCCTGGGTGCATGTAAGCTTATTTCTATTTATTTCTATTCTACACCTATTTGTGCATAGACCCAGTGTTCTAACAGACACACTGGCAGTATGCACCATCTGCATTCTCAACACTGCCTACTGGACATGTGCAGAGTGTGTCTCTACAAGTACAGGCTTTCACTTTTGCACAATCATGATGCGGACACATAGCATTGAGAAGATGGGGGACAGGGAAAGTCAAGTAGGGAATCCATGATGCAGAAGTAAGGAGAGACATGCAAAACAGTTAGTTTATTGTACATAGAGGTGCATTTTAAAATGGATTAATAGCCCAGATGCCATTTAATAATCCAACCATTTCCTCACATTGTCTCTGGCAAAACTACCTTTGGAATATGATATCCCCTGAATGTTGTGTCTTTACTGGTTCCATGAGCCAGTCCCGCAGGAACAATATCAGCAAATCTCTGGATCTCATGTATAACAGCATCTGTGTACGGCATCTTAATCCTGTCCTCCACTGATGGAAAGCGATCTCTGCCTATTACATTGTCTATTTCCTTGTGGATCTTCTCTAAAATATACAATATCACATTTATGGAACATTGAAAAGACTTTCATTTGTGATTAATATTTGTCTTTTTTATTTTGTACAATGCATCAGAATAAAACAGATATTAATTAAATTGCAAATATTCCAAATTTATACTGTCAGTAGCATACAGAGAGCCGCAATTACCATTTCGGATTTCAATGAAATTGTCAAACAAAAATAATGGGTAAACCATGTGATCTGATGGACCTTGAAAAAATGGATTGCTGTCACTCACAGCCAGGGCCGGTGCTAGGGTGTTCAGCGCCCTCCTGCCAACTATCAATTTTGCGCCTTTCTACAAATACAAATGTGACCGATCTCATCCTTAGAGCTGTAACTAGACATTTTAGTCCCCATCCCCCCCTTCAAGATCCATTAATATAGGGTCATAAAATAATTACAGAAAATATAAGGGCGTAAAATAATTATGGTGCACAGTGGTCAACATTATTCAAAATTACGCCACTTATATACATTACGCCAGGTATTGACCCTTATATACATTACGCCAGGTATTGACCCTTATATACATTACGCCAGATACAGCCCCCTTTTACACTTTGCGCCAGGTAGAGCACCCTTTTACACATGCCACTTCCCCCAGCAGGGAGAAGCGCCAAAAATCTAGGGGCCACAGAATAGTACCAATTCACATTACACTGCACAGCAGTATTCGCTAGTCACATTAAACCGCACAGTAGTGTTCACTAGTCTCATTACACCGCACAGTAGTGTTCGCTAGTCACATTACACCTCATAGTAGTGTCCGTTAATCACATTACACCGCATAGTAGTGTTCGCTAGTCACATTATACTGCACAGTATTGTTCGCTAGTCACATTACAAGGCACAGTATTGTTCGCTCGTCACATTACATAACATAGTATGTACTTTAGTCACATTACACTGCACAGTAGTGTTCACTAGTCACATTACACCACATAGTAGTGTCGGTTAGTCACATTACACAGCACAGTAGTGTTCACTAGTCACATTACACTGCACAGTAGTGTCCATTAGTCACATTACACTGCACTGTAGTGTCCATTAGTCACATTACACTGCATAATAGTGTCCATTAGTCACATTACACTGCACAGTATTGTTCGCTCGTCACATTACACTGCACAGTATTGTTCGCTCGTCACATTACACCACATAGTATGTCCTTTAGTCACATTACACTGCACAGTAGTGTTCGCTAGTCACATTACACCGCATAGTATTGTCGGTTAGTCACATTACACTGCACAGTAGTGTTCACTAGTCACATTACACTGCACAGTAGTGTTTGTTAGTCATATTACACCTCAAAGTAGTGTCCATTAGTCACATTACACTGCACAGTAGTGTTCGTTAGTCACATTACACCGCATAGTAGTGTTCACTAGTCACATTACACTCCACAGTATTGTTCGCTAGTCACATTACACTGCACAGTATTGTTCGCTCGTCACATTACACCACATAACATGTCCTTTAGCCACATTACACTGCACAGTAGTGTTTGCTAGTCACATTACACTGCACAGTAGTGTCCGTTAGTCACATTACACTGCACAGTAGTGTCAGTTTGTCACATTACACTGCACAATAGTGTCTGTCAGTCACATTACACTGCACAGTAGTGTCTGTTAGTCACATTACACTGCACAGTAGTGTCCGTTAGTCATATTACACCGCATAGTAGTGTTCGCTAGTCACATTACACTGCACAGTATTTTTCACTAGTCACATTACACTGCACAGTATTGTTCGCTCGTCACATTACACCACATAGTATGCCCTTTAGTCACATTACACTGCACAGTAGTGTTTGCTAGTCACATTACACCACATAGTAGTGTCGGTTAGTCACATTACATTGCACAGTACTGTTCACTAGTCACATTACACTGCACAGTATTGTCCGTTAGTCACATTACACTGCACAGTAGTGTTTGCTAGTCACATTACACCTCATAGTAGTGTCCATTAGTCACATTGCACAGTAGTGTCCATTAGTCACATTACACTGCATAGTAGTGTCCATTAGTCACATTACACTGCACAGTATTGTTCGCTAGTCACATTACACTGCACAGTATTGTTCGCTCGTCACATTACACCACATAGTATGTCTTTTAGTCACAATACACTGCACAGTAGTGTCCGTTAGTCACATTACACAGCACAGTAGAGTCTGTCAGTCACATTACACTGCACAGTAGCATCCGTCAGTCACATTACACAGCACAGTAGTGTCTGTCAGTCACATTACACAGCACAGTAGCGTCCATCAGTCACATTACACAGCACAGTAGTGTGCGTCAGTCACATTACACAGCACAGTAGTGTGCGTCAGTCACATTACACTGCATAGTAGTGTGCGTCAGTCACATTACACTGCACAATAGTGTCTGAAAAAAAAGGCTGCTGACAGCTCAGCCAGGGGTCAACCTTACATCAGATGCATCGGCAATGTAATTGCGGATGCATCGGGAGGCGGCGCTACACATGCTGGGCAGCCTTGCTTTGTGCTGGGTGGCCCTGAGCATGTGCAGAGATGAACGCAGATCCGGCTGCATATTCAGTGATCTGCGTTCATCTCTGAATGACCCCCTATGCCAGGTACAGCCCTTGTTCCCTCCACAGTGCGGCCCCGTTACCAGCAGGAGGTCCCGGTTCGGGCGCTTCTCCTCCTCTCCCTTCTCCGACGGTTTCTCGCAGGCTCCGTTACTCCAATGGCTCTTTAGGATGCTGTCAGTGACGAGGGGGAGGGAGCGGGTACTAATTACTTGGGCCTGGGACTGATGGAGGGGCCCAGAGGGGGCCCTGGTCTGCTACACTCCCACCTTACTGGGCAGCAGCAGCTCTCATCTTGGCAGCAAAGCACATGCTGCAGTGTGCTGCGTTGCAGTGGGGCAGAGAGGCTGCTGCTAATACTGATCCACTGTGTGTTCCTGTATGGGTGGGTGGGGGGAGTGTGATCACAGTGATCACACTCCCCCCTCGAAATGATCCTGTCTGAGGGCTGGGGGCTCAGGGATCAGGCACTGTATCCACCCTGCATTGTGCTGCAAAGACTTAAAAAAACACACACCAAAAGGGGCGTGGCCATGGCTCCAGCGATTAGGCCACGTTACCACAGCGGCGCTGTGTGTGGGCTGAGGCCGCACACTGCATACACACTCTGGGGAGGAGGAGGGGGAGGGAGCCGTGCTGCAAGCTGCTAGCGTCACTACCTGTCATCCAGTGTGACAGGCGCAGCGGCAGCTGGCAGCAGCAGGGATGCAGAGCAGGGAGAGGCTAAGCGCCTCTTCAGTTTGGCGCCTCCCTGCACTGCATCCCTTTGCTGAGCGGCTAGCGCCGGCTCTGCTCACAGCATCGACACAAACATTAGCTCAACTAGGAACCCAATAACAACCTTCAATGGCTGTCTAGCTGAGCCCCAGGAGTCCTTATTAATTGGACCACAACATCAAAGGACAAGACTGCAGCATAGCCAACTAATTGAACTTATGCTTGGGGATTCAGAATTATAAACTATTGATCATGTACGGAATCTTGGCATTGTCCTGGATGGTGTATTGATACTAAAACATCAGAAATCAGCCACAATCAAATCCTCATTCTTTCATCTGAGGAACAAAGTCAGAATCAAACAATTGAATCCCTCTGGAGATCTGCCAAAAATCAAACATGTATTTGTATCATCTTGACTAGACTACTGCAATGCACTCTACCTTGGTCCCCAGCAAAAGAATTGCACCACTTACAGCTGGTACAAAACGTAGCTGCGAGGCTGTTAACCAACCATCCCCGTGCCAGCCACATAACACCCATTCTCTTGTCCCTCCACTGACTGCCGGTGAAATGGTAAATCATCTTCAAGATTGGCTTGCTGACTTTCAAAGCACTATATGACCAGGGTCCAAGGTACCTGAAGCAGCTTCTGATTTCATACACTCCAACTCAATTACTGTGATCTGTAGATGAAGGTCTATAAGCAATATCTAGAATCTCCTGTAAATCATCTGGGGGTTGAGCTTTTAGCCATGTGGCGCCAACTCTATAGAACTCATTACAGTACAGTTCGAGAGGACCCCACTCAAGAATCCTTCAAAAATGAACTCAAGACTTTCCTGTTTACTCAAGCATTTCCATAATTGTCCCTTTAATATCTCCATGCTCTCTGTATTTTCTGAAAAGCTTTTCTGCTTTTCTCTGTTTCTGTAAAGAGGTACTGTAGTAGACGTAATCTTTTTAGACTTTGCCAAAGCTTTAGACACAGTACCACACATGCAACTTATCTACAAGCTACAAGAAATAGGGCTAGGAAGCGCAATATGCACTTGGGTCAAAAATGTATTAGATAATAGGGAGCAATGTGTTGTGGTTAATGGATCTCTTTCAAATTGGACTGAAGTGTTAAGTGGTGTGCCACAAGGCTCAGTATTTGGACCGCTATTGTACAACATTTTCATCAACGACCTAACAGAAGGTCTAGAGAGCATGATGTCAATTTTTGCAGATGATACCAAATTGTGTAAGGTTATAAATACAGAGGAGGATGCTGAGTCTCTTCAGAATTACTTAGTTAATTAGAAGCATGGGCAGCCAAATGGAGAATGCATTTCAACACAGACAAGTGTAAGGTAATGCACTGTGGTAGCAGGAACAAAAATAACACCTACATACTGAATGGGGTAAATTTAGGGGATACTGTACTGGAAAAGGACTTAGGTGTTCTCATAGATAGCAAGCTAGGCAGCAGTACCCAAAGTAGGATTGCAGCAAAGAAGGCTAATAAGATATTAGCATGCATAAAACGGGGAATTGATGCAAGGGACGAGGGTATTATATTCCCATTATATAAATCACTGGTGAGACCACACCTTGAATACTGTGTACAATTCTGGGCACCCTACTACAAAAAGGATATCCTGGAGCTACAAAAAGGATCAGAGGTGGGCGACCAAACTAATTAAGGGCATGGAGACGCTGGAATAATGGATAAGGATATTCAGGGTTATGGTGCACAGTCATGCACTATAGTTACTCTAAAAAAGGGATATAATGCAATGGCAGACTTCAGCATCAGTCAAAAAAATTTTTTTTAAATATAAAATAATCCTGCATTGGAGTCCACAAATACAGTAGGTTGAACTCGATGGACAATTGTCTTTTTTCAACCTTAGATACTATGTAACTATGTACTGTATTATGTTAATTCTGTTGCTTGCCTTGTCTCCTGTTGGAGAAAGAGTGAAATATAAATACAATTATTACTATAGTATTATTAATATGCTACAGTAATAGACCTAAATAAATAAATATTAATTTTATGTTTTCAGGCTCTGCATCTCTGCTCAAACCAAAGAGACTGACAATGAACAGAGACGCTCTGAATGGGAGCGTCTCTGTGTACTCCCAGCATGACTAGGAGGACGGATCGCCTAGTTACTCCGGGAGTGCACGTTTGCGATGGAGCCGCCTCAGATGAGCGCGGCTCCACCTGTACCTGGGTAGCCCAATAGTATTATCAGGCCAAAGTGCCCTATTTTACCATGTGGTAAATCACTGCATGTAATAGGATACCACCCTATGCCGAGAATTCAGAATTTTTTTTACCTTGTATCTCAGGGAATTTGAGCAGAATCAGGAATCCATATCTTAGTGTCAAACTTGTAGTTTCTGTCCCAGCAAAAAACAGGTCAAATACTGCTGACTGTAAGTTCTCATCATGAAATTCTGTGTTTGGGTTATTTTTTTCCTAGAAGATATTGTAATTATGTTTTTAGCAGTTAAACAAAGCATAAAAGGTTTACATTCTTTCCAGAAGCAGTGATTTATCATACTTTATCCATTTCTATTGCAAGCAGTATCCCCAAATTCACCTCTTCCATCCTTATGAGGAAGCAGTCTATGTAGTCTCGTGGGCAGTCCACATCCAGTGTGTTTCGGTGAGACCTCACTATGTCCTTTATAAAGTCCTTCATGTTTTTGAAAGTTGGGAAAATTTTCAGGTGAGGGCCAGGAACATATGTCATCAAGGTTGGGAAGAAATTAAGAAGCTGAAATAAAAAGTAAAATTGAGAAAATAAAATCTAAAATGTATATTTTTCTATGGTCCCATCTTGATAAAGTCCATAACTAATGAGCCCTACACACTGGCCGACATGACTGCACGATATGAACGATCTCGTTCATTAATGAATGAGATAACGTTCATATCGTGCAGTGTGGAGGCTCCAGCGATGAACGATGCTTGGCCCCACGCTCGTTCATCGCTGGTCCCCTGTCGGCTGTATATGCAGGCCAATATGGACAATCTCGTCCATATTGGCCTGCACTTCAAGCAGCTGGGTGACGGGGGGAGTGAAGAAACTTCACTCCTCCCGTCACTGTGCCTCCGCCGCCGGGTCACCCGTCGGCCGTATCCGCCGTCGGGCAGTTCGGCGGCGGATCGGCCAGTGTGTAGGGCCTATAAGGTTCCCAAAAGCTCACTAGTTTGCTAATTCTTCATTAATTATTTTTTAGCCCAAAATCATAGTTAATTAGTGCTCCCAGATAGAATTGGATATAATGAGTTTATTTTATGAAAATATTTGATATTTTTATTATAGTACTTCTTATACATTTAAACCTGGTTAAGTGGGATCTCAAGGGAGGCCATGTTTTCACTCACTTGAAGAGGTATCTTGATTATCTGGTTTCTCACTTATCCAAGTTCAAGAAGTATTTATGACACTTATAGAGGCTCTCACTTATGCAGGTCAAACAGTAGTTGTTGCCTAAATGCTAAATTAAAATATGTACATTTTGTATATGCTTGGTTTCCATGTCCCTTCTCACATCACTGATCAGAAATAGAGCTTTGACAAAACCAGTACTAATCCCAGTTACAGAGGTTCTCAAGGCAGTTGTCTCATTTATAGAGGTTAATAAACTGCACTAATCTCACTTAAAGAGGTCCTAACAGCAATTGCCTCAGTTATAAAGGTAATTATTCCTAATAATCAAACAATCAGTCTCACTTAAAAAAGTTTGATGGTCTAACCAACAGAAGTCTATTGGTGCAAAAATGCTGGGATTTCACAATTAGGACCTCAGAATTTGTCCCATCAATAAAGGTTTCCCACTTATCCAGGTCCCAGTTATCCAGATTTGTCTGTATTACATTTACTACCAAAAAAAAGAAAAACAATGCAACAATAGGATACAGTATATTTACCCTATTAAGGTTCTGTCCTTGGTCCTCTTCTCTTCTCTCTCTATACATCCTCACTAGGTAAGCTCATTAGTTCTTTGGGGTTCCAATATCATCTCTATGCTGATGACACCCAAATCTATCTTTCCTCTCCAGACCTCTCCCCTGCTCTCCTCACTCGTATCTCCAACTGCTACCTCTTACTGGATGTCCCAGTGCTTTCTTAAACTTAACATGTCTAAGACCGAGCTGATCATCTTCCCTCCCGCATAACCTCACCTCCTACAATCTCATTTGCTATTGATGGCACTACTATCTCCTCTAGTCCCCAAGTGCGCTGTCTTGAAATAATCCTTGACTCCTCCCTCTCCTTCAAACCACACATTCAGCACCTCTCACAAACCTGCTGTATTCATATAAAAAATATTTCCAGGATCAGACCCTTTCTAACCCAGGATGCTACAAAGACTCTTATCCACTCACTGGTCATCTCCAGACTGGACTACTGTAATCTCCTCCTAACTGGCATTCCTGACAAACACCTCTCTTCACTCCAATCTATCCTCAATGCTGCTGCTGGCTCATTTTCCTCACCAAACGCGCTACGTCTACCTCTCCTCTCCTACTAGACCTTCACTGGCTCCCCTTCCCTTTCAGAATCCATTTCAAGCTTCTCACACTCGCTTACAAAGCCCTCACCCACTCCTCTCCCATCTACATCTCTGATCTTATCTCACTTTAATCTCCCACCCATCCTCTTCGCTCTGCTAATGCACGACGACTCTCCTGCCTACGGATAACTTCCTCCCACTCCTACCTCCAAGATTTTTCATGTGCTGCACCACTTCTCTGGAATTCTCTACCTCTCCCCATCCGACTCTCCACCTCTCTACAAAACTTCAAACGGGCTCTCAAGACCTACTTCTTCACCAAACCCAGCCAAATCTCATCCTAACCCTCTGTTCCACATTCTCTATGTACCCCATCTGTGTCACCCCTGTCTGTCTACCCCTCCTCTTTAGATTGTAAACTCTCACCAGCAGGACCCTCTTCCCTCATGTGCTTATCCTTTGTCTTACTTTAATAATCTTCAACTGTACCACATCCAGCAGTCTTCTGCCACCTGATACTTATTCCAGTGTCATCTGCTGATGTAACTATGTTTATTTACCCTGTACTTGTCCTATACTGTCATCAACTGTAAGTTGCTGTTTTCCTGTTTGATTATTTATGTACTCTGTAATTGGGCGCTGCGGAACCCTTGTGGTGCCATATAAATAAAAGATAATAATAATAATAATAATTTATGCGCCAAAGATTTTTCAGATGAACTTCTAGATGGGCATCCTGTCAGAAGGTCTACCCCAAAATGTCAACATTGATTAAAGAGTTGAAAGGCACCAACTCAACATCCTTAAATTGTCAGCAGGTTTACAAGGTTTACATCGGAACTGGCACCATGTGAAATGTCAACATTCTGAGTTATGGTTAGTCTGCCATGAGAAGTTAGATTTAGGCTGCGGGAAGCTGTGGGTTATGGTTAGGAACTAGTGGGTGTTTTTGGGATTAGGGTTGGGGATAGGGGAGAACTATTGACTGGAATGCCGCTCCTCATATGTCTGTGCTTGAAAAAATGCATCATGTCAACATACAGTATCATCTGTGTAGATATCTTAACCATTTGTACCCAACCCCCCTCGATATGCCAGTAAAATATGTGCCAGGTTTATGTCATAGATCACACTTTTCCTGTAATTTCATTTTTAAGAAATAAGTCATAATGGCTACTGCATTTTAATAGGATGGAAATTAAGATGATTTTGCAGTAACCATAAGTCTGCCATATATGATTCATCAAGCGGAACTTTCTCCATTTGGGGGGTTTACTCTTACTCTAAGAGTGAAAACAAATGTATTGTACTTTTTGATTGTAAGCTAGTGAGCAGGGCCCTCTTACCTATACTACTCTATATATGAAGTGGATAGACAGCACACCCTAACTTAAACTTAAAGTGAGGTGCTACCATGCTGAGACACACACATACATACATACACACACACACACACACACACACACACACACACACACACACACACAAAAGGAAAATGCAGGGGCACACTCTAAACATTACTAATCAGAATAATTGTAATACATTCTGCAGTTTTACACTGAGTAAAATTGAGGTTCTTCGCATAATTTTGGCCAAAAGTGTGGGCCTACCCACCATTATCAGGTCACTAACATTCCTGAGGTTCAAGTGACCTTATCTATTTATATTTGTCATTACTGTTTTGTTGTCATTTTGTAAAGTGCAACAGAATATGATGCTGCTATATATGAAACTGTTATGAAATAATATATAACTTACTCCCAACTAGGTCATAAGCATAAGAAAAGTTTTTTTAACATTATTTTTGATGGACAGTAGGCTTCATTATAAGTAAAATGTATCTTTTTCACCATAGGTAAAATCATTCTTCTCATGTATGATTGAAATTAGAAAAAATACATATTAAAATATGCCCACAAAATCATATGATGTAATATAGAAAATCTAAGCAGTAAAGAAGGCACTTCCAGAAAGTGGTAGATCTGCAGTCAACCACAAATGCCTTCTAGCTCTGATTACTGGCATCATGGGTATTTGTACTAGACCTCAGGCACCTGCTCATGATATGACTACGAATAGGTTCTCCCTCTGTCACAATTACACAAACATGCCCTTACTGTATATGGTATGGTTTCAACCGCTCCCTTCCTTGTTCCGCTACTCAAGCTATAAAGGGGCACAACTTGCAGATCTGGATATGGAAGTAGGTAGGTGTGAATATTTCTTATGGGCATGCACAGTACAAATTTAGACAAAGTCAGTATCTTACCCTTAATTTCTATAATATTTATTCACTCATAATTTCTTGCTACAGTATTTGTTGTGAGATAATACTAAAGTGATCAAAATTAATATCTGGTGCATTTTTTAAAGTATTTACACATTGGCAGTGATCAAGTTTGTGAAACAAAATGTACATTCTATGGATATTTGGGGATTAGTTGGTAACGTGGCTTCAAAAAATGGATGTCAACATTTTTGTAAATCCCTAATCTCTCTTGACTAGCATTTTAATGACAGTACATATACCCTTTTAATTTCCTTTTTTGAATACAAAATCCCCCAAAGTTACACCTGTGTTTGCTCTCTTTGTTCTAGAGTTCAAAATGTATTTCTATTAATTTTAGGTCATGGTGGAACCCAAATTAGTCAGGTCATGCAACTTCAGACCCAAATTGGTAACCAATAGTTGCACTTTCTAATTCTCCAGGATATGGATTTAGATTGGCTACAAATAATACATTTTGGAAGGGGCTGGGTATGTGTGACTGGTGGTCAGGAGATCAGCAGACAGCATAACAATGCCGGAATCCCAGCATCAAGATGGCTGGTTGAGGGTGCGAGCGCAACATGCCCCTTGCAGGCTCGGTGGTGAGTTGCGCTCGCCACAGGTTCTATTCCCACTCTATGGGTATCATGGACATCCACAAATAGGAATAGTCCCTGCTAGTTGGAATCCTGACTATCGGGATTCTAAGGGGGCGGGATGTAGGGGGAATTATTGTGGCTGGCGGTCTCCTGACTGCAGGTCACATAAATACATCCCTTTGGAAGGAATTCATGAAGTCAGTTCAGAAGACAATAACATTTATACAGTTAGGACTGTTAGAAATAAGTGATTTTTTGTGTATATGTTTTGATGGTTTGTAGGTTTGATTGATGTAGAATTTTACTAAAATAATGAAAATACAGATATTTAAATCTACAATGTCATGTCCAGCATACAGAATGCTTCCAATAGGTCCTAAATTATTTCTTAGTATTTACCTGACCCGAGGCAGTGCTTAATAGCAGGACAAGGTCTATAATGTATGACAGGAGGGTTATGAATTTCTTGTCCTCATAGTCAAATCTCTTGCCAAATACAACAGAACAAATAACATTGGATACAGCCTGTCTCAGTATATATGCAGGGTCAAATGGAGTGCCTGTTGTATGGAAAAGAAGAAAAGTCTTTGTTTTTACTATACTAATTAATAGCAACATTAAATTAGCATAAAGATATACATTGAGGCAAAAATGTATTTGGACAGCCACCGATTGTGCAAGTTGACCCACTTAAAAAGATGAGAGAGGTCTGTAATTTCCATCATAGGTACACTTCCAACTGTGAGAGACAGAATCTGAAAAAAAAACCTAGGAAATTACATTGTATGATTTTTACACAATTTATTTGTATATTCTTGCGGAAAATAAATATTTGGACAATCAAAAAGTTTGACTCAATACTTTGTAATATAACCTCGGTTGGCAATTACAGAGGTCAAATGTTTCCTGTAGTTCTTGACCAGGTTTGCACACACACTGTAGCAGGTATTTTGGCCCACTCTTCCATGCAGATCTTCTCTAGATCTGTCATGTTTTGGGACTGTCGCTGAGCAACACGGTCTTTCAACTCCCTCCACAGATTTTCTATCGGGTTGAGGTCTGGAGACTGGCTAGGCCACTCCAGGACCTAGGTTTTGATTTTAATTTTTTAAGCCTCTTTTAGGTTTGGAAGTCCCGCCCACCTATCCACCCAAAATCTTTGCTATTACATGTTTGTTTGTCCTACTAATTTTACAAATAAATGTAGTCACAGTTAAGCTGGCGGGAAGGCACTACTAGCCAGCGGTCACGTGTTGCATATGTGGTCATTGTGAGGCACTTACCCTTTTTAAGGAAGGTGGGTGTGTCCTTCTTCTCCGTGGGAATAATGTGCACTTCTCTGTGGGTGCATCCGTAATTTGCTATAGTAAAGGGTGGTGAGACCTTCACAGCGCAGATTATGCTAAAATTGAGGTGGGTTATTTTAATTGCCCCAATTTAAGAGACCAAATTGACTGGAACTAGTTTCTTGGTAGCGCCTACCTTGTCACCCTCTACAAATTAAAATCAGGTCATGTAATAAATAAATGCTGTGACCTTTAGTCCAATGCAGTGGTGTCTGTATCATTATTTTTAGTGGATAAGTTATCTTAAGTTGTATTATGAATGTTTCAATTGCAATAAATTGATGGACACCTTAGAGACTATTCCACTATTGACAGACCTGATGAAGAACTTGACTAAACCCCTTTCATTCTCTCAATTTGTGTCTGTATTTCATTCAGTATAGCTTCAGGCCTGTGATTCATCATCTACTCTTCTCATATATTGACATTATTGGAAATGTTGTATTATTTTTAAGCAAAGAATGGATAGTGCCGTACATAATGTATAGTGTCACGCCATATACTGTGTAGTTCCTGTATTTTAATATAATAAATTACTGGTTTATGTTTCCCAGTGTATAGTGCAGCACTGCGAGTCAGTACACTTAAACTCAGTGCCGTAAGTCTGTTTTTTGCATACCTTGTGCAAATAACTTATGTTGTTTTTTTTTTAAATGCTTCAAGTATTAAAATATTAACACTAGATTTAGCTGAAAAAATTGTACTGAACCATTTCAGTCAATCCATAACTAACTTTCATTTATATGTTACAAATTAGATAATAAAGGCAAGCATCTGATTGGGTGCTTTAGTTTAGTGCAAAGTTAGCCCTAATTTCATTTTTAGAAGGTAAGCCCTAATGGGTACTGCATTTTGATAGACTGGAATTAAGACGTTGATGCAGTGACCAAAATTCCCCCATATGTGACTCATCAGGTTGAACTTACTTCATCAGGAGTTTTTAATCTTAAATTAAAAGTGAGACAACTTTATTTATACATACAGATTGTACACCTTAAAGCAGAAATGGAGGCTGCGCTCAGATGTTTTAACACAACGATAGTTGTTAATAGGTAAGTATATATAAAAATTACATTTTAATAAAAAACACAAAATGCATACAAACAACATTAAAATAGCATAAACGCATACTGTACCTAGGATTTAAGAACGGTAGATATTACCCTGGGTATCAAGTCAGGAAAAGTGACAGAGTTAACAAAAATGTAACAAATGTGCAGCCACATATTTATTCCTCCTGTATGTTAATAGAAACCTCATTGGAGCACATCTTATTATGTTTAAAAATAGGGTGTGCAGTCCCCCACCCCCTTTTCATTCCCCTTGTACACATTGGGGAATATGGAGTTATTATAGACATATAGACAAAATATTCTTTAGGAATGCATTTTCTAAGATATGGTAATACTGTAATATATTAATTTTTGCCCTTAGGAGATTAGTTATATCCTCTCACAAAATAGGTAAGATAGCTGATAAAACATTAAAACAGCTAGTTAAGGGACTAGAGTCATGACTTATGAAGATAGACTACTTAGGCTGGATATGTTTACACTGGAAAAAAGGCGCATAAGAAGAGACAAGATTAATATCTTCAAATATATCAAGGGGCAATATAAGGAACTTTCAGGCGATTTACTTATTAAGAGCTCTGTACACTAGACACGTGGTCATCCCCTTAGGTTGGAGGGGAGGAAGTTTAAGCATAGGAAAGGTTTCTTCACAGTGCGGACAGTAAGTTTATGGAATTCACTGCCGGAGAGAGTGGTAATGTCGGATTCAATCGAGGCATTTAAGAAAGGATTAAACAAATTTTTTGCAGAAAATAGCATTGAAGGTTATAGGTAAATTAGAGATAATACAGCATATAGCACTATAGATTGAATTTGATGGACAATTGTCTTTTTTCAACCTCGACATCTATGTACCTACGTAAGCTATGGGTTAAAAAATCTTTATGAATAATTTTGTTTCATCAAATCAAATTTTTGTATCATTACCCACCTTTATTCTTCATGAATGTCTCCGCAAGACACTGGGCCTCCTCTTGGATTCTTTCCTCAATGCTTCTCTTTCCCATTCCAAAATTCCTCATAGTCATGAGAGAGAAGCGGCGCATTGTCTTCCACCTTTCCCCATTGCTCAAGATGACCCCTAAAAATGTAACAAATGTGTTCTGTTATGTCCAATGAAAGTATTTGCCAAAATGAATTATATGTCATAAGATAATCAGAAAGAGTAGAGAATTCCTCTCGAAGGTAAATGAAAAGTAGTGTGTTCCTGGCTGCAGTGTTCATTTCCTTCCACCAGGATGTAACAGACCTTTTGTGTAAAAGTGACCTGCAGTTCTAGAGGCTGTTTGGTAAGGTGTCCGGTAATGGTCTAATCATCACTACTATGGATTACAGCTGACACCTGGCTATGAAGTCTGCCTTACCCCAGCACCCATTGCTGGGTTATAATGATTCTGGATTCTTGCTTTGTACTGAACTCCTGTGCTTCTTGTGACTATCAGCAAAGTATTGTCTGATCACTCATCAGGTTATCATCTCTTTGTTTATTATTCAGTTGTCCATGACTTTGCTTCTGCCATGATGACCTCTTTGAACTCTTAGTTATTCCTGATTTATTATGCATTTGTCCAGGACTGAATCTGCCTCAGCCATTGGGACTACTTGCATATTCCATTGCGATTTACAATTAGAACAACAGTAATAGAACAAAACTGGGTAAAAACAGACAGACATAGAGGTAGGAAGGCCCTGCTCACAAGTTTACAATCTATAGGGAAACAGGCTTTGATACACAAGGATAGATGCTACCTATTGCATAATGGTCCACCAGATTGCTAGGTTCTTACTGGTTTGTATGATAGTGGTTTCCAAACTTTTTTGAATCACGGCGCCCTAGAATATCAGAATTGTTTTCACGGCACCCCTAGGTCAAAAATGTCTTACTGAGAAATTTAGAAAGAAATATTACATTAAGTAGATTGAATTTATATGTCATCCTTAGGGTCAGTTGTGTGGTGAGGGACAAGAATTGCTTCTGTTTGGCCACATATTTTATGACTAGCAGCCACCAGCACTGGTTTTGCCTATTATATTGACCATGAATAATTTTAATTGGTCCTGGACCACCAACCCAGGGCACCCCTGCAAGTGTCCCGAGGCACCCCAGGGAGACACGGCACACAGTTTGGGAACCTCTGGATTACACAGTAATGTTGGCAAATAGTCAGGAGGGTGTGAGACTAAAGAAAGACAAAATATATGTGAGGTTATGTGTACTGTACAGAGAGGATGTACTTAGATAGGTGAGCACTGAAGGTTATGTGAGTGGGTCTGAAATTTGATGGGCTTGTCTCAAGAGGTGAGTTTTCAGGGAACTTTTAAAGGTTTGGAGACTAGAGGTGATTCTTATTGTGTGTCGGAGGGCATTCCACAGAGTGTGTGAAACCCAGATAAAGTCCTGTAATTTTGAATGGGAACAAGTAATACGTGTGGATGAGAGACGCAGATCTTGTGCAGAGTGAAGAGGTCGGTTAGGAAGATCTCTTGAGATGAGAGAAGAGATGTATGTTGGTGCAGTTTGGTTAATAGCCTTGTATGTAAGTAAAAGTATTTTATATTGAATACTGGTAAGCAATGGAGGGACTGACAGAGTGGATCTGCAGACGAAGTACGTCTAGCGAGGAAGATTAGCCTCGCAGCTGCATTCAAAATGGATTGTAGTGGTGAGAGCCTATGTTTGGGAAGACTAGTCAGGAGACTAAGGGGATAATTCAGACCTGATCACTAGGCTGCATTTTCGTACAGTGGGCGATGAGGTCTAAACTGCGTATGCGTATGCACCGCAATGTGCAGGTGCATCGCACGGGTACAAAGCAGATTGCTGCTCAGCGAAGGATCAATTCGCAGGTGTGCATCCACAGGTACAAAGCGGATTGCTGTTTGTGCAAAGGATCCATTCGCACAGGCATTTGCAATGAGATTGACAGGAAGAAGGCGTTTGTGGGTGTCAACTGACCGTTTTCTGGGAGGGTTTGGAAAAATGCAGGCGTGTCCGAGCATTTGCAGGGCAGGTGTCTGCTACACATGCGTTCACATACTTGCACAGCTAAAATACACAGCCCCTGTAGGCTGCAACTATCTGATCGCTGCAGCGCAAAAATCACCTGCTAGCGATCAGGTCTGAATTAGCCTCTATTACAATAATCAATGCAGGACATAATGATAGCATGGATCAGCGTTTCTGCTGTGTCTTGTATAATATATGGTCGTATTTTGGATATGTTTTTATATGTATGTAACATGATTTTGAGACAGATTGAATGTGGGGAACAAAGGACGGTTCAGAGTCAAGAATGACACCTAGGCAGCGAGCTTGTGGGGTAGGTATGATTTCTGAATTATCAACAGTGATAGAGATATCAGGTTGGGAACTACTATTGGCCGGTGAAAACATAATTCTGTTCTGGAAATATTAAGTTTGATGTGGCGAGATGTCATCCAATATGAAATGACAGAAAGGCATTCAGGGACATGGCCCAAAACAGATGGTGACAAATCTGGGGAGGATAGGTAGATTTGAGTATCATCTGTATACAGATAATATTTAAATACAAAAGAGCTGATTAGTTTGCCAAGAGATGTGGAATAGATAGAGAAAAGCAGAGGACCTAAGACTGAGCCTTGCGGTACTCCAACTGAGAGAGGTAGCGAAGAGGAGGTGGAATCAGAGAATTGAACACTGAAGGAGTAATAAGATAATTATGATGAGAACCAAGAAAGGGCTGTGTCCTGAAGACCTAGGGATTGTAGTGTTTCTATGAGAAGAGAGTGATCAACAGTGTCAAATGCAGCAAAGAAATCAAGGAGAGTAAGTAGTGAGTAATGGCCTTTACATTTAGCAGTGTCCAGATCATTCACTACCTTAGTCAGTGCTGTCTCTGTGGAGTGTTGGGCACGAAATCCTGACTTAAGTAGTTCCAGTAAGCTGTGTGAGTTAAGAAAGTGTGTGAGGTTAGGGTAGGCAAGTCTCTCAAGTAGCTTAGAGGGGCATGGGAGCTGAGATTTGTGAGGGTATAGAATCAAGATGAGAGGTAGTAGAGTAGGCAGATGAGAAAAGTGCAGATACTTCATCTTCATTTGTGGGATCAAATGAAGAGAAGGTGTTAGAGGGTTCAGGAAGGGAATTGAGCAGGACACTGGCTGTGGAATAGCATACTATTTCATTTTGGATCTTATAAATGTTGTCCTTGAAATAGGACACAAGATCTTGTGCACTGATAGTGGCTGGTCGGTTGGGTGAGGGAGGGACAAAAAGTGATTTAAATGTATTAAAAAGTTGCTTGGGTTAAAGGCTTGAGCAGAGATGGGAGATTGGAAATATGTTTGTTTGGCAGTGTCCAGAGTACTACAATAAGAGTGGTACATGGTCTTTATGTGAGAAAGTCACTTGAACTTCGAGATTTACGCCACT
This sequence comes from Pseudophryne corroboree, assembly GCF_028390025.1. Taxonomy (NCBI): domain Eukaryota; kingdom Metazoa; phylum Chordata; class Amphibia; order Anura; family Myobatrachidae; genus Pseudophryne; species Pseudophryne corroboree. The sequence goes on from NC_086451.1 coordinate 404,727,912, forward strand.
GGTGTTCTACTTTACGTTAGAGTTTTTGTAGCTGTCTTGTGTATTTAGAGTGCCATAGTTGACAACTAAGTCTAAGTCTATGTGGAGTTTAATGGGTAGCTGGAGCCACTTCATCAAGCTGTTAGAGTTTGGTTAAGGTGTGATACAGCAGTCTCAGGAGAGGTGAATGTAGAAATTGGTGAGAACAGTGGTTGCAGAGAGGTAGATTGTTGTTGAAAATTAATAGCGTTAATATTTCTGTGAGTTAGGGGAGGCTTGGTAAACTTCATGGACATTGAGTTTGAAGTATGCAGGTGATAAGAATGTGATCTGAGAGAGGGAAAGGAGCATTAGTGAGTTCATAAAAAGAGCATTGTCTGGTGAATACAAGATCAAGTCAGTGGCCCTCCTGATGAGTCGGGCAGTCAGTCCATTGGGAGAGGCCAAGAGAGGAGGTTAGAGAGAGTAGTTTGGAGACATGGGGAGATTGTGTACTGTGTGCAGAGATATTGAAATCACCCATAATAATAGTGGAGATGTCAGAGGATAAAAAGTGAGGGAGCTAAGCAGAAAAATCTTCCAGAAACCTTGTGAGTTTCCCAGGTGGGCGATAGAAAGCTGCAACATGCAGAGAGAGAAAGGGGTGAAAACCTTAATAGAATGTTCAAATGATGTAAATGCGAGTGAAGGAACAGGTGGTAAAACTGTGGGTGTAAAATTTGAACAGTAATATTCCAACCCCACCTCCTTTACAGTTACCAGGCCTGGGGGGGGGGGGTGAAGTGGGGGCCACCATGTGACAGTGCTGCAGGGGAGGCTGTGTCTGCTTGTGTGAGCCATGTTTCTGTTATAGCTAGCATATTGATTTTTTTAAATTAAAAGGTTATGAATAGATGTTAATTTGTTGCAAACAGAGCATGCATTACATAAAGCACATTTTAGTGATTTGGACAGAGATGGGAGACATGTGATGTTTAGAAGGTTTGTTGGATTTATATTCTGTTGTGAATCAGCTGAATGTGAGTGTGGTACAGTATGTGGATGGGACCTGGATTTGGGGATATGTCACCAGCTAGTAGAAGCAGAAGGTGAGAGAGTTAAGTATAGTTCGGGGAGATGTGTGATAGTTTCTTATGGTGACAGGTTGAGGATGTTATAGTTAGTGTACATACAGTAGATAGGTTAAAAGTTTGTGAGTATTAATAAGAGGGGAGTGGATTAATAAGGCTGCAATGTGCACGGAGCGATGAATTACAGGAATAGTGAAGGATGTTGCCATTTTATTGAGGATACCATGAAGTGCTATTAGGAAAAATAGTTTGTGGTACATGGTGTTTTTTAATTATAAGTATACATAGTTAGGTAAGTGCATAAGGAAAATGCAAGTAAAATGGTGAAATTACCTGGGGGGTAATTCAGACTGCATCGCTGCAGCACCAGTGATCGCAGTCTGAATTACTATATGCAGCGGGCATACTGCGCATGTGCAGCCAGTGAGATGCAAAAGCATCTCACTTGTGCGATCGCCTGTGCCTGATTGACAGGCAGAGGCGGTCGCGGGGTGGGAGGGGCCGTGCCAATGGCATTAGAACGACGTTGGCAGGGCACGGTCTGTAAAACTGAGGCATGTCTGGACCGCTGGGTGGGCGGGCTGTGGCGGCTGCATGATGTCACACACAGCCGTTGCGACCAGGGACGTGGCGGTTAGCCCCCTGCCCGCGCGCAGGAGCTACACTGGCAGGGAGCTACTTGTCAGGTACAAAAGTATCGCTGTGCAATGCTTTTGTACCTGTGTGTGGGGGGGGGGGGGGCCTAACATGCGGGGCAGACTAGCCCTGTGCTGGGCGTACCCCCCCCCCCACGTCAGAGTAAATGATCGTAGATGTGCTAAATCTACGATCAACTCTGCATTACCCCCAAGTTTTGTTTTTCAATGTTTGTTCAAGTGTTGGTTTAACTGTTATTTTAAAATTGTCCTAATTATGTAATTTCCTCACTTCGTATATTTCCACACTCAGACAACTGCCCCCTCAGACAACAGCCCCATAACTGAATGCAAACATATACTAGTACTAATTACCTAAGGCTTCAGCTAAAGCCAATTGGGCATCTAATCAAAGGACTTAAATTACCCTGTGTTAAGTAAAAACCAGTCCATGTATGCTCAATAAACTATCCATCTCCCAGTGTACCTGCTTTCAACTACCACTGTTTATTCCCTTAATAATTGCTATCTTGTACATATTACTGTACTCTGTGACTTCTTGTGCAAATGCAGTCACAGGGTTCATGATACAGGTATCTGTATGTTTTTATATATATTAATATCTATTTTAAGGTAAAACTGCCCTTTATAAAGTCATGCCTTGGTGATGAAACACATCAGATTGCTACTACCTTCTGGCCGTATGCTGGGGGAAAACATTTTTCTTTTTCTTGTTTATAAAAACTCCTCCCTTTCATTCACATGAAATGTATTACTACATTGATTGAGCTAAAACCATTTTATATTGCTGTTCTGGGAGGCAGAGATGGGATTAGCATTTGGGGGACATGCTGGTTCTCGTAGTGCTATTTGGAAGATCAAGAAGTGACTCTAGGTGAGTTGACTCTTAATTTTGGTATATTTTTGTATGTTCTATTATCATGTAATATAACAATAATGGTGCCCATATACGAATGTGATTGCTTTTGCCGCGAGATCGAGCCCGATTTCACTTGAAGCTCACCTTGAGACAAGTCTCATCGAAAGTGCATTTTTACTGCATTCGATGTTCATACAATCCTGAGATTTATCTCATGCCCCTTACGACCGGAAATCGACTGGTATCGTATGATCGAATTCGAGCTCATCTCATGCTGCCCAAAAGCACACCAGATTTATCTGCCAGATTAAGAAAAATTGAAATAGTGGGCTGGCCTATACGGGGGATATATAAACAAGCAGCCATTTGGATGATGACACCTTCCAGGAGTTGATGCCTCTGGTGACCCCCCTCATACAGAAGCGGGATACCAAATGGTGGGTTCCTATCCCTGCTGAGGAGAGGATCATGGCTACCCTGCAGTCATTTGAGGACCTGAAGTATGGGACCCGTATTTCTGCGCAGGCTTTGGGACACATCATACCTGAAACCTGCAAGGCTATTATCAAAGTGCTTCAGTATAAGTACTGCAAGGTAAGAAAATTACACCACACATTGCTTGTTGTATAACAAAATATTTTATTTTGCAAACTGAATTTGCATAGAAAAATATATGTTTTTTATTTTAAGACATAATTGTATATGCAGCCAACATGGCTGAACTTTTTAACCACAAAATAAAGGTTTCATTATGCATTTGGACATGATAACAAAATGCTATATATAGCAACAGATGTGGTGCATTGTGATACTACACCGTTGAGTGGCACCACAGGCAGGGGCACAATGCACACATGCAACTTGGGTAGGAAGATGGGTTCCTGGTTCCATCAACCTGCACCAAGTTGCATGTGTGCATTGTGCCCCTGCCTGCAGTGCCACTCAACGTCATAGTATCACAATGCACCACATCTGTTGCTATATATATCAAGGTCAGCATTCCCATTTGAGAAACATATAAAAATGCCTATAACTTTATTTTAAATATGCAGCCAACATGGCTGAACTTTTACAAACGATATAAAGTTTTCATGATGAAGCACCTGAAATTGCTTTGAAAAAATATGTTCTTTTTATTTCAAGACATAATTGTATGTGGTCAACACACCAACGTCAGCAAATATTATAAAGTTTCATGATGCACCACATGTGCACCATTACATGTATTAAAAGCAAAAAAAAAATGCTCTATATAACCAACTAATGTGGTACATTTTGATACTACACCGTTGCGTGGCAACACAGGGAGGGGCACAAAGCACACATGCAACTTGGGGTAGGAAGATGGGTCCCCGGTTCCATCAACCTGCACCAAGTTGCATATGTGCATTGTGCTCCTGCCTGCGGTGCCACTCAACACCGTAGTATCACAATGCACCACATCTGTTGCTATATATTTCAAGGTCAGCATTCCCATTTGAGAAACGTATAAAAATGCCTATAACTTTATTTTAAATATGCAGCCAACATGGCTGAACTTTTGCAAACGGTATAAAGTTTCCATGATGAAGTACCTGAAATTGCTTTAAAAAAATATGTTCTTTTTATTTCAAGACATATGTGACCGACATGGCTAGCTGTCAGCAAATATTAAGTTTTCATGATGCACCACATGTGCATCATTACATGTATTAAATGAAAAAAAAAATGCTATATATATTGCAACAGATGTGGTGCAATGTGATACTAAACCATTGAGTGGCACCGCAGGCAGGGGCACAATGCACACATGTAACTTGGGGTAGGAAGATGGGTCCCCGGTTCCATCAACCTGCACCAAGTTGCATGTGTGCATTGTGCCCCTGCCTGTGGTGCCACTCAATGCCGTAGTATCACAATGTAGCACATCTGTTGCAATATATAAGTGCTGTATGATATACGGTGCACTATGATTTACATTGTTTTTGGAGTGGCAGCGCTTTTAGGGGCATAATGCACACATGCAGGTAGGACCGGCTTCAGGCTTCCTGGCACCATCAGCCAGACCCAAGCTGCATGTGTGCATTGTCCACCTGAAAAAGGCGCCACTAAAACGCCGTATATCATAGTGCAACAGATCTATCACAGTATATACCAGGGCAGCAGGAATGTTATGTATACCAACAGATGTGGTGCAGTCTGATACTGCGGTGTTGAGTGGCACCGCAGCCAGGGGCTCAATGCACACATGCAGCTAGGGGCAGGGAGATGGGTCCCTGGTACCATCAACCAGTCCCTAGCAGCATGTGTGCATTGTCCGCCTGAAAGTGTTGCCACTTACTGTAGTATCAGACTGCACCACATCTGTTGGTATGTATAACAAGGGCACCAGTAATTGAGAATCACCCTACATTTGAAAGAGACTTGTCTCCTCCTCCTCATCCTCTTGTCCCCCCTGTGACATCAAGGAGGTCATAATTGCGGAGCAGACGGTGGATGTGTGGCTGGCTTGGGAAGGGTAGCTGGTTTGAGGAGGAGATTAGAAAGTGGGGGAAGGGTGCGTGGATGGGGTTGGGGGTTGATGAAAATGTGAAGGGTGGATGGTTTGATGAGGAGGGGTTTGAGGAGGATGGAAAGTGGAGGAAGGGTAGTTGGATTGGGCCTGCGGGTGCGGATAACAGGAATGATAGCTGGGATGTGGAATAGTAGATGTAGGGTAGGTGGGTGGTGGTGAACAAAAGGACAATGGGAAATGAGGAGCAGGTGCTTTAGGTTCAGGGCCATGGACGCTCCACTCCGGTGTCATATGCCCTGATAATGTGTCGTACAACACCTGCGACACCAGGCGCTGCACTTGACCTGCTGCTGCGCAGAAACCTTCCTCATTGTTTTACTGACATACGCAGCAAAGTCGTCAAACTCATCAGGTTTACGTAGCAGCTGTGAACGTGCCTCCGCTAGTAGAGGGTCCTCTACAAATTTTGTTTTCCGTTGCTTCCTCTTCCCAGTAGGTCATGGTGGAGAGGTAAGTTCCTCAGGGAAGGTGTTGATGAGGGCAGGGGTCTGTAGGGTAAACAGAAACATATTTAGTGGATATTCTAACTACTTTTTACTTTTACAGTTCCCTACAAGCATGGCTGAATGGCAAGCTATTGCAGAGGACTTTGAGAGGCTGGACAAAGCTGACTGTGTATACTACACAACATGCTCCGTCGCAAGGCCACGAGGCAAATGCCTTTGCTCCCAGCCGGACCGGAAGATCCCAACCAGCCTGTGGTGACAGCGCCAATTTTCTACTTGGGACCACCTGCAGCAACTATACGTGGCACTGCAAGGGCAAAAGAGGTCAGGGAAAAATATAATACATTCTTCAATGGGGAGGGAGATGTGGCATGGCAGGAGGAATGTATTAGGTAAAACTATTTAAAAGGCAACTTACCCCTTCGGCCTCGTCCACGTCCAGACTTCCCTCCTCGAACTTGGCCATCACCACCATGGACTCCTTAGCAGACCTTTTCTCCAGGAGGAAGTTGAGATCCTTAAAGTACCACAGCTGCGGCACATACAAGTTGTCTACGCTGGCCCCTGACCTCTTGGACTCCTCCACCTTCCGATTTTCCTTAACAAAGACTGTCCATAGATTGGTGATCTTCTTACGGACCCAGGCCACCGAGGCAGCAGAAAAGGTGGGCTTGAAGTAGTCCACCATACGTGTATAAGGAGCCTCCCTCTTCTGCTTGTTGCTGTAGTCCGGTATAATGGCGTTTAGGGCGCGGCCACATGGGGCTTGCAGAAGTGTAGCATTTTGGGCAGGGGCCTATATAAATGTGGGTGGATCAGCATAGAGGGTGGGCAGTGTTGGTAAAAATTTATAATCATTGGTGGCCAGTGGTATAGCCTACCTTGTGCATTGTTTGTGCGGAGCTCTGAAGTGTGCTTCCAGCCTCCTCTCCAGTCATGTGCGCAGTGAGGGGAAGAGGAGTGGCCAGGAAGTTGTCTCCTGTCTTCACATATCGCACATCGCAATGTGATAAATCGAAAGTGCTAAAAAACAGCATGCGATCACGCCCCAATTCGATAAATATTAAGTGCAGCACATAATATCTTGAGATGCGACATTCGACCGGGATGTCCACGCATCGCGTCGAAAGGTACCTTAAATGTGCATACAATCCCCCGATTTCTCTCACAGATGTGGTAGAAATTGAAGGATAGTACCGATAATCTCACAAGTGTATGGGCACCATAAGCAATTTTATAAGACCAGTGCTGTAAGTATGGCGGTACAGGGCAGTACTGTGTATCGGTAAGAAACTGGCAGCCGGTACCATCAGTCCGACCACCTTGCAGCCGCTGTGTCTGAGGGGAGGAGAGTGCAGCATGCACCTCTCCTGTCCCTCTGCTGCCCAGTCAGTCCGGTTTCCCACCGGCAGCAGCGGCATGTATCACAATCAGGCGCCAGATTGTGAGTCAATTAGAGCTCGCAGTCTGGCAGCCAATAAGGAGCCACTGCTACAGGGCTGTGAGCTCTGATTGTCTCACAAACCGGTGACTGATTTGAGATACACATCGCCACTGCTGTAGACCAGACTGAGGGCAGGAGAGGGGCAGAAGAGGCGCACGCTGCGCTCTACTCTCCTTGGACACAATGACAGCAGATCTGGTCCCAGTTAGCAGCAGTGGTGAGTAGCACTGCTGGAGGCATATGTGTATCTGGCATTATTGGGGAGCATATTTGTAGCAGGCACTATACCAATGGGAACATATGTGTATCTGGCACTATGGGGGCATATCTGGCATTGTGGGGGCATATTTGGCACTGTAGAAGCATATGTGTATCTGGCACAATTGGGGCATATGTGTATCTGGCATTGTGTGGCATATTTGTACCTGGCACTGTGGGGGCATATTTATATCTGGCACAGTGGTGGCATATCTGGTACTGTGGGGGCATATCTGGCACCATGGGGGCATATGTGTATCTGGCACTATGAAGGCATATTTGTATCTGGCACTGTGGGGTAATATCTGGCACTGTGGGTACATATGTATATCTGGAACTGTGGGTGCATATTTGTATCTGGAACAGTGGGGCATATCTGGCACTGTGAGGGCATATCTGGCACCAGGGGGGCATATTTGTATCTGGCACTGTGGGGGCATATCTGACAACGTGGGGGCATATGTGTATCTGGCATCATGGGGGCATATTTCTACCTTGCACAGTGTCGGCATATCTGGTACTGTGGGGGCATATCTGACACCATGGGGGCATATGTGTATCTGACACTGTGGGGGCATGCAGTATGTGTATCTGGCACTGCACTATTCGAGGCATATGTGTATCTGGAAAAAAGAAAAATTACTGATTGCGCTATCTCTCCTGGTGCGTATATGAATAAAAACACGTTCTTATCACTTCTCTGGTGTTTATTTTAGTACAAACGTTATATCCCATACAACAATATAATAAAAAAGTCAATAAGTATGCATACTCGTTATGAGCATATTCTAAAAGATTTTTTATACTAGTAATAAAATAATGATGTTTCTCTGTTTTAAACATCCAATGCTCAAATCTGTCAGAGACAATTAATGGTGGTTCCACTCCTAGATTAAATGCAACATAGCTTATGTATCCACAACGTTTAAACGGTGATTTTCCAAAGATGAAAAACTCAGTTCTTTGTTTATAGACACAATTTCCACAACATTGAATGATGTTTATCCCCGTTGTGTTAGAACTCAGTCTTTTGCATATGACCACAGTTCTTTATTCATATATTAAACATAGTCCATGAACTGACAGTTTTGTCACTGAAATAAACCGCTTACCACCGTATCCGTGGATACTGACGTAATGGGGAGATCCTTGCCGTGCACAGCGGTGATGGTTTGCTTTCTCCCTCTTCGTCCGTCCTCCGTGGTGGTAGCGGTGCTGGATGGTTTCTAACCCTCAACGTGAATGCACCTGTGTGCGAAACGCGTTAGTGAATTGCCTTTCACCCTGCTAAGTGACCAGCGACATCATTATTTGGGATCCACCCTGCCGGATTGGGAGCTAAGGACAACTAACGAGACCTCTCACACACCTGCCGCCCAAGCTGAACCGCAATCAGAGGAGACGCGGCCAGCCAGGTGGAGAGTCTACTCTGCAAATCGTACACATACAAGCGGCCCCATTCACATTGAGGGTTAGAAACCATCCAGCACCGCTACCACCACGGAGGACGGACGGAGAGGGAGAATGCAAACCATCACCGCTGTGCACGGCGAGGATCTCCCCATTACGTCTGTATCCACGGATACGGTGGTAAGCGGTTTGTTTCAGTGACAAAACTGTCAGTTCATGGACTATGTTTAATATATGAATAAAGAACTGTGGTCATATGCAAAAGACTGAGTTCTAACACAACGGGGATAAACATCATTCAATGTTGTGGAAATTGTGTCTATAAACAAAGAACTGAGTTTTTCATCTTTGGAAAATCACCGTTTAAACTAGTGATGAGCACCGGAAATTTTTTGGGTTTTGTGTTTTGGTTTTGGGTTCGGTTCCGCGGCCGTGTTTTGGGTTCGAACGCGTTTTGGCAAAACCTCACCGGTTTTTTTTTGTCGGATTCGGGTGTGTTTTGGATTCGGGTGTTTTTTTCAAAAAACCCTAAAAAACAGCTTAAATCATTGAATTTGGGGATCATTTTGATCCCAAAGTATTATTAACCTCAATAACCATAATTTCCACTCATTTTCAGTCTATTCTGAACAACTCACACCTCACAATATTATTTTTAGTCCTAAAATTTGCACCGAGGTCGCTGGATGACTAAGCTCAGCGACCCAAGTGGCCGACACAAACACCTGGCCCTTCTAGGAGTGGCACTGCAGTGTCACGCAGGATGGCCCTTCCAAAAAACACTCCCCAAACAGCACATGACGCAAAGAAAAAAAGAGGCGCAATGAGGTAGCTGTGCGACTAAGCTCAGCGACCCTAGTGGCCGACACAAACACCTGGCCCATCTAGGAGTGGCACTGCAGTGTCACGCAGGATGGCCCTTCCAAAAAACACTCCCCAAACAGCACATGATGCAAAGAAGAAAAAAAGAGGCGCAATGAGGTAGCTGTGTGACTAAGCTCAGCGACCCTAGTGGCCGACACAAACACCTGGCCCATCTAGGAGTGGCACAGCAGTGTCACGCAGGATGGCCCTTCCAAAAAACACTCCCCAAACAGCACATGACGCAAAGAAGAAAAAAAGAGGCGCAATGAGGTAGCTGTGTGACTAAGATAAGCGACCCTAGTGGCCGACACAAACACCTGGCCCATCAAGGAGTGGCACTGCAGTGTCACGCAGGATGGCCCTTCCAAAAAACACTCCCCAAACAGCACACGACGCAAAGAAAAAAAGAGGCGCAATGAGGTAGCTGTGTGACTAAGATAAGCGACCCAAGTGGCCGACACAAACACCTGGCCCATCTAGGAGTGGCACTGCAGTGTCACGCAGGATGGCCCTTCCAAAAAACACTCCCCAAACAGCACATGACGCAAAGAAGAAAAAAAGAGGCGCAATGAGGTAGCTGTGTGACTAAGATAAGCGACCCTAGTGGCCGACACAAACACCTGGCCCATCTAGGAGTGGCACTGCAGTGTCACGCAGGATGGCCCTTCCAAAAAACACTCCCCAAACAGCACATGACGCAAAGAAGAAAAAAAGAGGCGCAATGAGGTAGCTGTGTGACTAAGATAAGCGACCCTAGTGGCCGACACAAACACCTGGCCCATCTAGGAGTGGCACTGCAGTGTCACGCAGGATGGCCCTTCCAAAAAACACTCCCCAAACAGCACATGACGCAAAGAAAAAAGAGGCGCAATGAGGTAGCTGTGTAACTAAGATAAGCGACCCAAGTGGCCGACACAAACACCTGGCCCATCTAGGAGTGGCACTGCAGTGTCACGCAGGATGGCCCTTCCAAAAAACACTCCCCAAACAGCACATGACGCAAAGAAGAAAAAAAGAGGCGCAATGAGGTAGCTGTGTGACTAAGATAAGCGACCCTTGTGGCCGACACAAACACCTGGCCCATCTAGGAGTGGCACTGCAGTGTCACGCAGGATGGCCCTTCCAAAAAACACTCCCCAAACAGCACATGACGCAAAGAAAAAAAGATGCGCAATGAGGTAGCTGTGTGACTAAGATAAGCGACCCAAGTGGCCGACACAAACACCTGGCCCATCTAGGAGTGGCACTGCAGTGTCACGCAGGATGGCCCTTCCAAAAAACACTCCCCAAACAGCACATGACGCAAAGAAGAAAAAAAGATGCGCAATGAGGTAGCTGTGTGACGAAGATAAGTGACCCTAGTGGCCGACACAAACACCTGGCCCATCTAGGAGTGGCACTGCAGTGTCATGCAGGATGGCCCTTCCAAAAAACACTCCCCAAACAGCACATGACGCAAAGAAAAAAAGAGGCGCAATGAGGTAGCTGTGTGACTAAGATAAGCGACCCAAGTGGCCGACACAAACACCTGGCCCATCTAGGAGTGGCACTGCAGTGTCACACAGGATGGCCCTTCCAAAAAACACTCCCCAAACAGCACATGACGCAAAGAAGAAAAAAAGAGGCGCAATGAGGTAGCTGTGTGACTAAGATAAGCGACCCTAGTGGCCGACACAAACACCTGGCCCATCTAGGAGTGGCACTGCAGTGTCACGCAGGATGGCCCTTCCAAACAACACTCCCCAAACAGCACATGACGCAAAGAAAAAAAGAGGCGCAATGAGGTAGCTGTGTGACTAAGATAAGTGACCCAAGTGGCCGACACAAACACCTGGCCCATCTAGGAGTTGCACTGCAGTGTCACGCAGGATGGCCCTTCCAAAAAACACTCCCCAAACAGCACATGACGCAAAGAAGAAAAAAAGAGGCGCAATGAGGTAGCTGTGTGACTAAGATAAGCGACCCTAGTGGCCGACACAAACACCTGGCCCATCTAGGAGTGGCACTGCAGTGTCACGCAGGATGGCCCTTCCAAAAAACAAAGAAAAATGAAAGAAAAAAGAGGTGCAAGATGGAATCGTCCTTGGGCCCTCCCACCCACCCTTATGTTGTATAAACAGGACATGCACACTTTAACCAACCCATCATTTCAGTGACAGGGTCTGCCACACGACTGTGACTGAAATGACGGGTTGGTTTGGACCCCCACCAAAAAAGAAGCAATTAATCTCTCCTTGCACAAACTGGCTCTACAGAGGCAAGATGTCCACCTCATCATCATCCTCCGATATATCACCGTGTACATCCCCCTCCTCACAGATTATCAATTCGTCCCCACTGGAATCCACCATCTCAGCTCCCTGTGTACTTTATGGAGGCAATTGCTGCTGGTCAATGTCTCCACGGAGGAATTGATTATAATTCATTTTAATGAACATCATCTTCTCCACATTTTCTGGATGTAACCTCGTACGCCGATTGCTGACAAGGTGAGCGGCGGCACTAAACACTCTTTCGGAGTACACACTTGTGGGAGGGCAACTTAGGTAGAATAAAGCCAGTTTGTGCAAGGGCCTCCAAATTGCCTCTTTTTCCTGCCAGTATAAGTACGGACTGTCTGACGTGCCTACTTGGATGCGGTCACTCATATAATCCTCCACCATTCTTTCAATGGGGAGAGAATCATATGCAGTGACAGTAGACGACATGTCCGTAATCGTTGTCAGGTCCTTCAGTCCGGACCAGATGTCAGCATCAGCAGTCGCTCCAGACTGCCCTGCATCCCCGCCAGCGGGTGGGCTCGGAATTCTGAGCCTTTTCCTCGCACCCCCAGTTGCGGGAGAATGTGAAGGAGGAGATGTTGACAGGTCGCGTTCCGCTTGACTTGACAATTTTCTCACCAGCAGGTCTTTGAACCCCAGCAGACTTGTGTCTGCCGGAAAGAGAGATCCAAGGTAGGTTTTAAATCTAGGATCGAGCACGGTGGCCAAAATGTAGTGCTCTGATTTCAACAGATTGACCACCCGTGAATCCTTGTTAAGCGCATTAAGGGCTCCATCAACAAGTCCCATATGCCTAGCGGAATCGCTCTGTGTTAGCTCCTCCTTCAATGTCTCCAGCTTCTTCTGCAAAAGCCTGATGAGGGGAATGACCTGACTCAAGCTGGCAGTGTCTGAACTGACTTCACGTGTGGCAAGTTCAAAAGGTTGCAGAACCTTGCACAACGTTGAAATCATTCTCCACTGCGCTTGAGACAGGTGCATTCCACCTCCTATATCGTGCTCAGTTGTATAGGCTTGAATGGCCTTTTGCTGCTCCTCCAACCTCTGAAGCATATAGAGGGTTAAATTCCACCTCGTTACCACCTCCTGCTTCAGATGATTGCAGGGCAGGTTCAGGCGTTTTTGGTGGTGCTCCAGTCTTCTGTACGTGGTGCCTGTACGCCGAAAGTGTCCCGCAATTCTTCTGGCCACCGACAGCATCTCTTGCACGCCCCTGTCGTTTTTTAAATAATTCTGCACCATCAAATTCAAGGTATGTGCAAAACATGGGACGTGCTGGAATTTGCCCAGATTTAATGCACACACAATATTGCTGGCGTTGTCCGATGCCACAAATCCACAGGAGAGTCCAATTGGGGTAAGCCATTCCGCGATGATCTTCCTCAGTTGCCGTAAGAGGTTTTCAGCTGTGTGCGTATTCTGGAAAGCGGTGATACAAAGCGTAGCCTGCCTAGGAAAGAGTTGGCGTTTGCGAGATGCTGCTACGGGTCCGCCGCTGCTGTTCTTGCGGCGGGAGTCCATACATCTACCCAGTGGGCTGTCACAGTCATATAGTCCTGAGCCTGCCCTGCTCCACTTGTCCACATGTCCGTGGTTAAGTGGACATTGGGTACAGCTGCATTTTTTAGGAGACTGGTGACTCTTTTTCTGAGGTCTGTGTACATTTTCGGTATCGCCTGCCTAGAGAAATGGAACCTAGATGGTATTTGGTACCGGGAACACAGTACCTCCAACAAGTCTCTAGTTGGCTCTGCAGTAATGATGGATACCCGAACCACGTTTCTCACCACCCAGGATGCCAAGGCCTCAGTTATCCGCTTTGCAGCAGGATGACTGCTGTGATATTTCATCTTCCTCGCAAAGGACTGTTGGACAGTCAATTGCTTGGTGGAAGTAGTAAAAGTGGTCTTACGACTTCCCCTCTGGGATGACCATCGACTCCCAGCAGCAACAACAGCAGCGCCAGCAGCAGTAGGCGTTACACGCAAGGATGCATTGGAGGAATCCCAGGCAGGAGAGGACTCGTCAGAATTGCCAGTGACATGGCCTGCAGGACTATTGGCATTCCTGGGGAAGGAGGAAATTGACACTGAGGGAGTTGGTGGGGTGGTTTGCGTGAGCTTGGTTACAGGAGGAAGGGATTTACTGGTCAGTGGACTGCTTCCGCTGTCGCCCAAAGTTTTTGAACTTGTCACTGACTTATGATGAATGCGCTGCAGGTGACGTATAAGGGAGGATGTTCCGAGGTGGTTAACGTCCTTACCCCTACTTATTACAGCTTGACAAAGGCAACACACGGCTTGACACCTGTTGTCCGCATTTCTGTTGAAATACTTCCACACCGAAGAGCTGATTTTTTTGGTATTTTCACCAGGCATGTCAATGGCCATATTCCTCCCACGGACAATAGGTGTCTCCCCGGGTGCCTGACTTAAACAAACCACCTCACCATCAGAATCCTCCTGGTCAATTTCCTCCCCAGCGCCAGCAACACCCATATCCTCCTCATCCTGGTGTACTTCAACACTGACATCTTCAATCTGACTATCAGGAACTGGACTGCGGGTGCTCCTTCCAGCACTTGCAGGGGGCGTGCAAATGGTGGAAGGCGCATGCTCTTCACGTCCAGTGTTGGGAAGGTCAGGCATCGCAACCGACACAATTGGACTCTCCTTGTGGATTTGGGATTTCGAAGAACGCACAGTTCTTTGCTGTGCTTTTGCCAGCTTGAGTCGTTTCATTTTTCTAGCGAGAGGCTGAGTGCTTCCATCCTCATGTGAAGCTGAACCACTAGCCATGAACATAGGCCAGGGCCTCAGCCGTTCCTTGCCACTCCGTGTGGTAAATGGCATATTGGCAAGTTTACGCTTCTCCTCCGACAATTTTCTTTTAGATTTTTGAGTCCTTTTTTTACTGATATTTGGTGTTTTGGATTTTACATGCTCTGTAATATGACATTGGGCATCGGCCTTGGCAGACGACGTTGATGGCATTTCATCGTCTCGGCCATGACTAGTGGCAGCAGCTTCAGCACGAGGTGGAAGTCGATCTTGATCTTTCCCTATTTTTGGAACCTCAACATTTTTGTTCTCCATATTTTAATAGGCACAACTAAAAGGCACCTCAGGTAAACAATGGAGATGGATGGATACTAGTATACTTATGGATGACGAGCGACTGCCGACACAGAGGTAGCTACAGCCGTGGACTACCGTACTAAAATACACTCCCACATAGGAGTGGGCTAGTTGATCACGGCAGCAGCAAAAAGTTGCTGGCTGCTATCAACTCGGAATGACCACCGATAGTAGATGTGCGAAAAAAGTAGTGATGTGCACTTGAAATTTTTTGGGTTTTGTGTTTTGAATTCAGTTCCGCAGCCGTGTTTTGGATTCGGACACGTTTTGCCAAAACCTCCCTGAAAATTTTTTTTCGGATTCGGGTGTGTTTTGGATTCAGGTGTTTTTTTTACAAATTTGGGGGTCATTTTGATCCCATAGTATTATTAACCTCAATAACCATAATTTACACTCATTTCCAGTCTATTCTGAACACCTCACACTATTATTTATAGTCATACAATTTGCACCGAGATCGCTGGATGGCTAAGCTAAGCGACCCAAGTGGCCGACACAAACACCTGGCCCATTTAGGAGTGGCACTGCAGTGTCAGACAGGATGGCAGATTTTAAAAAATAGTCCCCAAACAGCACATGATGCAAAGAAAAAAAGAAGTGCAATGAGGTAGCTGTATGACTAAGATAAGTGACCCAAGTGGCCCACACAAACACCTGGCCCATCTAGGAGTGGCACTGCAGTGTCAGACAGGATGGCAGATTTAAAAAATAGTTCCCAAACAGCACATGATGCAAAGAAAAAAAGAGGTGCACCAAGGTCGCTGGATGGCTAAGCTAAACGACCCAAGTGGCCGCCACAAACACCTGGCCCATCTAGGAGTGGCACTGCAGTGTCAGACAGGATGGCAGATTTGAAAAATAGTCCCCAAACAGCACATGATGCAAAGAAAAAAAGAGGTGCAATGAGGTAGCTGTGTGACTAAGCTAAGCGACCCAAGTGGTCGACACAAACACCTGGCCCATCTAGAAGTGGCACTGCAGTTTTCTAGCTAGAGAATGAGTGCTTCCATCCTCATGTGAATCTGAACCACTAGCCATGAACATAGGCCAGGGCCCCAGCCATTCCTTGCCACTCCGTGTCGTAAATGACAAATTGGCAAGTTTACGCTTCTCATCAGATGCTTTTAATTTTGATTTTTGGGTCATTTTACTGAACTTTTGTAGTATACTTGACGACACAGAGGTAGAGCAGTGGACTACTGTACCGTACTGCTATATATATATACTGGTGGTCAGCAAAATTCTGTACTGTCCTCCTACTATATACTGCGCACAACTAAAATGCAGCACAGGTATGGATGCATAGTATACTTGACGACACAGAGGTAGAGCAGTGGACTACTGTACTGTACTGTACTGCTATATATATACTGGTGGTCAGCAAAATTCTGCACTGTCCTACTATATACTGCGCACAACTAAAATGCAGCACAGGTATGGATGCATAGTATACTTGACGACACAGAGGTAGAGCAATGGACTACTGTATCGTACTGCTATAAATATATATACTGGTGGTCCCGGCAAAATTCTGCACTGTCCTCCTACTATATACTACAATGCAGCACAGATATGGAGCGTTTTTCAGGCAGAGAACGTAGATATTTTCAGCACACTGAGCACAGACATTTGCAAGCACTCTAAGCACAGATATTTGCAGCACACTGAGCACAGATATTTGCAGCATACTGAACACAGAAACTAAGAGAACGCAGCCACATCCTCTCGCTATTATTTCCAAAGCACGAGTGAAAATGGCGACGACACGCGGCTCCTTATATAGAATACGACAGCGGGATGATGACGTTCGGGCGCGCTTGGGTTAACCGAGCAAGGCAGAAAGAATTGAGTCTGCCTCGGAACCGTGTAAAATGGGTGAAGTTCGAGGGGGTTCGGATCCCGAGGAACCGAACCCGTTCATCACTAGAAAAAACACACATCTACAACCAAAATCTTTGGCACGTGGGGGGGACGCCCTAGCTGTGTGTGAAGTCAAGCAGCCGCCACAGCCCGCCTGGCAAATGGTCTAGACAAGCCTGCGTTGTCCATATCGTGCCCTGAAATGCTGCCGAGATGCCCCATGGCCGCCTCTGCCTGTCCATCAGGCAGAGGCGATCGCACAAGTGAAATGCCATCGCATCTTAATGTGTGCGCACGCACAGTGCGGCCGCTACGTTTTTGCGCACACTTCACTGAGCTTCAGCCTGCGTACACTGCCACTGCAGCGACCAGGTCTGTATTAGGCCCTCACTTTCAAAACCTTTAACTGCAGAAAACCCCACTTGCTTAACCATCTAAAATGTCCACGAGTCTCCTAAATTACAGGAAATCATTTTAGACCTTACAGGATCCTCCCATTAATAGGCTGTCCAACATTGGCGATAATCATCGATGGCACATAAACCATCTATGGCGAAGCATTGATGGTTTTCGCTACTCAATGGCCACCGGTGAAAGGTGCTGGCTGGGCTGCGGGTCCCAAAAAAATGGGGGTGGGGCTTAGTGGGTGTCGAAGGCAGATCTATGCTCTATGTTCTGGCACCTTACAAAAAAAATTGTTTATGCTGTGCCATCGATGTAGGGAAACCATCTGGTTCTCTCCCATCGATGGCAAAAACAATCTATATCGCTCATAAACCATCGATGATTAGGAATCATTGATGGTCGATAGCCATCCCTACTTCCCCATATCAAAACCTTTCTCATACTAGAGGCCTTATTCAGACCCAGCTGAGATGCCTGCATTCAGCTGCCACATATACTGAAACACAGATGTGTCCTCATCAATAATCCATAGAGCACAAGATTCCTGGCGTAAGTGAGTTGTCAGGTCCCATGAAACTCTTCTAGCTTTTGCCAAAAATGCTTCTTGGTCACAACGCGATGCAACTTTGACACCCCAGGAGACTAGTCTGATTAATTTGATATGTGACAATTGTATATCTGTGTGCGACTAAATCTGTATACTAAGAGCTTCTCTTTGAAAAAAGAAGCAGCTGCTGCATTGTAGCACTTTGTTTGTATACAGATTCAGAGACTCAGTCGCACACAGATAAACAAGTGTTGCATATAAAATTAATGAGCACAGTCTTCTGGTGCATCTCTGCCAGGGGCGGATTGGGAGACCGGACCAGTTCCTGGTTGGCTGGTCCGTTGCCTCCTCACTGTGCTGACTTACCCCTCCAATGGCCTGGGCTGTCTGACACTGGGCTGTCTGCCACGATCGGAGTTCAGCTCCGATTGGGCAGCGTTTAGAATCGGCTCCCTGCAGCCCAGCCTGTGCCCCTGCTCCATGAGCTGTGTGTGCACTGCAGCACTACTTCCTTGAACTATAAGCCCCGCCCATGCAGGGGGTGGGACCAGCACTCGGCACTGCTGCATGACAACAGGCTACACAGAGGCACGGAGAGAGTCACAGTAAGAGACAATGGGGCTAACTCAGACCTGAATTTTGCACGGCTGCGATCAACCACCCTGACATGCGGGGGTACGCCCACCACAGGGTTAGTCCGCCTAGCATGTCTGGCCCTCACCCCGCCGCATGGGTGCAAAAGCATCTCACGGCGGTGATGCTATTGCACCCGGTGAGTAAGTCCCTACCTGCGCAGCATTTCTGCACTGGTAGGCAACTTTTCACCACATCCCACGTCCCCCTGCATGGTCTGGGCATGCCTGCGTTGCCTGGGCCGTGCCTCCAAAACAGCGGACGAACGCCGCTAGCCCGCCCCATCCCGCCCTGCAAAGCCTCTGCCTGTCAATCAGGCAGAGGTGATCGCTGGGCTGGGATGCCGATCCCATCTCTGGAATGCACATGCGCAGTTCAGACCTGATCGCACGCTGTGCGAAAAAGCGCAATGCTGAATTAGCCTCAATGTGAGTAACATGCACATGTGTGAGCAGGGCCGGATTATGCCTTTGGGGGGCACAGAGCACTTAAAATAGTGGAGCCCTGCATGTGTATGTGGAGGGGGAATCATTTATGCCTACGGGGGGGGGGGGGGGGGGGGCAATCCCCGGGATGGGGAATCAATAACAATTGGGGTGGGGGGGGATTAATATATTAATATACCATTAAATTATGCTGTAGGGGGCATAGAGGTTAAAATAATAATTAAAAAAATACATTGGCCAATGGGGAAGGGGGGGTGGGACAACAACTTTTTTTTGCTTCTTAGGTATATGTGGTAACTATTGTAAAGGTTTAAGTCCCTGCCCATTGAGATTTGACACAGTATGCAGTCTGCCCTGCTGCAGACTATAACAATAAACTCATTACTGTGTGGGGAAGGCGCTCACCTCCGGACTACCTTGCTTGCTTGACAGCACTCCTAATTCAGACCTAATCACTAGGCTGCATTTCCGTACAGCCTGCGATCAGGTCTGAACTGCGCATGTGTATGCACCACAATGCGCAGGTGCGTCGGTCCTCATCGACAAGGATCGGTGGGCAGTGATGGGATGTGCGAGAAAAGCGTTCGCACGGGCGATCACAAGGTGAGTGACAGGAAGAGGCTGTTTGTGGGTGGCAACTGACCATTTTTAAAGAGTGTCCAGAGAATCGCAAGAGGGACCAGACGTTTGAACTTCGAAGGGAGTTTGTCTGGCTTCAGCTCCAGCCTCGGTCATAGCACTGGAAGAGTAAGTCCTGGGCTGTGCAGAGACTGCACAAACTTCTGTCTGTGCAGCTCTCCTGCACATACGACTGCACCCCTGCACAGCGATTTCCCCCTCCCCCTATATGCGGCGACTACCTGATCGCAGGGATGAAAAAACGCACCCTAGAGATCAGGTCTGAATTAGGCCCCTTATCAGTGCAACAGAGGTCTGTGTTCCGTCTCCTGTCCAGTCCACTGTTCTGGGTCCCTCTCTTCTCAGTGATTCTGGGAAGAGGCGTGGTCCCTGCAAGCAAGGCAGCTGCTACTACTGTAGCTACTGTAGCTGTGAGTGTAACCCTTCGTGCAGCGTGACTGTGACTATGTATGCTGTGCAGGTAGCAGGGTCAGATGGATCTAAGCATCTCAATCCTGGGGGCCCCTTTAGGGTAGAGGGCCTGGTTTACTAATGCCCTGTAACCCCCCCCCCCCCCCCTACCCCCACACACACACTTGATCCGGCTCTGTGCGTGAGAGCAAAGTATGAGAATAAGGAACAGTAAAGACAAATGTGGGTTTAAAAATGAGAGAGGAGTGAAGGAAACTGTAAGTCTGAGACAGCAAAGAAAAGTATGTGAGAAAAAGCAAGTAAGAACGAAGCTCTGTGTGAGAGATTAGTAAGGAGAGTGACAGTATGTTATGTGAGTAATAAGAAAAGAAAATGTGATTTATGATAAAGAAAAAATAAAGACTAAAGGTAAGGCTTCAGAGTGTGCATTGTGATATGTAGGAGAGAAGAGACGGGGACCTGTGTGTGGTGTGATATGTAGGAGAGACGGGGACCTGTGTGCAGTGTGATATGGAGGAGGGATGGGGACAGGGTCCTGCATGCGGTGTGATATGTAGGAGGGATAGGGACCTGCATGCGGTGTGATATGTAGGAGGGATGGGGACCTGGACCTGAGTGCAGTGTGATATGTAGGAGGGACCTGCATGCCGTGTAATATCAGGGCGGTTCAGGGGCTTTTTGCGGGGCCAAAGGGGGCATGGCTTCATATAGGGGGCATGGTCAGTTACGCCCCCTGTACAGTAGTAGCGCCGCTGAAATGATGTGCAGTGCGCGATGACGTCATCGCGCACTGCACAGCAAAGGTCCTCTCCACGAAGGAAAACTCGTCTATTTCCCTTCGTGGAGAGGACCTTTGCTGTGCGGTGCGCGATGACGTCAACGCGCACCGCACATCATTACAGAAAAGGTCCTCTCCACGAAGGGAAACTAGACGCGTAGCGTCCCGGGCAAAAGTCCTGCTTGCACGTGGCAAGATCCGCTACTGTGTAATATGTAGGCGGGATGGGGACCTGCATGCAGTGTGATATGTAGGAGGGACCTTTGTGCGATATAAATATGTAGGAGGGATGGGGACCTGCATGCAGGGCCGGCTCCGGGGCTTGTGGCGCCCCGGGCGGCTTTAGGGGGCGTGGCTTTGTACAGGGGGCGTGGTCATTTACGCCCCCTGTACAGCTGAATTGATGTGTGGTGCGCGATGACGTCATCGCGCACCGCACAGCAAAGGTCCTCTCCACGAAGGGAAACTAGACGCGTAGCGTCTAGTTTCCCTTCGTGGAGAGGACCTTTGCTGTGCGGTGCGCGATGACGTCATCGCGCACCGCACAGTAAAGGACCTCTCCAGGAAGGGAAACTAGACGCGTACGCGTCTAGTTTCCCTTCCCAGCGGTAGCGGCCGGGGGCAGCGGGCAGCGGGCAGCAGGGGGCACACACCAGTAGCGGATCTTGCCTTGGTGCGGCGCCCTCCGGAAGGAGGTGCCCCGGGCAAAAGTTCTGCTTGCCCGTGGCAAGATCCGCTACTGCCTGCATGCGGTGTGATATGTAGGAGGGATGGGGACCTGCATGCGGTGTGATGTAGAAGTGATGGGGACCTGTGTGTGGTGTAATATGTAGGAGGGATGGGGACCTGCATGCGGTGTGATATGTAGGAGGGACCTTTGTGCAATATAAATATGTTGGAGGGATAGGGACCTGCATGCGGTGTGATATGTAGGAGGGATGGGGACATGTTTGCGGTGTGATATGTATGAGGGATGGAGACCTGCATGCGGTGTGATATGTAGGAGGGATGGGGACCTGGTTGCAGTGTGATATGTAGGAGGGATGGGGACCTGGACCTGCGTGCAGTGTGATATGTAGGAGGGACCTGCATGCCGTGTAATATCAGGGCGGTTCAGGGGCTTTTTGCGCCCCGGGCGGCCATAGGGGCATGGCTTCATAAAGGGGGCATGGTCAGTTACGTCCCCTGTACAGTAGTAGTGCCGCTGAAATGATGTGCAGTGCGCGTTGACGTCATCACACAGCAAAGGTCCCCTCCACAAAGGAAAACTAGGCGCGTAGCGTCTATTTCCCTTCGTGGAGAGGACCTTTGCTGTGCGGTGCGCGATGACGTCAACGCGCACCACACATCATTACAGAAAAGGTCCTCTCCACGAAGGGAAACTAGACGCGTAGCGTCCCGGGCAAAAGTCCTGCTTGCACGTGGCAAGATCCGCTACTGTGTAATATG
Organism: Pseudophryne corroboree; assembly: GCF_028390025.1. Taxonomy (NCBI): domain Eukaryota; kingdom Metazoa; phylum Chordata; class Amphibia; order Anura; family Myobatrachidae; genus Pseudophryne; species Pseudophryne corroboree. The sequence continues at coordinate 404,750,039 of NC_086451.1, forward strand.
TAGGCGGGATGGGGACCTGCATGCAGTGTGATATGTAGGAGGGACCTTTGTGCGATATAAATATGTAGGAGGGATGGGGACCTGCATGCAGGGCCGGCTCCGGGGCTTGTGGCGCCCCGGGCGGCTTTAGGGGGCGTGGCTTTGTACAGGGGGCGTGGTCATTTACGCCCCCTGTACAGCTGAATTGATGTGTGGTGCGCGATGACGTCATCGCGCACCGCACAGCAAAGGTCCTCTCCACGAAGGGAAACTAGACGCGTAGCGTCTAGTTTCCCTTCGTGGAGAGGACCTTTGCTGTGCGGTGCGCGATGACGTCATCGCGCACCGCACAGTAAAGGACCTCTCCAGGAAGGGAAACTAGACGCGTACGCGTCTAGTTTCCCTTCCCAGCGGTAGCGGCCGGGGGCAGCGGGCAGCGGGCAGCAGGGGGCACACACCAGTAGCGGATCTTGCCTTGGTGCGGCGCCCTCCGGAAGGAGGTGCCCCGGGCAAAAGTTCTGCTTGCCCGTGGCAAGATCCGCTACTGCCTGCATGCGGTGTGATATGTAGGAGGGATGGGGACCTGCATGCGGTGTGATGTAGAAGTGATGGGGACCTGTGTGTGGTGTAATATGTAGGAGGGATGGGGACCTGCATGCGGTGTGATGTAGAAGGGATGGGGACCTGTGTGCAGTGTGATATGGATTAGGTATGGGGACAGGGACCTGCTTGCGGTATGATATGTATGAGGGACCTGCATGCAGTGTAATATGTAGGAGGGATGGGACCTGCATGTGGTGAGATATGTAGGAGAGACCTGCGTGCGGTGTGATATGTAGGAGGGAAGGGGACCTGTGTGCGGTGTGATATGTAGGAGGGATGGGGACCTGCATGCGGTGTGATATGTAGGAGGGATGGGGACATGTTTGCGGTGTGATATGTAGGAGGGACAGGGACCTGCATGTGGTGTGATATGTAGTAGCGACAGGGACCTGCATGAAGTGTGATATGTAGGTGGGATGGGGACCTGCATGCGGTTTGATATGTAGGAGGGATGGGGACCTGGACCTGCGTGCAGTGTGATATGTAGGAGGGACCTGCATGCCGTGTAATATCAGGGCGGTTCTGGGGCTTTTTGCGCCCCGGGCGGCCATAGGGGCATGGCTTCATATAGTGGGCATGGTCAGTTACGCCCCCTGTACAGTAGTAGTGCCGCTGAAATGATGTGCAGTGCGCGATGACGTCATCGCACAGCAAAGGTCCTCTCCACAAAGGAAAACTAGGCGCGTAGCGTCTATTTCCCTTCGTGGAGAGGACCTTTGCTGTGCGGTGCGCGATGACGTCAACGCGCACCGCACATCATTACAGAAAAGGTCCTCTCCACGAAGGGAAACTAGACGCGTAGTGTCCCGGGCAAAAGTCCTGCTTGCACGTGGCAAGATCCGCTACTGTGTAAAATGTAGGAGGGATGGGGAGCTGCATGCAGTGTGATATGTAGGAGGGACCTTTGTGCGATATAAATATGTAGGAGGGATAGGGACCTGCATGCGGTGTGATATGTAGGAGGGATGGGGACCTGCGCGCGGTGTGATATGTAGGAGGGATGGGGACCTGCATGTGGTGTAATATGTAGGAGGGATGGGGACCTGGATGCAGTGTGATATGTAGGAGGGACCTTTGTGCGATATAAATATGTAGGAGGGATAGGGACCTGCATGCGGTGTGATATGTAGGAGGGAAGGGGACCTGTGTGTGGTGTAATATGTAGGAGGGATGGGGACCTGCATGCGGTGTGATGTAGAAGGGATGGGGACCTGTGTGCAGTGTGATATGGATTAGGTATGGGGACAGGGACCTGCGTGCGGTATGATATGTATGAGGGACCTGCATGCAGTGTAATATGTAGGAGGGATGGGACCTGCATGTGGTGAGATATGTAGGAGAGACCTGTGTGCGGTGTGATATGTAGGAGGGATGGGGACCTGCATGCGGTGTGATATGTAGGAGGGATGGGGACATGTTTGCGGTGTGATATGTAAGAGGGATGGGGACCTGCATGCGGTGTGATATGTAGGAGGGATGGGGACCTGCATGCGGTGTGATATGTAGGAGGGATGGGGACATGTTTGCGATGTGATATGTAGGAGGGATGGGGACCTGCATGCGGTGTGATATGTAGGAGGGATGGGGACATGTTTGCGGTGTGATATGTAGGAGGGATGGGGATCTGCATGCGGTGTGATATAAGTAGGAGGGACGGGGACCTGCATGTGGTGTGATGTGTAGGAGGGATGGGGACCTGCGTGCAGTGTGATATGGAGGGACAGGGACCTGCATGTGGTGTGATATGTAGTAGGGACAGGGACCTGCATGCGGTGTGATATGGAGGGACATGGACCTCCGTGCAGTGTGATATGTAGGTGGGATGGGGACCTGCATGCGGTTTGATATGTAGTAGGGATGGGGACCTACGTGCGGTGTGATATGGAGGGACATGGACCTCCATGCAGTGTGATATGTAGAAGGGACAGGGACCTGCGTGCGGTGTGATATAAGTAGGAGGGATGGGGACCTGCATGCGGTGTGATATGTAGGAGGGATGGGGACATGTTTGTGGTGTGATATGTAGGAGGGATGGGGACCTGCATGCGGTGTGATATTAGTAGGAGGGACGGGGACCTGCATGTGGTGTGATGTGTAGGAGTGATGGGGACCTGCGTGCAGTGTGATATGGAGGGATGGAGACCTGTGTGCAGTATGATATGGAGGGACAGGGACCTGCATGTGGTGTGATATGTAGTAGGGATGGGGACCTGTGTGCAGTATGATATGGAGGGACAGGGATCTGCATGTGGTGTGATATGGAGGGACATGGACCTCCGTGCAGTGTGAAATGTAGGAGGGATGGGGACCTGCATACGGTTTGATATGTAGTAGGGATGGGGACCTGCGTGCGGTGTGATATGGAGGGACATGGACCTCCATGCATTGTGATATGTAGAAGGGACAGGGACCTGTGTGCGGTGTGATATGGAGGGACATGGACCTTTGTGAGGTGTAATATGTGGGAGGGATGGGGACCTGCGTGTGGTGTGATATGGAGGAGTGGGGACCTGCGTGTGGTGTTATATGTAGGAGGAACGGGGATCTGCGTGTGGTGTTATATGTAGGAGGAACGGGGATCTGCATGCGGTGTGATGTGTAGGAGGGATGGGGACATGTTTGCGGTGTGATATGTAGGAGGGATGGGGACCTGCATGCGGTGTGATATGTAGGAGGGATGGGGACATGTTTGCGGTGTGATATGTAGGTGGGATGGGGACCTGCATGCGTTTGATATGTAGGAGGGATGGGGACCTGCATGTGGTGTGATATGTAGGAGGGATGGAGACCTGCATGCGGTGTGATATGTAGGTGGGATGGGGACCTGCATGCGTTTGATATGTAGGAGGGATGGGGACCTGGACCTGCGTGCAGTGTGATATGTAGGAGGGACCTGCATGCCGTGTAATATCAGGGCGGTTCAGGGGCTTTTTGCGCCCCGGGCGGCCATAGGGGGCATGGCTTCATATAGTGGGCATGGTCAGTTACGCCCCCTGTACAGTAGTAGTGCCGCTGAAATGATGTGCAGTGCGCGATGACGTCATCGCACAGCAAAGGTCCTCTCCACAAAGGAAAACTAGGCGCGTAGCGTTTATTTCCCTTCGTGGAGAGGACCTTTGCTGTGCGGTGCGCGATGACGTCAACGCGCACTGCACATCATTACAGAAAAGGTCCTCTCCACGAAGGGAAACTAGACGCGTAGTGTCCCGGGCAAAAGTCCTGCTTGCACGTGGCAAGATCCGCTACTGTGTAATATGTAGGAGGGATGGGGAGCTGCATGCAGTGTGATATGTAGGAGGGACCTTTGTGCGATATAAATATGTAGGAGGGATAGGGACCTGCATGCGGTGTGATATGTAGGAGGGATGGGGACCTGCATGTGGTGTAATATGTAGGAGGGATGGGGACCTGGATGCAGTGTGATATGTAGGAGGGACCTTTGTGCAATATAAATATGTAGGAGGGATAGGGACCTGCATGTGGTGTGATATGTAGGAGGGACCTTTGTGCGATATAAATATGTAGGAGGGATGGGGACCTGCATGCGGTGTGATATGTAGGAGGGATGGGGACCTGTGTGTGGTGTAATATGTAGGAGGGATGGGGACCTGCATGCGGTGTGATGTAGAAGGGATGGGGACCTGTGTGCAGTGTGATATGGATTAGGTATGGGGACAGGGACCTGCGTGCGGTATGATATGTATGAGGGACCTGCATGCAGTGTAATATGTAGGAGGGATGGGACCTGCATGTGGTGAGATATGTAGGAGAGACCTGCGTGCTGTGTGATATGTAGGAGGGAAGGGGACCTGTGTGCGGTGTGATATGTAGGAGGGATGGGGACCTGCATGCGGTGTGATATGTAGGAGGGATGGGGACATGTTTGCGGTGTGATATGTAGGAGGGATGGGGACCTGCATGCGGTGTGATATGTAGGAGGGATGGGGACCTGCATGCGGTGTGATATGTAGGAGGGATGGGGACATGTTTGCAGTGTAATATGTAGGAGGGATGGGGACCTGCATGCGGTGTGATATGTAGGAGGGATGGGGACATGTTTGCGGTGTGATATGTAGGAGGGATGGGGATCTGCATGCGGTGTGATATAAGTAGGAGGGACGGGGACCTGCATGTGGTGTGATGTGTAGGAGGGATGGGGACCTGCGTGCAGTGTGATATGGAGGGATGGAGACCTGTGTGCAGTATGATATGGAGGGACAGGGACCTGCATGTGGTGTGATATGTAGTAGGGACAGGGACCTGCATGCGGTGTGATAGGGAGGGACATGGACCTCCGTGCAGTGTGATATGTAGGTGGGATGGGGACCTGCATGCGGTTTGATATGTAGTAGGGATGGGGACCTACGTGCGGTGTGATATGGAGGGACATGGACCTCCATGCAGTGTGATATGTAGAAGGGACAGGGACCTGCGTGCGGTGTGATATAAGTAGGAGGGATGGGGACCTGCATGCGGTGTGATATGTAGGAGGGATGGGGACATGTTTGTGGTGTGATATGTAGGAGGGATGGGGACCTGCATGCGGTGTGATATTAGTAGGAGGGACGGGGACCTGCATATGGTGTGATGTGTAGGAGGGATGGGGACCTGCGTGCAGTGTGATATGGAGGGATGGAGACCTGTGTGCAGTATGATATGGAGGGACAGGGACCTGCATGTGGTGTGATATGTAGTAGGGATGGGGACCTGTGTGCAGTATGATATGGAGGGACAGGGATCTGCATGTGGTGTGATATGGAGGGACATGGACCTCCGTGCAGTGTGAAATGTAGGAGGGATGGGGACCTGCATACGGTTTGAATGTAAGCTCTCACGAGTAGGGCCCTCTTCCCTCATGTGCTTATACTTTTCTTACTTTAATAATCCTCAACCGCCCAGATCCCACAGTTTTTTGACCACCTGGAACTTATCTCTATGTTTACTGGTGTAGTTATGCTTAGCTGCCCTGTACTTGTCCTATATTGTATTCAACTGTAAGTCACTGTTTTCCTATTTTTTATGTGCATTTGTACTCTGTAATCGGGCGCTGCGGAACCCTTGTGGCGCCATATAAATAAAGGATAATAATAATAATAATAATAGTAGGGATGGGCACCTGCGTGCGGTGTGATATGGAGGGACATGGACCTCCATGCAGTGTGATATGTAGAAGGGGCAGGGACCTGTGTGCGGTGTGATATGGAGGGACATGGACCTGTGTGAGGTGTAATATGTAGGAGTGATGGGGACCTGCGTGTGGTGTGATATGGAGGAGTGGGGACCTGCGTGTGGTGTTATATATAGGAGGAACGGGGATCTGCGTGTGGTGTTATATGTAGGAGGAACGGGGATCTGCGTGCGGTGTGATATGTAGGAGGGATGGGGACCTGCATGTGGTGTCAGTGGCGGAACAAGCAAGCGGTGGGCCCAGGTGCAACAAAATGCTTTGGGCCCCCCCCCCCCCCCCATCCCATCTAAGTCCACCCCATGGGCAGTGCGCGCCGTAGGCGCGCGCAAAAATACATAGTGGCGTGGCTTCGTGGGGAAGGGGTGTGTCCACAAAATAATACCAATTCATAAAACGGTGCACAGTAGTCTCCATTCTTCAAATTACGCCGCACAGTAGCACCACTACACCAGGTAGAGACCCTTTTACTCCTTACAGCGAACAGATTCCCCTTTTTACACATAACGGCAGACAGCGTGCACTTTTTACACATAACGGCAGACAGCGTGCCCTCGTTACACATAGCGGCAGACAGCATACACTTTTTACACAATGGCAGACAGCGTGCCCTTGTTACACATAGCGGCAGACAGCGTGCCCTCGTTACACATAGCGGCAGACAGCGTGCACTTTTTACACATTACGGCAGACAGCGTCCCCATTTTACACATTACGGCAGACAGCGTCCCCATTTTACACATTACGGCAGACACCATACACTTTTACACATAACGGCAGATAGCGTGCCCTTTTTACACATTACGGCAGGCAGATTCTACCTTTTTACACATAGCGGCAGGCAGATTCCCCATTTTTATACATAGCGGCAGGCAGTCCCCCCTTTTTACACATTGCGGCAGGCAGTCCCAAGAAAGAAAGAAAGAAAGAAAGAAAGAAAGAAAGAAAGAAAGAAAGGAAGAAAGAAAGAAAGAAAGAAAGAAAGAAAGAAAGAAAGAAAGAAAGAAAGAAAGAAAGAAAGAAAGAAAGAAAGAAAGAAAGAAAGAAAGAAAGAAAGAATGAATTATACTTACCCTCTCTGTTGGCTCAGGCTCCTCGGTGCAGCTTCCTGGGCAGTAGAGAAGAAGGAGGAGGGAGGTGAAGGAGGGAGCCGCAGCAGCGCTGTGTTACTGGTGGAGGCGCTGCTGCTGCCCCTCTGCTTCCCTATAGGCTGTTCTCAGAGACAGCCTATAGTGAAGCAGAGGAGCAGCAGCAGCAGCGCCTCCACCAGTAACAAAGCGCTGCTGCGGATCTCTCCTTCACTGAGAGACTGTGACCTGTTTGTATATGAGGGAGGGAGGGACGGACCCACCTCCCTCCTTCGTGTGCGGGTGGCCAGAATCGTTCCTTATGACGGGCGGGTCACGGGAGCGCTGGTGTGCGGCTGCGGAATGACATACAATGAGTCATTGTGACCAGTGGCGTAACTAGAAATTTTTCTCCCCCAAGCCAAAAAATCCTTCGGCGCCCCCCCCCCATACACCCCGTAATTGGCACTAGCAAAGGTAGAAAAATGCGTGCGCCGCATTGCCCGTTATACATTATGCTACACACTGCAATGCCCCTGATACATTATAGCACATACAATGTCTGTGACACGGTATGACACACACCACAATGATCCTGAGACATTATACCACATACCACAATGCCCGTGATATAGTATACAACACACCGTAATGCCTGAAACATTATGACACACACCGCAATGTCCGTGATACATTATGCCACACACCGTAATGCCCATTACACATTAAGTTCTACAGTAAGGCTTCCAATTACTTTTAAATTACCTGCTTGTTGCCAGGGGTTTCATGCACTTGGTTCCATGCACGGTGCCAGGATGTCATGCTCGTTGCCAGGGGTTTCATGCACTGGGTGTCATGCTCGTTGCTAGTGGGTAGTGCTTGTTGCTAGGGCCTTGCTCCCAGTGCCACATATGCTCCCAGTGCCAGATATTCCCCCACAGTGCCAGGTATATGCACCCAGTGCCAGATATTCTCCCACAGTGCCAGATATTCCCCCCCAGTGCCAGGTATATGCCCACAGTGCCAGGTATATGCCCCCAGTGCCAGGTACATGCCCCCCCAGTGCCAGTTATATGCCCCCAGTGCCAGGTATATGCCCCCAGTGCCAGATATTCCACCCCAGTGCCTGCTTCCCCCCCAGTGCCAGGTATATGCCCCCAGTGCCGGGTATATGCCCCCAGTGCCGGGTATATGCCCCCCCAGTGCCAGATATTCTCCCACAGTGCCAGATATTCCCCCCCAGTGCCAGGTATATGCCCCCAGTGCCAGGTATATGCCCCCAGTGCCAGGTATATGCCCCCAGTGCCAGGTACATGCCCCCCCAGTGCCAATTATATGCTCCCAGTGCCAGGTATATGCCCCCAGTGCCAGATATTCCCCCCCCAGTGCCTGCTTCCCCCCCCAGTGCCAGGTATATGCCCCCAGTGCCGGGTATATGCCCCCAGTGCCGGGTATATGCCCCCCCAATGCCGGGTATATGCCCCCAGTGCCAGATATTCCCCCCCAGTGCCTGCTTCCCCCCCAGTGCCAGGTATATGCCTCCAGTGCTGGGTATATGCCCCCCCCCAGTGCCAGGTATATGCCCCCCCCAGTGCCGGGTATATGCCCCCCCAGTGCCAGGTACATGCCCTCAGTGCCGGGTATATGCCCCCCCAGGGCAAGGTATATGTCCCCAGTGCCAGATCTGTCCCCCCAGTGCCAGGTATATGCCGCAGTGCCTGCTCCCCCGGCCCCCCCTCTATGTGTTGGAGGGACACGAGCGCATCGCGCGTCTCTCCTGTGTCCCTCCTGGCTCTCCCCCCGGCCGGTCTAATGAAGGAAGTGCCGTTCGTGAGCCAATCAGAGCTCACGAACGGCACATGCTTCCTTAGACCGGCCGGGGGAGAGCCAGGAGGGACACAGGAGAGACGCGCGATGCGCTTGTGTCCCTCCAACACATAGGGGGGGGGCCGGGGGAGCAGGCACCGCAGCAAGGAGGGAGAGGAGACCGCAGATTGACATGCGGACGCTCGTCCGCATGTCAATCTGTTCTAAATGCCGGCCGGCGGCTGTGGGCCCTTGAGTGCGGCGGGGCCCCAGTGCAATGCACTGCCTGCCCCGCCAGTAGTTCCGCCCCTGTGTGGTGTGATATGGAGGTATGGGGACCTGCATGCGGTGTGATATGTTGGAGGGACGGGGACCTGCATGCGGTGTGATATAAGTAGGAGGGACAGGGACCTGCATGTGGTGTGATGTGTAGGAGGGATGGGGACCTGCATGCAGTGTGATATGGAGGGATGGAGACCTGTGTGCAGTATGATATGGAGGGACAGGGACCTGCATGTGCTGTGATATGTAGTAGGGACAGGGACCTGTGTGTGGTGTTATATGGAGGGACATGGACCTCCGTGCAGTGTGATATGTAGGAGGGATGGAGACCTGCATGCGGTTTGATATGTAGTAGGGATGGGGACCTGCGTACGGTGTGATATGGAGGGACATGGACCTCCGTGCAGTGTGATATGTAGCAAGGATAGGGACCTGCATGCGGTGTGATATGGAGGGACATGGACCTCCGTGCAGTGTGATATGTAGGAGGGATGGGGACCTGCATGCGGTTTGATATGTAGTAGGGATGGGGACCTGCATGCGGTGTGATATGGAGGGACATGGACCTCCATGCAGTGTGATATGTAGGAGGTACAGGGACCTGCATGCGATGTGATATGGAGGGACATGGACCTCTGTGTAGTGTGAAATGTAGGAGGGATGGGGACCTGCATGCGGTTTGATATGTAGTAGGGATGGGGACCTGCGTGCGGTGTGATATGGAGGGACATGGACCTCCATGCAGTGTGATATGTAGGAGGTACAGGGACCTGCATGCGATGTGATATGGAGGGACATGGACCTCCGTGTAGTGTGAAATGTAGGAGGGATGGGGACCTGCATGCGGTTTGATATGTAGTAGGGATGGGGACCTGCGTGCGGTGTGATATGGAGGGACATGGACCTCCATGCAGTGTGATATGTAGGAGGTACAGGGACCTGCATGCGGTGTGATATGGAGGGACATGGACCTCCGTGCAGTGTGATATGTAGCAAGGACAGGGACCTGCATGCGGTGTGATATGGAGGGACATGGACCTCCGTGCATTGTGATATGTAGGAGGGATGGGGACCTGCATGCGGTTTGATATGTAGTAGGGATGGGGACCTGCGTGCGGTGTGATATGGAGGGACATGGACCTCCATGCAGTGTGATATGTAGGAGGTACAGGGACCTGCATGCGGTGTGATATGGAGGGACATGGACCTCTGTGTAGTGTGAAATGTAGGAGGGATGGGGACCTGCATGCGGTTTGATATGTAGTAGGGATGGGGACCTGCGTGCGGTGTGATATGGAGGGACATGGACCTCCATGCAGTGTGATATGTAGAAGGGACAGGGACCTGCGTGCGGTGTAATATGTAGGAGGGATGGGGACCTGCGTGTGGTGTGATATGGAGGAGTGGGGACCTGCGTGTGGTGTTATATGTAGGAGGAACGGGGATCTGCGTGCGGTGTGATATGTAGGAGGCATGGGGACATGCATGCGGTGTGATATGTAGGAGGGATGGGGTCCTGCGTGCGGTGTGATATGTAGGAGGGACGGGAACCTGCGCGCGGAGAGAAAAGGAGGAGGGACGGAGACCTGAGTGTGGTGTCATATGGAGGAGGTACGGGGACCTGTGTGCAGTGTCATATGGAGGAGGGAAGGTGACCTGTGTGCGCTGTGTTTTGGAGCGATAGGAACCTGCGTGCTGTATGATATAGTGTGAGTATGTGGTATGAGAGTGTGAAAAGAAAAAAATTAAAGGAAATGAAAAATAAAGAGAGAAGTGGAGAAAGTAAAGGATGAAGAGTAAAGATAATGAGAATAATATACTGTAAATATGAAAAAATAATGAAGCAAGTATATAAAAAGCAAGTGGAACAAGAGTAAATTAGTGTAGGGCATGACAAAGAATCTAGCGGAAAAAAGGTAAAAGTGAGAGAATGTAACAAAAAAATAGTGTAGGAGCAGCGGTGGTGGCACATGTTAGTCTGCGCAGCTTCCGTTGTGAAGGAGCCTAAGGAATTTTGTAAGACTAAGAAAGACCATCATTGGTGCTGACGGGACCCGGCATTCGGCAAGTGCATATACAGCTTTGTAGCAAAAATGGGGGGGGGGGGGGGGCGGGGAGGCGGCCACCAATTTCTATAGCAAGCATAACTATGGCATAGCATACAGCATCAGATCTGAGTGTGACGAATGGGGATGTGGAACCCATATAGGGTCTTTTTTGCCTGAGTTGCACCGCAGATAAATACTGATGATGGTCGTACAAAGAGCAATACATACACAATATTTATTTATTTATTAACAGTTTCTTATATAGCGCAGCAAATTCCGTTGCGCTTTATAATTGGAAATAACAAACTGGATGATAACAAACAGTCATAGAGGTAGGAGGGTCCTGCTTGCAAGCTCACAATCTATAGGGAAATAGGCATGTATACACAAGGAAAGGTGCTATCTATTGCATAGCTGTCCGCCATATTGCAAAGGGTCTTGGTGGTCTGTATGATATGGTCATACAGCAATGATGAACTGGGTTCGAGAGGAAGGGAAAGTGAAGAATGAGAAGACATGTGAGGATATGTGTGGACTGTTCAGAGTGGATGCAGTTTGATAGGAAGGTTTGTGAAAGTTATGTGGGCGGTTCTGGAATTTAATATGCTTGCCTAAAGAGGTGAGTTTACAGGGAACGCTTGAAGGTTTGGAGACTAGAGGAGAGTCTTATTGTGCATGGTAGGGCATTCCACAGATTGGGGGCAGCCCAATGAAAGTTCTGCAGTCTTGAGTGGGAGCAAATAATGAGTGTGGATGAGAGACGCAGGTCTTGTGAAGAGCAAAGAGGTCGGGTTGGGAGATATTTCGAGATAAGCGAAGTTATGTACATTGGTGTAGTTTGGTTAATGGCCTTTTGTGTGAGTAAAAGTATTTTATATTGAATGCGGTAGAATATGTACAAATAAGTGTTATAGCAATGTGTTGGCCATTCCTGTGTGGTTACAGGGGGTTGGCTAATCAGACTCAGATGTATCATAGAGTTTTGCGGGTGTGTAGCTGAAAGTGGCTGTGTATAGAAACACTAAATTGCTCACATTGGAGGCCAAACTCAGATGGATGATCTGCACCTAGCAGATGGTGCGACTGATAGTGCACCAGGATGTATTGCAGCATCTGTAGACACTGACAGTGGGCGTCTCAGTCCTTGCACATTTGGACGCACAGCAGTACTCACGGGAAGGCTATGTAGTGGCATTAGCAGGAAGTCGCAGACCCAACTGCAGCAAAATATGCAAGGAAGGCCGGGTCAGGCTCTATGAGGAGGGAGTATCCCGTCCACCTCAACAGACCCCACCCCCTCTACAGACCCCGTCTCCATTAGGGCTGCTTCCAGAAATTTTCTGAGCTAGTTATATATCCCAATCCGCCCCTGGTCTGGTCATATCGCATTGTGACTAAGATGTACTGTATTTTTAGCATATCAATGAAAAAAGATGCCCAATGCTAGCAGAGTCTTTCAGGACCCGGTGTTGTTTGGTGCAACTGCAGCAATTATGTATGAGGACACATCGGTATGTCTGTCTATCTATCTATCTGTCTATCTATCTATCTATCTGTCTATCTATCTATCTATCTATCTATCTATCTATCTATCTTGGTGCATCTATCTAAATACTATTGTTATATTATGAAATATCATACCATAATCCTTAAAGAACAGATCTGCAAACTCCAAATCCCCTCTGTCACTAAACGCATCGCTGCGGTCAACAAGCGCCTCCTTTACAACATCGTAGCCAATCAGCATGACTACAGGATTGTTGGCGATGTAGATCTTGTACACAGGTCCGTACTTCTCACTCAGCTTTAGAGAGACAGAGACATTGCATCATAGTGGTTGTACTGTACGTTGCATAGATACTATTTTATGGCTACAGTAAACAACATATGTACATTATATACCATACTCATTTTTTATTTATGCTTATTACAATTCTATTTAGTTTACAAAATATGATGTGAATATCTGTCTACCGATGAAGTATGTTTGTTTTAGATAAATGATACACTCCAGCAGTTTTGTTATTGGCATAAATGCACAGACGCTTCAGGCGTTTCTCACAGTTTATCATTGTATTTAAATCACATTGCACATACTTATAGAACATATAGGAATGTTGTGAGACATAACCACTTATAGCACTTTATCTTTTGTAACTGGTATTATAATAATGAAGATATAAATGCCCCAGCTTACCTTAACTAAAGACTGTGGGAATTCAGTGGTGCTGATCTGCATGATATTCCCCAGCAGGGGCAGAGGTGTGGGCCCCGGGGGCTGGTTCTTCTGCGATATCTTATTCCACCATTTAACAAGGTAAATCAGGAGAGTGACCCCAGTAGCCAGGAGAAGGGTCACTGCTATATTTAGTGCCATTATGGGCACAGCTCAATTACAGCAGGTTCTGTGAGCTACGTCCCTCTGTGTTCCTGATGAGGAAAATCTTTGACACTGAACTATATTCCAAACAGCATGTAATCATTAATGACAGGTTAGGTGAGTTTGAGATTGGTGCAGAGTTACATTTATATTGCGTAAGGAATTGTAAATGTTGAGTAATCATAATAAGGCTGTTAAATGCCTTTTGATGTATGCAGTTTATTTTCTGTTGTACCAAATAAACAATTACAAGCAGGACTGGATCCAGGAAGGTTCCAATAGAGTGGCCAATCAGGGTGCCACACCTAATGGGCGCCACTGGCTCTCACTGCCGTATTGGAGTCTGGAACAAGGTCCCTACAGCAGCAGTGTCCATCCCGCGGCCCGCCTCCTGGCCTCCTAGCAGTGGCTGTGTGATGATGAGGGGGAGTGCTGTGGGCGGGCCAAAGCTAAACTATGTACGTGTTGTGTGGCGCAGTAGCAGCCGGTTGTGGAGGGGGGAAAGGGGGGGTCGGGACACTGGCATCTTTAATTAAAGATGCTGGCCGGGTGAGCACTCTCTGGCCTGGCAGCGGCGGGCAGCATTTATATAAAACTATTGTGGCTGTGTTTTATATCTACGTGAAAGAGCTGTTTGAACGATATATATATACAGTGGGGATCGAAAGTTTGGGCACCCCAGGCAAAACTTCATTTTAATGTGCAAAAAGAAGCCAAGCAAAGATGGAAAAATCTCCAAAAGGCATCAAATTACAGATTAGACATTCTTATAACATGTCAAAAAAAGTTTGATTTTATTTCCATCATTTACACTTTCAAAAGAACAGAAAACAAAAAATGGCGTCTGCAAAAGTTTGGGCACCCTGCAGAGTTAATACCTTGTACTGCCCCCTTTGGACAGCTGAGACCTGGCAGCGTCATGGATTGTTCTCAATCATCGTCTGTAAAGACCAGGTGATGTCAATCTCAAAGGTTTTAAAAGCCCAGACTCATCTGACCTTGCTCCAACAATCAGCACCATGGGTTCCTCTAAGCAGTTGTGTAGAACACTGAAACTGAGAATAGTTGATGCTCACAAAGCAGGAGAAGGCTTTAAGAAGATAGCAAAGCGTTATCAGATGCCCATATCCTCTGTTCGGATCGTAATTAAGAAATCGCAGTCATCAGGAACAGTGGAAGTTAAAGCAAGATCTGGAAGACCAAGAAAAATATCAGACAGAACAGCTCGCAGGATTGTGAGAAAAGCAAGTAAAAATCCACGTTTGACTGCACGATCCCTGCAGGTTGATCTGGCAGACACTGGAGTTGCGGTACACTATTCCACTATAAAGAGATACTTGTACAAATATGGTCTTCATGGAAGAGTCATCAGAAGAAAACCTCTTCTACGTCCTCACCACAAAAATCAGCGTTTGAAGTTTGCAAATGAACATATAGACAAGCCTGATGCATTTTGGAATAAAGTTCTGTGGACCGATGAGGTTAAAATAGAACTTTTTGGCCAGAATGAGCAAAGGTACGTTTGGAGAAGGAAGGGCACAGAATTTAATGAAAAGAACCTCTGTCTAACTGTTAAGCATGGGGGTGGATCAATCATGCTTTGGGGTTGTATTGCAGCCAGTGGCACAGAGAACATTTCACGAGTAGAAGGAAAAATGGATTTAGTAGGATTCCAGCAAATTTTGGATGCTGACTTGATGCCATCTGTGAAAAAGCTGAAGTTAAAGAGAGGCTGGCTTCTACAAATGGATAATGATCCTAAACACATCTCAAAATCCACGGTGGATTACATCAAGAGGTGTAAATTGAAGTTTTTGCCATGGCCTTCACAATCTCCTGACCTCAACATAATTGAAAATCTATGGATACACTTAAAAGAGCTGTGCGTCACAGACAGCCCAGGAATCTCAAAGAACTGGAAGACTTTTGTAAGGAAGAATGGGCGAAGATACCTCAAACAAGAATTGAAAGACTCTTGGCTGGCTACAAAAAGCATTTACAAGCTGTGATACTTGCCAAAAGGGGCAGTACAAGGTATTAACTCTACAGGGTGCCCAAACTTTTGCAGATGCCATTTTTTGTTTTCTATTCTTTTGGAAGTGTAAATGATGGAAATAAAATCAAACTTTTTTTGACATGTTATAAGAATGTCTAATCTGTAATTTGATGCCTTTTGGAGATTTTTCCATCTTTCCTTGGCTTCTTTTTGCACGTTAAAATGAATTTTTGCCTGGGGTGCCCAAACTTTCGAACTTTCGATCCCCACTGTATATATATATATATATATATGAATACAGCAGCAGCCGGCACTCCTCAAAAACGTCAACTTGCCCAGGTTCCAGAACAATCAGTATGTAGAAGTTTTGATTGGACTTATATAAATATATATATATATATATATATATATATATATATATACACAAGAATTTTTTGGCAGCACTCCCAGTCTTACAAAATGAATGTCCGGTGCCTTCCTAAACCCGTGTGGCAACGGGTCAAATATATCGTCCTTTCGGCGGCACTCCGGTAATACAAATACACCACAGCACGTCTGCAGCAACAATGTTTTGAAGTTTAATCACTTCGTCCTCAGGTTACAAAAATTACAAGAACACACATACCTTATATCCCCTCCCTATAAGGTATGTGTGTTCTTGTAATTTTTGTAACCTGAGGACGAAGTGATTAAACTTCAAAACGTTGTTGCTGCAGACCTGCTGTTGTGTATTTGTATTACCGGAGTGCCGCCGACAGGACGAGATATATATATATATATATATATATATATAGATATAGATAGATAGATATACTGCCCCCTATTTGTGTGGGTGTCGGCTGTGTCTAGTGTATCCATGCTATGTGCTACTGCTATGTGTGTGTATGTAAGCATGTATGTAAGCATGTTGTGTGTGCTGTGTGTATGTATCCTATTGCATGTATTTGTGTGTCTCCTGTGTGTACTGTATGTGTGCTTGTGTTAGGTGACATGATGTGATGTGATGTGATTTAATTATTAAGATCTCCCTGGAGTGGTGACCACTGTTTTTGGTGAATATACATACATATGTATGTTAGTATATATGTATATACATATGTGTGTGTACAGATATATATTTATACGTATATATATATATATATATATATATATAGTATGGATATCTTCAGGGGCACCTATTATAAATGTAAATTTTGTTGGGAATAGATTGGCTTCAATACAAATGGTATCTTCATACAACCACAGACCGTGCAAACAATTTATTTAACACATCATTTGAAAACATTCAAAATAGTTTTTCAGTCCATACAATACATTAGCAGAAAGTTTCCTTTGGTTGACAGTTTATCTTGTAGATCCAATTTTTTTCTGTTAACATCGGATCTAGCAACCTGCATATCACCCAATGTGTTTCATCAATGCTGACTTAATCAGGGGAGTCCTCAAAGAGAAAGAAAATCAAGACTTACTACAACCGTCACAGATTCTTACTTTATATAATCCATACTTATTGACACATATTTAGCATAGATCTTCAGGTTCATATGATAAATAGCTAATGCAAGTATCTTTCAGCATTTAATTTTTCTCTTTAGTTGCAATATTTATTTGTTATTATTATAGGACTCAGGAACATTGTATCAAACCATATAGAATGGAATCGAGGAAGAAAGTGATAGACAAGAAGATACAGAAGAAGAAAACACATAAACATTTGAGATTTCTCTCTAATTGAAAACATCAATTATCTCCAGTATTTGATCATCAACCACCCTTTACTAATTAATATTTCCAATACTTTACAAGAAATAAAAGTGTATCCCACATTAGGAGGTTTCTGTCTTCAGTATATTATTTTGATATATCATTTCATTCAGGGGTTTAGTACATATTTATATTCCATTTCCCCCATATATGAATTAACAACAAAGAATATTGGCAATTATTGATAGTCTTAAGTCCACTAGTGGTACATTTATTATTTTACTTACTGTTCTCTGAATCATACTGTTCTTGATGTGTATTTACGTGGGGACTTATTTGTCTAGTCCCATGAACCAATTAGGTTGTTCCTATTTGTTAAACAATATTTGTTAGCAAATCTTTACTTTATTATTATTCTAATTATCCTAAATAGAAATGAATCACTTTGAATGACTTATGTCTTCTTAAACAATCTATGAAAAGATCTTTTGTGCCTTTCCAAATGATCCTCTTGATACTGTTAACAAAATAATTAAATAATCTTAGTGTTTTTCACATCTTTTTAAATATTATTAAGTGTCCTTATTCACCCATATACTTACTATTAAAGAAAAAAATACAATTTGCTTATGTGTCGGTCTGTAATAACTGTAGCTCCGATCAGAAGTTACAATCTTTTTGGAAAATAACAATTAATCATGTTTATGTTCCTTAACTTTATTTCTTGGTGTAATCAATGATACAAGAGTGAATTATAAATAACCCCTAGATCTTTCCCATATAATATTAGTGATCAGATTAGTGAAAACAGGTTCAGTGAACCAAATTTAAAAGGCCTCCGGTTATTATTATCGGTTATTATTACAAATTTGATCAGGACTAACCTTATATCAAGAGCCTCTCTACTGTTCTTTCCCTCCAGCAGTCCAAATGGAAATGTATGTCTGGTGTACAGACTCCTCTATTTAAACCCCTATCTCTCTTATGTCACTTCCTGTGCTTAATTAGGAGACTCCAATAACTACTTTAAAGTACCTTTTAATCTATATATAGGTTCCTGGTGCTCCGAACAAGGGACATGTTGCGTAGTGAGTCCTGAGCACCAGAACGTGATGCTGAAACAAGGTGTGGTGTGGAAATAGCCCCTAGCACCCAACCTCCATTGTTTTACCCATGTGGTCAGTTCACGCCTGAGTGACTATGGTTTCTTGGGCCCACGGCAGCCGCGTTTGAAGGGCGGATTAGGTCTGCCCAACTCCGATGCCCCCAGGTCTTAGATTGAGACAAGGCGTGAACCGAGAAGGGATAATAACAAGGGGACCTCTAACTAAAACAAACAGAAGGCTAGGGGCTACTAACAACCCTAAACCTAAATATATGTGCGGCACGCCACCAAAGGAAAAGAACAACAAAGGAAATGCTGTCCACTCGCCGACACAATACCGTTGTGTACCGGCGGTGACAGCACAAGCAGAACCCTCTGCAAAACACCAGAAACAAATTATAATCAAAGAATACTGTGGCGTAGGCCGACGGACGCGCAAAGCCGCTCCTCACGAAACCAGTACAAATACTGGCAAACGGACAGGAACCCCCAATGTAGCCGACACAGACTCTCAGAACTGGAGGACAGGCAGAATCCCAAACGACAGACCGGTGGACACCAAGAAGCCAGATACTCGACCAAGCACAGACAAAGCCACAGGACTTCTGGACAGGAATGCTTCACGGCAGGACACTGGAACCGACACAGGAACCAACACAGGAACCGACACAGGAAGTAGCTAGACAGACACTGCTAGACAGGAGCTCAGGAACTGACAGGGACTAACTCAGAACTCAAGAACTCTGGAACCTTGGAAATATCACCAGCGTCTGTGAATTGCACTGAGCCAGAGTCTTAATTAATTATGTCGTGCAGCTGCCCTGCTGCACAACTGAGATGTGCAATCAACAGACAGGTGAGGCTGAACACATGGAAACAAGCTGCAATTACACAGACTCACCACTGGCAGCAAACAAGAATCTTCTTAAACCAGAGCAACAGGAAATCCTGGCCTGCAAGACAACTATAAACATAAAATAGGAATGAACCACTACCTGTGGTTCATAACAATATATCTCGTTTTTTGAAACACTTCAGGGGTTTAATTAAGGCTAGACATGGATAACCTTTTAAAATAAGAGTTTAAATCAATCAAACCACCTAAACATGGGTATAATGACCCGTTTGCATTCCAATTAGTACTGGATATTACTTCCTTGTTGTGCCCCAAGCCTCAATCTCATTTTTAAACTACTCATGTTTTTCTTAATATCGGTGCATGCGCCATATGCCGCTTTTTTTATAGTGGTAATCTATTTTCCCTGGTGATCTAATGGTACCCTGGTGGTTTAGTGGTATTAGTATTACCTAATACCATCTTTGCCAGCTGCAGGCTAAGACCTTTAACTCCGTCCGTGGCTGGCGCCGCTGCTGGAAGCCGCTCGTATCAGTGGTCTCTACTGCATTGTAGGATAAGTCAGCGCTGCATTCCATGGCTGGCAGTGGGTTTCCCTGGTAACTTTTAGTGTAGTATGTATTCTTCCTTGGTGCTTGCACTCGTATATATAAAAAAATAATAAAACCATATGTTTAACTAAATGGGCGATCTAGAATCTATACTTTAAATATTTTAACTCTTCTAGTCACAAAAAGCTAAGTACATTTTAGTGCAATGGGTCACAGAGAATTATATATATCCACCATATGGTATTCTACTAATAATTACCATAAATGGGCGTCACAGTATCATAACATTTCTTCTAAATAATCGCCATTATATAGATGTCTTTATAGACCGTTTTTTATAAGACACGTTACCATCCTCAATTTACCAACTAAATAATACATGCATACACAACACAGACAATCTACAGTTATTTACTTCCCAAAAAAGTGGTTTTCATATAAATTAATTTATTTGTTGGGCCTTAAATATTATTTTGACTATCAAGCAGCCAAAAGGGGGTATTTGTATAACCAGTTATCAAGATCCTGTTTCCAAAATTTGTAATGATGGTACTCCTAAACAGCTTATACGATTTAAGACAACGTAATTTGGTTAGCCACTTAAATACTTAATCCCCTAAAACCCTTACTAGTTGTTCCTAGTTTATTAACTGTAGCTGTCTAATGAACTTCACCTTTCTATGTATCTCACATTGCTGTTAGTATTAAAGCCCTACTCAAGAACTGAACTGAAATGACGGAAACTATATCTATCCCTTGTTATAGAATCCAATGACAAAATCCAAAAAGACTCTCATTTGGAAAGTTGTAATTCTTTATCCCCTCCTCTAAGGTCTTCTTTCACATGCTCTAATATAGTACATTTCAAATCACTCACATCTGAGTGGTGTTTTTCCATGAAATGCCTTGGAAGACTATGCATCAGTACTTTATTTTTTATATTTCTCAAATGTTCTAAAATGCGTATTTCAGGGCTCTCTTTGTTTTCCCTATATAGTACATGCCACAGGTGATTCTGTAAATAACATATGTTGATTACAATTCAAACGTTCTTTGCATTTGCATATTCTTCAGTTTCTGGGATCTTTATCAGTGGATTCTTCTCCATATGTTTGCATATCTTGCATTTATTGCACGGGTAGCAACCTGGTTTAATACAGTATGTATAAAATTGCTTCCTTCTTTCGCATACGTTCTAGAGGATGCTGGGGACGACATCAAGACCATAGGGTATAGACGGGATCCTCAGGAGACATGGGCACTCTAAATACTTTTCATTGAGTGTGAATTGGCTCCTCCCTCTATGCCCCTCCTCCAGACCTCAGTTTTAGTTTTAGTTTTAGAAATGTGCCCAGGTCGACTGGATGCATTCTGAGGAGCTCTACTGAGTTTCTGACTTATGTTAGCTTTTTTATTTTCAGGGAGATCTGCTGGCATCAGACTCCCTGCTTCGTGGAACTGAGGGGGCAGAAGCAGAACCAACTTCCTCAGAGTTTCATGGCTTCTTCTTCTTGCTGACAGGACACCATTAGCTCCTGAAGGGAACTAAATGCTAGCCGTGTCTAGATGCTCACTCCCACAGCACGCCGTCACCCCCCTCACAGAGCCAGAAGTCAGAAGACAGGTGAGTATAAGAAGAATGATCTTCTATCAAGTTTGTGACAGCTGAGGTGCGGAGCGGCTGACGGGAGCGCAGGGCGCCATTGCTGCCCACACATACAGGCACTACAGAGTGCAGGGCGTGGGGGCGCCCTGGCCAGCAATAAATATACCTCAAACTGGCTAAAAAGGGGCATAAGTTGCCGCTGGCACAGCCCTACCCCCGCCAGTATAAATATTACAGTGTTTGTATGCATGTAAGGATGTGCCATTGCGGGGGCGGTGCTTCTTCCTCAGGCAGCCAGCACACTACTCAGCGCCATTTTCTCTCTCTCCTCAGGCTGCAGAGAACACGCTGGTCCTCTCCTCCACTTCTGACAAGTACAGGGTGCTATTAAGGTGGGCACAAAGTGATTGCGATGCATTTGATAGTGTATATTACTATTTAAAAAGCGCTGTTAGGCTGTGGACATACTGTTTTCACAGGAAATACTGGCGCTGGGATTGTGAACTGGCTGCTCCTATCCTGTGTTCCTCTGACAGATTTTACTGTGGGTCTGTCCCCAAAATAAGTCCCAGTGTGTCTGTTGGTGTGCTCTACATGTGTGAGGCATGTCTGAGGCAGGGAGTTCCTACCCGGAGGAAGCAATTTTAGGGACACAGAGTTGTAATGTGGTGGCGCTACCGGCACACCAAGAGCCTGCATGGGTGAAAGAGATATGTGACAGTATGCATCTGATTAACCGTAGATTAGATCAGTCTGAATCTAAGGCTGCATGCTGGAGAAAATCTGTGGAAGATGTGATTTTTCATGATGCTGTTATTCCTTATGCAGGCGGCACCTCTGGGTCACATAAGAGACCATTTGCAAGTGTTGTAAACACTGATACCAACACGGATTCTGACTCTTGTGTCGACGATAGTGAATCCAGAGAGATAGATCTTAAATTGTCAAAAAATATACAATATATGATTGTGGCTATAAGGGACGTGTTGGAGGTTACAGAAACCACTCCTGTACCTCAGCAGAAGGCATATTTATGTAAGGAAAAGAAGTCCAAAGTCATGTTCCCCCCTTCACACGAACTAAATGCTCTGTTTGAAGGGATGTGGTTGAATCCTGATTAAAGATATCGTATTCCCAAAAGTATTCACATAGCTTACACTTTCCCGGCTGAGGACAGGAAAAAGTGTGAGTCACCCCCTGTGTTAGACAGTGCACTTTCCAGGTTGACAAAGAAGGTAATTCTCCCTGCTTCTGGCACGGCTTCTCTTAAAGAGCCGGCAGACCGCAAAATGGAAACAACATTGAAATCCATTTATGTTACCAATGGTACACTGATTAGGCCCACTATTGCTTGCGCATGGGTGAGTTGCGCTATTGAAAAATGGTCAGAAGGTGTGTCATCAGAAATTGACACAATTGATAAAGATGAGATACTCCTCAAGTTAGGGAATATCAAGGACGCTGCCGGCCTACATGCTGGAAGTAATGAAGGATATTGGACTCTTGAGTTCACAGGCAGCTACCATGGGTGCATTGTGGATTCGCCAGTGGAACACGGATGCAGATTCCAAAAGAAACATGGAGGCTCTCCCATATAAAGGTGAGGCCTTATTTGGTGATGGCCTGGATGCGTCAGTCTCGGCTGCTACCACAGGTAAATCAACATTTTTGCCCTCCGCGCCTGCACTGGCAAAAAACACCACCTATCACCCACAAATGCAGTCCTTTCGGGCCAATAAATACAAAAAGATGAGCGGTTCCCCCTTCTTTGCAGGTAGGGGAAGGAGAAGGGGAAAGAAGCCCACAGCGGCTCCAGGTTCCCAAGAGCAGAAGTCTACCCCTACTTCTGCCAAATCCCCAGGATGACGCTGGAGCTCCCTTGCGGGAGGCCGCTCGGGTGGGGGCACGTCTCAGACTCTTCAGCCAGGATTGGATTCTGTCTGGCCTGGATCCCTGGGTGTTGCAAATAGTCCCAGGGGTACAAGCTAGAGTTTCAAGACGTTCCCCCCATGCGGATTTTTCAAATCGACCTTGCCAGTTTCTCTGTCAGAAAGAGAAGCAGTAACAGCTGGAATCCAAAAATTATGTCAAGACCAGGTCATAGTCCTGGTACCGTTGTCACAACAAGGGAGGGGTTTTTATTCAAGCCTCTTTGTGGTTCTGAAGCAGGACAGATCGGTCAGACCAATCCTAAATCTAAAGGATCTGAATGGTTACCTAAAAAGGTTCAAGTTCAAGATGAAATCACTTCGGGCAGTGATTGCCAGTCTGGAGGATGGGGACTACTTTGGGTCGGTGGACATAAAGGATGCTTACCTGCATGTTCCCATTTATCCTCCTCACCAGGTTTATCTGAGATTCACGGTTCAGGATTGCCATTACCAATTCCAGACGTTACCTTTTGGTCTCTCCGCGGCGCCGAGGGTATTCACCAAGGTGATGGCGGAGATGATGGTTCTCCTTCGTCAGAAAGGAGTTAATATAATTCCTTATCTGGATGACCTCATGATAAAGGCGAGATCAAGGGAGCAGTTGTTACAAAACATATCACTTTCTCTGTCAATACTCCAACAACACGGGTGGATCATAAATTACCCAAACTCACAGTTGGAACTGATGACAAGGTTGTCTTTCCTCTGGACGATTCTGGACACAGAAGTTCAGAGAGTATTTCTTCCGCTTGAAAAGGCTCTGGAAATCCAGAAAATGGTAAAATAGATATTGAAACCATCAAGTGTGTCAATCCATCAGTGCATTCGGTTGTTGGGGAAGATGGTGGTGGCCTATGAGGCAGGTTCCATGCCAGAGTATTCCAGTAGGACCTGTTGGACAAATGGTCGGGGTCACACCTACACATGCACAGAAAGATAATCCTGTCGTCAAAAACCAGAATTTCGCTCCTGTGGCGGTTACACAGCTCTCACCTGCTAGAGGGACACAGGTTCGGGATTCAGGACTGGGTCCTGGTAACCACGGATGCAAGTCTCCGAGGCTGGGGAGCAGTCTCTCAGGGAGAAAACTTCCAGGGATGTTGGTCACAACAGGAAGCCGGCCTTCACATAAACGTTCTGGAGCTAAGAGCCATATACAATGGCCATCAACAAGCGGTACATCTTCTTCAAGACCGTCCCGTGCAGATCCAGGCAGACAATGTAACAGCAGTCACATACATAAACAGGCAGGGTGGAATGAAAAGCAGAGCGGCAATGGCGGAGGCGACAAAAATCCTCCGTTGGGCAGAAAAAACATCTACAAGCTCTGTCGGCAGGGCCGGTGCAAGGCTTCTTGACACCCTAGGCAAAACTTTAGCCTGCTCCCCCCCCCCCCCCTCTGCATGCTTACATAGTGGTACGTGGTGGATGCCGTACATGCAGGAGTCTGCAATTGTGGGGGTGGGGCCGTGGGGGCTAGCAGGCAACATGCGGGAGTCTGCAATCGCTGAAGGGGTGGTAGTCAAAAAGATGCCAGAGACTGAAATCGCAAGGTGTGTGTGTGGGGGGGGGGGGGGGGGGGGGGAGGATGTGGACAACATGCCAGAGTCTGCGAATGGGCGAGATGCGGACACTATGCCCGATTCTGCAATCGCTTGGGCGGGGGCTGCAGGCAAGAGGCGGGAATTTGCAATCGCGAGGGGGGGGGAGGAACATAATGGAGTCTGCAATAGGGGGGGGGGGATTTGTGTTTTGCGGGCAACATGCCCAATTCTACAATCGCAGTATGTTGGGAGGGGGGGAGCGGGCAACAAGCGGGAGTTTGCAATCGCGCGGGAAGGAAAAGGAAACATCACCGAGTCTGCAATAGAAGGGAGGGTTGTGACCAACATGCCTGATTCTACGCAGTGTGGGGAGGGGGGTGTTTGCGTGCAGCATGTGGGAGTCTGCAATCGCGAGGGAGGGGTACCTGAGTCTGCCATCCAGGGGAGGGGGGAGACTGAAACATCCCAGAATCTGCAGTCGCGCTGGGATGTGGGGGGCGGATTTGGTGGTGTGTGCTACATGCCCCCGACTCTGCAATCGTGAGGGTGTTGCGGGCAACAAGCTGGAGTCTGCAATCAGGGGGTGGAGGATTAGTGGCGATCGGACATCATGCCCGAGAACGCAATTCGCAGGGGGGGTGGGGGAGAGAATCACGCCCGGGTCCGCAATCGTGGGGGGGTGCAGGCATCATGCCCGAGTCCGCAATTCGTGCAAGGGGGTGTGTGTATGTTGTGCGGGTATCATGCCCGTCTCCACAATCATGGGGGGATGCAGGCATCATGCCTGAGCCTGCAATTCGTGGAGGGGTGTGGGCTTCATCCCCAAGTGTCCGCAATTCGTGGGGGGGATGGGTTGTGTGGGCATCCAGGGGCAAACGCAGGATTTGTGTGGAAGGGTTTCCGTGGGATATAGATATAATATACATCATGTATATAGTAGTCGGTGTGCGGGCATCATTAGAGTCCACAATTGCGGGGGAGAAGGGGTGCGGGCATCGTGCCCGAGTCCACAATTTGCAGGGCACGGGTATCATGTGGGGGTTGCAGGCAGGGCCGGTGCTAAGGTGATCAGCGCCCTCCTGCAAACTATACATTTTGCGCCCTCCTACAAATACAGATGTGGCCACTCTCATCCTACCAGCAAGCAGCCACATTGCGCTGATGACTAGCCACGGCAAGCTGCGTCCCATTCGCAGGAGTGTACACACCGGGGGGTGATTCCGAGTTGTTCGCTCGTTAGATTTTTTCGCAAATTTTTAGCACAAAAAAGTTTGCTATTTTACTCACAGCCTAACGAAGATTTTTCATCGTTCTGGTGATCGGAGTGTGATTGACAGGAAGTGGGTGTTTCTGGGCGGAAACTGGCCGTTTTATGGGAGTGTGCGGAAAAATGCTGGCATTTCTGGGAAAAACGCGGGAGTGGCTGAAGAAACGGGGGAGTGTATGGGCGAACGCTTGGTGTGTTTGTGACGTCAAACCAGAACGAAAAAGACTGAACTGATCGCAGTGTAGGAGTAAGTCTGGAGCTACTCAGAAACTGCTAAGAAATTTCTATTCGCAAATCTGCTAATCTTTCGTTCGCAATTCTGCTAAGCTAAAATACACTCCCAGAGGGCGGCGGCTTAGCGCGTGCAAAGCTGCTAAAAGCAGCTAGCGAGCGAACTCGGAATGAGGGCCACCATGCAATCCTAATGATAGCGCATTCATGGACACAAGCAGGCACGCTTATTGCAGAAAACAAGTTGCATTTGCCACAATTAGCCTTTAAGCTGAGGAGGGACACAGCTGTATGTCAGCTTGACATGTCTCTTTACTATGTTTCATAGGGGTCTATTCATGATGCAGTGTAAACAGTGGAGAAGTTGCCTATGGCAACCAATTAGTGTTGAGGTAACATTTATAAAGTGTATTCTATACAATTATATAAGCTGATTGGTTGCCATTGGCAACTTCTTCACTGACTTACTTCTCCACACTTTTCACTGCTTCATGAATAGACCCCACAGAAATGTGAAAAGAGAGAGAGGGTGATCGGGTGAGTGTTAGAGACGGTGGGTGACAGGAAAGTCAGTAGGTGACAGGGAGAGGGTGACAGGAGAGAGAGCGGAGGGGGAAAGGGTAACGGCAGGGAGAGGCAGTGGGAGAAGGGTAGAGAGTGAAGCTAGGGAGAGGCAGTGACCAGTGAGTGGAGGAAGGTGACAAGCAGAGGGTGAAAACAGAGGGTGACATTGAGAGGGTGAGAGTCACTGGGTAACAAGCGAGAGAGGTGATGGGGAAATGGTGAACAACAGGAAGAGTGTAATAGAAGAGAGGTGACGGA
Organism: Pseudophryne corroboree; assembly: GCF_028390025.1. Classification (NCBI taxonomy): domain Eukaryota; kingdom Metazoa; phylum Chordata; class Amphibia; order Anura; family Myobatrachidae; genus Pseudophryne; species Pseudophryne corroboree. The sequence goes on from NC_086451.1 coordinate 404,777,002, forward strand.
GTGAGGGTTAATACCCCTTTTACACCGCCAGCATATAACACGGATTATTGCACATGAAGGTGCATAACCCGTGTTGCTGGCTGGTGTAAAAGGTTCGAGTTGGAATAATCCGGGTCGAGTGACCCGGTATTCCAACTCGGGTGGTTTGCAGGGTTGAACATGTGTTCAACTCGGCAAACTTTGCAGTGTACAGTGAATGTGCCACCCCCGCCGCGTCACTGGCAATATGCCGGGTTGGCGAGTGCAGTGGGAAAGGGAGCTGACGCAGGGCGCAGCCGGGTAGCACCCGTGTCAGACTCCCGGCTTCGACCCGCGCTGTTGGTCTAAAAGCGGTATAAGAGTCAGTGAGTGATAGGGAGAGGGTCTCAGAAGAGAGGTGATGGGCGGGGAGAGGCAGTGGGTGATAGGCAGTGGGAAACTGCATTAATTAAAAAACAAAAACACATTAATATGCCACTCCCCCATACAAATTTTTAATATACCGTCCCCCCCTCCCCTGCACACGTTAATATACCACCACCCCCTCCCCTGCATACATTAATATACCACCATCCCCTCCCCTGCACACATTAATATACCCCCCTGCACACACTAATATACCACCCCCCCTCCCCTGCACACATTAATATACCCCCCTCCCCTGCACACACTAATATACCACCCCCCCTCCCCTGCACACATTAATATACCCCCCTCCCCTGCACACACTAATATACCCCCCTCCCCTGCACACACTAATATACCCCCCTCCCCTGCACACACTAATATACCCCCCTCCCCTGCACACACTAATATACCACCCCCCCTCCCCTGCACACACTAATATACCCCCCTCCGCTGCACACATTAATATACCCCCCTCCGCTGCACACATTAATATACCCCCCTCCGCTGCACACACTAATATACCCCCCTCCGCTGCACACACTAATATACCCCCCTCCGCTGCACACACTAATATACCCCCCTCCGCTGCACACACTAATATACCCCCCTCCGCTGCACACACTAATATACCCCTCTCCGCTGCACACACTAATATACCACCCCCCCTCCCCTGCACACACTAATATACCACCCCCCCTCCCCTGCACACACTAATATACCACCCCCCCTCCCCTGCACACACTAATATACCCCCCTTCCCCTGCACACATTAGTAAACCCCCCTCCCCTGCACACATTAATATACCACCACCCCTCCCCTGCACACACTAATATACCCCCCTGCACACACTAATGCACCCCCCCTCCCCTGAACACATTAATATACCACCCCCCCTCACCGGCACACATTAATATACCCCCCCCCCTACCCTGCACACACTAATATACAACCCCCCTGCACACATTAATATACCCCCCCTTGCCAGCACACATTGATATACCCCCCCTGCACACACTAATATACCACCCCTCCTCCCCTGCACACACTAATATACAACCCCCCCTCCTCCCCTGCACACACTAATATACAACCCCCCCCCCTTTCCTCCCCTGCACACAGTAAAATGACCAGTTTCCCTCATCAGCAGCAGAATGTACATGAGTCTGTGCTCCCCCATATGGTATGGCTTTTTGATAGACCTGCTGCTGGGCTGCTGCTCCTCACGTCTGAAGGCTCCTCTCTCCTCTCTCACAGTCACATGTGCACCAAGTGACTTCCTGTTCCTGTCCATGCAGGAAGCAAACTCAGCAGAGCGTCGGCTTCTGTATGAGCACACAGCACACTGCAGCATGTAGCTGCAAAGGGAAAATAAAAGTGCCCTGGCCCTGGGGGTGGGGGGATGGGGGGGTGGTAAGGGTGCAGGCAACATGCCTGAGCCCTCAAGTGAATATGTGAGGCGCTATCACGGAGGTGGGGGGCGACAAATTTGTAGAGACAGCATTTTCTCATCAGTGTGTTCTGCCGCCCTCCAGTGGCCGGCGCTCATAGGCAGCTGCCTAAAGCTGCCTAGTCATAGCGCCGGCCCTGTCTGTCGGCAATATTCATTCTGGGAGTAGGCAACTGGGAAGCAGACTTCCTCAGCAGACACGATCTCCAACCAGGAGAGTGGGGCCTCCACCAAGAAGTCTTTGCAGAGGTGACAAGTCTTTGGGGAGTTCCTCAAATGGACATGATGGCGTTTCATCTCAACAAGGAGCTTCAGAGATACTGTTCCAGGTCGAGAGACCCTCAAGCAGTAGCAGTGGATGAACTGGTGACCCATTGGGAGTTTCTGTCAGTGTATGTCTTCCCTCCACTTCCGCTGATCCCAAAAGTACTCAGGATCATAAGAAAAACAAGGGTTCGAGCAATCTTCATTGCCCCAGACTGGCCAAGGAGGGCTTGGTACCCAGATCTTCAACAGTTACTTATAGGAGATCCTCGGCCTCCTTCTCCTCGAGAGGACCTGCTGCAGCAGGGCCCATGTGTGTACCAAGACTTACCGCGGCTACATTTCATGGCATGGCTGCTGAGCGCCGTATCCTAGCCAGGAAGGGTATTCCCGAGGAGGTCATCCCACCCTTATTCAGGCCAGAAAGGGAGTAACGTCAAAACATTGCCACCGTATTGGAGAAAATATGTATCTTGGTGTGAATCCAAGAAAGCTCCTATGGAAGAGTTTCATTTAGGGCGTTTTCTCCATTTTTTTGCAGGATGGTGTGGAGGCGGGCTTACGATTGGCATTAATCAAGGTCCAGATTTCGGCCTTGTCAGTGTTCTTCCAGAAACAATTGGCCTCTCTTCCAGAGGTTCAGACCTTTGTGAAAGGGGTTCTACACATCCAGCCTCCATTCGTGCCTCCAGTGGCACCATGGGACCTTAATGTGGTATTGTAGTTCCTTCAATCGAATTGGTTTGAGCCTCTACAAAAGATAGAGTTGAAATTTCTCACTTGGAAAGTGGTGATGCTTTTGGCTTTGGCATCCGCAAGGTGGGTGTCTGAATTAGGGGCCTTGTCTCTCAAGAGCCCTTACCTGATCTTCCATGAATATAGGGCAGAGTTGAGGACTCGTCAACATTTTCTTCCAAAGGTGGTTTCATCTTTTCACATAAACCAACCTATTGTTGTGCCAGTAATTACTGACACATTCACTGAGTCAAAATCTCTAGATGTGATTAGAGCTTTGAAAATCTATGTTGCTAGAACGGCTTGTATACGGAAAACAGAGACTCTATTTGTCCTGTATGATCACAACAAGATTGGCTGTCCTGCTTCCAAGCAGACTATTGCACGTACTGTAGCTCATACTACGGCTGGATTGCCGTTACAAATGTCGGTAAAGGCCCACTCCACTAGGAAGGTGGGCTCATCCTGGATGGCTGCCCGGGGGGTCTCGGCATTACAACTTTGCCGAGCAGCTACTTGGTCAGGGTCAAACACATTTGCTAAGTTCTACAAATTTGACACCTTGGCCGATGAGGACCTCAAGTTTGGTCAATCGGTGCTGCAGAGTCATCCGCACTCTCCCACCCGTACTGGAGCTTTGGTATAGACCCCATGGTCTTGATGTCATCCCCATCATCCTCTAGGACGTATGAGAAAATAGGATTTTGATAACCTACCAGTAAATCCTTTTCTCCTAGTCCATAGAGGATGCTGGGCGCCCATCCCATTGCGTACTTTACCTGCAGTTTAGTTATTAGAGTTATACAAGTTGTGTTATCTTGGTTTCAGCATGTTGCTGCAATTGGTTCATGCCTGTTGGCGTGTGTTATGTTGAATGCCATGTGTGCGGCATGGTTGAGGGTGTGAGTTGGTAGATATCTCACCACTAGTTAAGTAATTCCTTTCCTCGAAATGTCAGTCTCCCTGGGCACAGTTCCTACAACTGAGGTCTGGAGGATGGGCATAGAGGGAGGAGCCAGTTCACACCCAATGAAAAGTCTTTAGAGTGTCCATGTCTCCTGCGGATCCCGTCTATACCCCATTGTCTTGATGTCGTCCCCAGCATCCTCTACAGACTAGGAGAAAAGGATTTACCAGTAGGTTATCAAAATCCTATTTTTTTTTAATGTTTCTATTATCTTCCAAACTGTACTTGGAGCCAAAATGCTTTTCAAATTCGGGGCTTTCCGGAATACTATGAATGTTTTTTCTGGAAGATGTGGGCCCAGGATCGGATCTTTCAGTAATAATTCCCAATGTTTATTAATAACATTCCTAATTTTCCCATTTTCTTTATTATATTGAGTTATAAATCGTTCTCAAAAGCTGTTTTTCTGTCTTGTTCAAAATTGAACAAGACAGAAAAAGAGCTTTTGAGAAGCAATAAATAACTCAATATAATAAAGAAAATGGAAAAATTACCCGGGTTTGCGGTGTGAAAGGAGTGGCACTTTCAGGGTTCGGCTAAACTTTGTGAAAAGGGACAAAAACATAACTGTATTTCAACTATCAATGGTGGATAACATTGGTCCCTGCCATTAATAGCTAAATCATTGACCATTGGTCACCATCACTAGATTCTATTTTGCAGTACAGTGTGTCTATTAGCAACCTTACTAATTTAATATATCAACTGGCACTTCCTTACATCCCTTTACATTGCTTTGCAAGGTGCACCCACACATCTTCTGTAATGCTCAGTACTACTTTAATTTTCAAATGAACAAATATATAAATATGAAATAAAGATGTTCTACCCGTTATTCACATGGGAGTTTCTGATTTTCACTGTTGGAAATAAATATATATATATGAGTGTTAAAAATTTGCTACATCTATAGAGCTCCATGGTTCTTGGCATTACCTGAGGAGCACCCGTAGCAGTAAAATGTGACAGGACCATTTTTGTTGTTTATTAAATTCTACACACAATTTTGATCTGATTGTCCGTTTGGCCATTATTGTTCATGCAACCCAAGCCACACATCGGTAATGATGTCATTATGACAATCCCCTTTTCATCCCCTTAGGGGAGGTTTATTAAAATTTGACTTACATAGTTTTCCTATTTCCCACCTGAAGAATACCTATGTTAAATTTCAGCTTCCTAACATATTGGGAAGTAAGAGAATTAGTGATGAGTCATTGAGTGAGTGAGTGAGTGAGTGAGTGAGTGAGTGAGTGAGTGAGTGACTATGTAACTGGGTGAGTGAGTGAGTGAGTGAGTGATGGCTTTCGCATTTACATATATAGATATGACAAGCAATGGTTCCAGTAATAATACCAATGTGCTGCAGCCCTAGTGAAAAGTCTGTTTTGAAAATGATAAATGATTGTACAGGTACTTGTTTGTAAATGTTAATGTACAGACCCATAAAACTTAATCGGGCAGGGGCAAATGCAGGATTTCTAGGGGAGGGGGGTTCTAAATGCAATCCACAATCTGCTGCTCTTCAGAATATTGTAGTAGAAGTCTGGGGAGTGATAGAAGAACCTTGTGTTGATCCTAGACATACAGTATATGTATACATCAGTGGCGAAAGTACCAGAGACAATGGAGTTGGTTGCCGCTGGGCTCCAGCCCTGAAGGGCCACCTCTTCCATTGATCCGGTATTAGGGCCATTAGTCAGTGGTGACAAGAAGGATGATGATGTCTGTGGATAGCCGGGGAGAGGTGGAAGAGTCATGGAGAGTCCGGGCACAGAGAAGTGCAGCCATCGGGGGGAATCGTGTCCTGGGTGGGAGCAGCAGGAGCACGGCCTGTCTATTAGTGATCTGTGTAGTGAGAGGGTGGGTTTGTATGGTGGCCAAGGTCCATGTCATGTTAAGGCACATGAGCACATTCAGTGCAGGAGAACCTGCTGTGGTAAACTTGGACCCCATACCACCGCCAGTACAGTGCATGTTATACTGAATGGGGAGAGTTTTGTCTTTGTGTGTGTTTGTGTACATCTGTGTGAGGGGTGTAGGATCAGTGTGTGTTTGTGAAGAAGGGAGCTGAGTGTGGGGGTAGTCTGTTGAGGAAGGGACAGATACAGTATGTGCAGGAGGAAATATACTGAGGGAGCTGTTTGATGGGGTAGCTGTGTTGGCGGATCTGAGTATGTGGGGAGAGCTATTTTGGGGAGGAGCTGTGGGGTGAATATCTGAGTGGGAAGAGCTTTGTAAGGAGGTGACAGCTACATTAGGAGGTAGAGCTATGTAAGGAGGCTGTAGAGAACTGTGTGAGGAGGGGAGAGCTATATTAGGGGAAGAGATATGTGAGTGGGGAGAGCTGTGGAAGGGAGGTCTGGGTGAGAAGGGGAGAGCTTTATTAAAGGGCGATCTAGGTCAGAGGGGAGAGCTGTATGTATATTTATTGTATATATATTAATATGGGTCCCCAAGATGGTATATTTCCTTAGGTCCTGTGAGGTCTTTATCCAGCTCCATACAGTCTCCACAATATTCTCCTCACTTTGGCTATAACAATGGCCCCAGAGGGCACCACATGGACCTTCTCCTCATCACCAAACTGAAGTTTACTTTCTATGCACACATTCTCCCACCTCATGGTAAAGCACCTATCTCTTTTTCCTGGCAGTTACTCTCTGGTCCTAATTGAGCACTCACATCCACACATACAGCAAACTTTGTAGAATAATTTGTAACACTGGGCATATGCATCAACTCCACTCTGTCCCTTAAACTGCATATTGTGGTAGCAGCCTTAGTAATTGTTTTATATACTTTTGCTATTGTGGTCATAATTTGAGAAGTTTTCCAAGAAGAGGGGGGTTTCTGGACAACTGGATACCCCCCCCCCTTCCCCAGCATTTGCTTATGTAGTGTATACAACAGACTCAAACTGAAATTGTAATAACTGTGTGATTATGTATAGCTGGTCAACTGTAAGACCCTACAGGTAGCTAGCTGTATACCACAGAGGTGCTGGAGCTGCACTTTGTAAAGCATTGTTTGTATGATGTTCTTATTTTGTATAGCAATAAACAGTTTCCTGTACAGTATAATAACATTTACCATGGGTCAAACAGATAAAACTCATTGTTAGCACTACTCTACTAGCACCATTGCATGGGAATATAGTTTATTAAATCTATCAATAAAAACCTTGATCATCTTAGTTTAGTAACATTATTTGAAGTATGCCAGGCAATTCTGACAATAATAATGTGTTTCATTGCCAGATTGGCTTTGAAAACAGTAAAGGAAAACATCTGGGATATTGTATTATTATTGGGTACAGTCTGTCACGGTTTGTAAAATATCAAAATCCAACCACAACTTTGTTTCACATGTTCACAGGAACAGGGACACATAAAGGGGGGTCGGTACTGATTATTACCCAGGCCTGGCCTCTTGGAGGGGTCCGGAAGGGACCCTGTCCAGCTGCTGAGGGAAACAAATATCTCCCATTGCAACACAATGCATAGTATTTATTTCATAGGTCATTTTGTTAAGGGGGTGTGGCCACACCTCCTGGAGTTGACCACATCCCCTCCCCCCAGTGCTCTGCTCCAATAATTCTCCACAAGGATTCTACCGGCGAGCTTTCAGTCAATACATATAGCAGGACATGTAGTTGCATGTCATGTGTACAGCATGCTAGATTCAAACTGTTATCAGCACTCTATTTTTAGCAGTCCAGAGGTCAAAATCCCAGTCCTGAGGTCCTAGTCCTCGCAGTGAGTCATTATTTCATGAAATCAGCTAATGAACCAGGATGGCTGCTGTTAAGTTTGTTGACCTTTATTGATTTTTTCTTTATTGATAGGAAAGATTCTAGTAGTGCAGTAACAGTTTAGTAGGACTTTGCAGATTTATTTGGCATAGTGAAAGGAATTGGCAATAGCGAGTTAATGTAAACAAATCAAACTTATACTTTTTTTTCTTGAGTACATTCATGATAGGACAGAGTTACAGAGATTACATATACATACTGATAGCTGAATTGTTCATCTCAGCTGCTGAATTTAAAATGGGGAGGAGGAAGGGTGGGGTTTGAGCTGCACAATCTAATTTTAAACATAAGAGCTGAGACTTGTAATTTCATACAGAAATGTACACAGTAAAGGGCTGTGATGTTACGTGGGGTCAGAAACTTAGAGAATTAAGAAGGCATTGCACAAACAACTTGCGGCACAGCATGGTGAACGCTCCCACTATGCATACTTTTGAATGGTAGCCGGAGGTAGATACACGTGCTCCTGCTGCCCATTCGTTGTAATGGGAACCGTCTACAATGCGTATGCACTCTGCATGCCTCAACACGTACACATTGCAATCTCGCTACAGCACGTTGCTATACGCAACTTGAGCCACAACATGTGCTGCTTGACCCCACTTCTTCTCCTCCTTCACTGGGCCCTAGCACCTGAGAACATTTTCCCGTCCCACATGGAGCAGGGACTGAAAGCAAATACAGTAAGTATGTCTACCTGTCCCTTTTTCTGACTCTCTCCTGTCTGTGTCAGTCTTTCTTTCCTTCTCTCCTGTTTTTGGCATAATTTGTACACTTCTTGACTGTCAACCCCAGCAACTGTGCCCATCCCTGTGTGCACCAGCTTCTCAATCCTTCCCTTGTCTGTTCCATACTCTCATCTTTCCCTTATCCTTTCTTTCCCCTCTTTATGTTTATGTAAATGTATATACTCTTCACAATGTATAATTTGAAACAGACTCATATTTAAAAAAAAAAAAAAAAAAAGGCAAAACCTATCATAACAACCTAGGAATTCCTTGATCAATAATTTTTTATATGTCTCCCAAATCTAACTCTCTCTGCACATGTTATATCTGCCCCCCCCCCCCCCCCGCAGTACACATGGTTTTGCACATTAGCTAACAAATTTGCTGCTGCAATCAGGACTGAATTAGGCCCAAAGTTACAAACCCGTTACCCCACAAAAGGTATTATATTCCTATTAGACAACCAATAAAAATAACTGCTAATATACCATGTCACTCTTGGAACCATGCAGAATCTCCTTTTGAAGATTCTTTGGAGGTACTAATATTGAAAATAGAAGGTTTGGATTAGTAATAAGATATTGAGACATAATAAAAACGAAACAATATAATTAAAGACACAACAAATGGTACACAGCTGAGATTTCTTTTATTAACACTACTTTCAGTCTTTTCACACACTGAGATTTTAACCAATATTTTGCTGTTGATTCTTTGCCTCAAGTTTCTGGAACAATTCTGGAATTTTACTATGAAATAATAAAAGGTCAATTTTAAGAATTGTGTTTATTGTGTGCACCAGGTTCAGACACTTTCTTCTTCTTTGTTGTTATTATATTGTTAATATTGGTCTGAGGAAGCACTCCCTTAACTCTTGGTATTGACAACATAATATCACTATAGGGATATAACTATTACTGATATAAATTAATCCCTTTCATATACTGTATGTAGCACAAAGCTCTGTGCTTCAGTCTCTCTCTTTGTACACTACAAAAGGCTGTGGGGATAGAAGTAGATAGTGGATAGAGGGCCTACTTCAGACCTGATCGCAGCAGCAAAACTGTTCTCTAATGGGCAAAACCATGTGCACTGAAGGGGATGCAGATATAACATATGCAGAGAGAGTTAGATTTGGGTGGGGTGTGTTCAAACTGAAATCTAAATTGCAGCGTAAAAATAAAGCAGCCAGTACTATTTACCCTGTACAGATAAAAAATAATACACTTAAATATTACTCTCTCTGCACATGTTATATCTGCTACACCTGCACTGCACATGGTTTTGCACATTAGAGGACAATTTTGCTGCTGCGATCAGGTCTGAATTAGGCCCAGAGTGAGGTTAGGTGGTTTGTTTGGTTTTGTGTACCTTTCCAGATGATCAGCACCTGGACAGCTCCTCTCTCACTCTGCAAGGCTGGCCCTGCATTAGCTACCGACAGCCGTTTCTGCGGGTTGGGTATGTTTTACCGGCGTACGGGATCCCTGCGGTCCAAGCATTTTTTTTTTCATTCTAACCTATCAAATTAAATTTAACCAAAATATGTTGTAGTTCTCGCTGTGGCATTAAAACACATTTCCAAAATAGCAAAATCAGGATTCTACATACTGTAGGTTTTCGTAAAATAAAAAATGTGGTTCCGAAATGCTATTTTGGAATGACATGTCGCTTACATCGCTCAATGTGTACACAGGATTGCACGCTCCATCGAATGCTTGTGACAGACGCTTGGCTTGAGGAGCTGCACATGAAACCTAGCGATATTGCTAGCATCCTTGTTTATGTGAATCAAAAACAGAACAAGATCGTTCTGATGTTGATTAACATTGCAGCATTGTGTACAGGCAACCTGGGTTGATGGGTATTCATTCCAATGTCGAAACAAATGCTCGTTGTCCCATAGTGTACCCAGCTTTAGAATTGTTTTTCAAAATGTTGAAATATTCATTCTTTGGGAGGCTGCTGATTTTTTAAGGAGAGGTTTCAGTGAGGGTTTTATTGTGCCTGTTTTTGGACATGGTCAATAGGTCTTTGGTGCGCTTGCTCCCCCACCAACTTTCTGTTGCTGGGATCCCAGCATCGGGATACTGACCACCGGATCCCCGGCCACCACTAAAACAGCACCAACCCATCTTTTTTTTTTAAAATAAGCTTTCTACTTTGGATAATAAGTGTGTACCCATTATCATAGACTGCTGTCCAATGGCTGTTCACTCAAATGTTCTTTCACTTCCCAGTTTACTGTGTGGAGATTGAATATAAGCACTGTTCATAATTACTTATATATTCTATGTAAATTGATACATATTGCATTTTCATTTGTTTGCATTTAAGTAACTTTGTATCAAACTTTAGTAGTAGAGCATCATTTTAATTCACAGACATGTTTTTGCAATTTAAAATAGTGATCTATTAATGTTGTATATGTTTCCATTATTCATATGTTTGAGGCTAATGTCATGGATATCAGATTTGGCATATTCACATATATTTCAAAGACTCTTTGATTAAGTGACTCTATTGTATAATTATTGCAATTCAAATGTTATATAATAGACTATAATTAATAAAACTAAGCGGGAAGATTGCAAGCGGGAATATAATATAAGATAACTATGCAGTTTATCAGTTTTCACAATGTTGCCATGTTCATCTTTGCTGTAATATAGTAACATAGTAACATAGTTTCGGAGGTTAAAAAAAGACAATTTGTCAATCGAGTTCAACCTATATGTGGTCTTCTACACTGGCCAATATTTACTAATATTTGTGTTTATGTCGGTTTCTGTAGTGTTTAAACTCGTTTTGTATCGGGTGCATTTTCATGCAACTTTTTGAATCCATATACGCAAAGTTATGAAGCAGTCGACTTTATTGTTTTCGTGTTTTCCGATGTCGATGCCAGTCGGGTTTTTTTGGTTCATTTACGGCCGTCATTGTCGTTTGCGTACGTGTTTTTGTTGTATTTGCTGTTTTTTTTCCTAAGTTAAAGGCGGCAGGGTTTTTCTTTTCCAGCGGCCGCATTTTCACTTTCAGTTTCGATTTTAATCCCCGTTCGTGATTGGTTGTGTTTCAGATGGTAGGAGTGTCTGTTCGCAACCATATAAATACGCCCCAAACCGTCCGCACCTCGTGGGTTTAGTTAGTGGTGAGGAGGAGGGAGGTTGTGCTGTGGAGGTAGGTGAATTTGTGGTTTGAAGAGGAGTGGTGGTAGCGATTTCTGAGTGTGGTATTGTGTTTGAAAGTCGTCTTGTCATTCTTGTTGTCTTGTATTTTGTGGTTTTGTCTCATTTTTAGTCCAAGTTATTTTTCTTTATAGTCCCTTGTCAGTGTTTGTGTGTGTGTGTGTGTGTGTGTGTGTGTGTGTGTGTGTGTGTGTGTGTGTGTGTGTGTGAGTTGTGTAGTGGTAGTGGAGGAGTGTGTTGGTTTTTTTTTTCCTGTGTTAACTGTTTAGACACACAATTATGTGTGACTCAGAGGTGGAGGGTGTGAGTGAGGGGGAGGAGGTTGGTCAGGTGGATGAGGTGAGTGTTAGTGAGGTTAGTGAGGTGGAGGAGGTGGGTGAGGTTGCTGCAGCAGCCTCAAGTGATAGTGACAGTCAGAGTGCTCCGCAGCCATGCACCACTACTAAGACTGGGCGGAATGTTAAGTTTAGTTTTGCTGAAAATGTGGCATTGGTGCGTGAGCTGATGAAGTATCAGAGGCAGCTATTTGGCCCTGAGTCCGCCAAGATGCCAACACGGAGGAAGACGGTGTTGTGGGCGAAAGTAGTTGCTGCTGTCAATAGTGAGGGGGTGGTCAAGCGGACGGAGGACATGTGCCGCAAATGGTACTATGACATAAAGCGACGTGTCAAGTCCAAAATGGCCAAGGAGGCCAAGTCGGCTCGGAAAACCGGTGGTGGGCAGCCCTATATTGCAAGTTATCTGGAGTATGAGGAGCCCATGCGGAGTGTAATACCTCCAGAAGTTGTCTCTGCAACCCATGTCCGGGATTCAGATAGGCCCAGGAAGAATGGTGAGCATGTGTATTTGCATTTTTATTTTTTTGTAATGTGTGTCATGTGACGTTGCATATTACTCCCATCTTCAAGTGTGTGTCAGCAAATACATTGTTTTGGTTAATGTTTTATATAAAAGCCAATGTAACATCTTACTTTATTGCATGTCATGTGTTTTTCAGACAGATATTTTGCATGTGTAGTTTGGACTTGGTGTGTCTCCGAATTGTCCTGCAATAATGTTTTCCATTTGGGCGTTTTTAAAAAAAAAATTGTGACTATGTTTTATATTTAAGTGATCCATGTGGAATTTTTTTTAAAAAGTGGTTGTCATGTTAGAGGCTGGAGTACTGGAAAGTGGTTTGGAAACCACTTACATGTGTAATGTCATCTTTAGATAATGTTAATTATTTTATTTAAAAAACAATATATTTTTTATTGTTTTTGCTTGTATTTGTACCGTGACACCACACTGCAGTGTAATTTTTTAATAAATTGCTGCATTTTGTTTTTGCTCATATAGTGGTAATGTGTCTTTGGAGTGCCACATCACAGAGCAAATTAGATATTGCATCTGTAATATTTTTCCTTCCAATACAAAATGAAGTTGTGTGTTTTTTTTTTAAAAAAAACCTTTCCTTGAACTTGTGGCCTATGTCAGTGTCCTGTACATGTTTTCCTGTGTTGATGTTGCCATAGTGCAAGTGTGTTTTGGTCATTGTTTTTGTTTATTTTTTTATTTCTGGTCCTTATGTTTGTTTTAAATAAAAACCAAGCATTTCTAAAAGAATAAATGTTTATAAGCATAATGGGTGGATGTATACACAATAGCATGATTTTTAAATATAATTCATTTTATACAGTGTCTGAAAAAAGCAGTACTACTCGTCGGCCAGTAACTCCTATCACATCTGATGATGATGACACTGCGGAAACAGGTAAAATGTCCATTGTAGTATAGGATATGCTTGTAAAGGAATGGGCATAACAAAATTGCACTTTCATTAAAAGGTCCATCAAAAGAAGTATGGAGCAGCAGAAGTGGCACTTCTGTAAGACATCACCACAAAAAACCTGTGGCCGAAAAGAAAGCAAGGTCGTATGTCCCGGCCCAAACACAGCAGGCTACCCCGCCACGAAGATTATCGTCCGTATGTTCTGTCCCCCCACTCCAAATTTTGGACACACCTCCAAGACGTCATCCACACTCCCCTCATCTTGATTGTGAGTATCAAACTGAAATAAATGAGTAAAATTTCAGAACGTACTCAAAATATTTCATAACTGCATTAAGTCAAAACACATCCAAAACTAAAATACTTACCACAGTAAGTAAAAGCTGAAATGGAATCCAAACTAAATGTCCTTGTCCACATCCAGTAAAGATATGTATGTCCACTTGAGCCATACAGTATGACATTGGGTATAAGATGCTGCAACAAAAAAGCATGTTGGTTTGTTTGCAAAAAGTAAGGTTGTTTTTCCAAAAATCACGTGTGCTTTAGGTAACATTGCAAAATACATATAAAAACATGACTATGTTTGTTTGAACAAAGCTATAAGGTAACACATTATGTATTCCAATGTGTTTTTATGGTGGAGTATGTGTGAGCTACAATAAAGCTAAAGTGTTTGCTTTCACAATTAAGTAACCAGACACATTTGCCTCAAACAGGCATATGTATGTATTTAAGCTATGAGTGATGATGTTGCTAGCCAGAATAGTTGAAAGCAACAGTGAATGACATGTGTTCCATGTGTAGTGATTTTTTTAACATTTCACAAACATATGGATTGCTAACGGAGATTTGTTTAACATTTCAGCTTCGAGTCCTGGGAACAGCATCCCTCCGCAACAACAGCAACACAGTGACATGGAGGATACAAACATCTTATAAATGCAGCCATTAATGCAAGGAATGAGCCCCCAGCACCTGTGAGTACACCACCACAGCAAAGCACACCACCACCACAACACAGCCCAACAACACCAGGAACACAAGGCCCTGATCAGGTGTTTTGGACTATTTGGGCTAGACAGCAGGCCACTAATGAAGATTGCCTGCGTAAGCAGACACAAATGTTTGCAAGCCTACCATCTCACCTCAGAAGAATATCAAGAAATCTGAGTAGACAAAATGAGCAAACAACCAGAATAGGCAATACCATGGAACTCATGCGTACAGACATTACACAGGTCATGGGCAACTTACAGCGCATAATGGAAGAACAGCACAGACAACAGCAAAGTTATATGAGCATTTTTCAAAACAATCAAAAGATTAATGAAAGTTTATTCCGAATAGTAGACAATCAAAATGCTGCTACACGTGAACTCAATGCCACCCTCACTAACCTGAATGAAACACTCAGATGCATGCACCAACAGCAAACAAGCAGCAGTTCTGGTATGATTACTCCAAATATCACGCCAGTCTCATCACCACCAAGACGGTCCACCAGAGCACGACAACATGACAGTGCTAAAGACAAAGGGCAGGACAAGCAGCCACCTAAAAAAACGTGGAAAAAAAACAAGTTAGACATTTGTGATAAGTAACTCAAAATAGTTAGCAAGTGTTTTTGTTGCTTAAAAAATATAACACTTAGCTCCTTGACCCTTTTTTCAACATCAATAATTATAAGTGGGCCAAAAAAAACCATAAATTTAGTACGTACATTTATTCATTAACATTTTATTTTTGGTATTGGAGGAGGGAAATGTTGATGGAGCCACACATACATGTTAGCAGGAAGTAAACTGACCACTTGATTTTTTTCTAATCATTACTCTTTCTAGATTCCAATCATTCTCTTTACCTGCAGATACAATAATTGGCAGCCAGGCAGAATGTCTTTAGCAGGAGGTAAACTGACCACTTGATTTTTTTCTAATCATTACTCTTTCTAGATTCCAATCATTCTCTTTGCCTGCAGATACAATAATTGGCAGCCAGGCAGAATGTCTTTAGCAGGAAGTAAACTGACCACTTGATTTTTTTCTAATCATTACTCTTTCTAGATTCCAATCATTCTCTTTGCCTGCAGACAATCCAAATTACAATGTTAGTGATACATATCTTAGCTATCTTATCTATACAACATTACAAGAAGAACACAATTGAGTTGCGTAAAAAGCTTGTAATATGTTGCCTTTGTTTTGTTTGAAAAACATTGTCCAAATGAATGTCAGTATTGTTGGGACATGTTTGTGTGTGTTAAAAATTATTAAGCATGTTTTTACACATGATGCTGAAACAAACAAATATGTACTTTTACAACAAAAAACAAAAACTGTGTATAATAATGTATATGTGTGGCAAACTGTGTATTTACTTACACATCATCAAGTTTACAGCATCAAACATTAGGAAATACATTTTTCCTGATTACAGTAAGTTTGTGAGTCTTAAATATGATGGTGCATCACAGATAGGGACACACATATTCCTCTAGGCTAACATATTATATGTTGAGGAGTGTTTTTTGGGAACACAGGTTCTCGAACTCAGCCCTCAGGAACCCACACAGTGCATGTTTTGCAGGTCTACTCACAGAATCACAAGTGACATAATTAGCTCCACCTGTGAACCTTTTAACATATGTCTGTGAGTCATTCATACACCTGTGCTTCTACTGGGTTAAGAGAAAAACATGCACTGTGTGTGGTCCTGAGGGCCGAGTTTGTGAACCTGTGCATTAGGACGTTACACACAATGATAAAGTGAAATACTAAATGGATGATGTGGGCTTGTAAGAAATTAGCACTGCAAGTTTTCGATCACTTATCCAGACTTAATGCATGCCACTCATAATCTGTTGTTTTGAGATTAAAAATACACACAACACACATGCGACATTTGTTTTTCATATAGCAAGGGTATGTTTGTATGTGTCAAGGAGACAGACACATTCAGAGTAATGGATTTTGGTAAAAAAGGCAAAACATCTATTTATGAATACACAACAAATGAAATAAGCAAACCAAGCTTACCTTAGAAATAGCGATTGATGATCTGTTGCCTAACCTGCCTCCCTACATCAGTACTCCAAGTATCACCAGATGTCTCTAATTCCTCTGCTTGCTGGCTGCTTTCTTCCTCCTCCTCCTCCTCCTCAACATGTGGCAGATGTTGTTGCAACACATGTTATGAAGAAAGCAGCAGCAGAACACAATTCGAGTCACCTTGGAGGGACTATACAACAAAAGGCCACCAGACTTATCCCGACACCGAAACCTAGATTTCAGCACACCAAAACATCTTTCTATCACATTCCGCGTGAACTTATGTGCATTATTGTAATTGTGTTCAGCAGGGGTATCAGGTCGGGACAATGGAGTTAGAAGCCAAGAGAAACAGCCATATCCTCCATCACCTAAAAGATAGATATAGTAATGTGATTCATGTTAAGATACAGCAACACATAAGTAACACACTGTGGGGCAGATCTATTAACCTGTAGAAGGCATAAGGAAGTGAAAAACCAGTGATATGTGCAAGGTAATAAAGGCAGCAGACAATCTATTCCTAAATGTTAATTTACATATTGGAGCAGATTGGCTGGTGCCTTTATCACCTTGCACAGATCACTGGTTTCTCACTTCCTTATGCCTTCTACAGGTTAATACATCTGTACCTGTATTTGGACAAAGTATACGCATGCCTACACATATCAAATTACATACCCAGCAGCCATCCATCTGGCATTTGTCCGTCCTCAAACTTATCGAAGAGGGATGACTGACTGAGGATGAAGGAGTCATGGCAGCCCCCAGGGTAACCAGCAACAACACTCATTATTTTGAGATTTGCATCACAAACCACCTGCACATTTGTGGAGTGTTCGAAATGGCGGTTTGTATATATGTGCTGCCTGCCCCAAGGTGGTCTCAGCTGAATGTGTGTGCAATCTATGGCTCCAAGCACATTGGGCATGCCAGCCAGCTCATAGAAATCTACCCTGACGGCATGCCACTGAGACTCCTGGGTAGGGAAGCAAATTGAGGCCTCGATGTGGGGCTGCAAAACAGCCAACACCTGTGTGAACATTTTAAAGAACAATAAACATGAGATTTTAGACAGAACTGGCCACCGAGAAATTAAAACAAACACAAAACAGAAGAGGTTGTCAGGTATACATCACCTGTGTTAAGATTCTGGAAAATGAGGGCTGTGAGATTCCTATGACATCCCCAGACACAGCCTGAAAGCTGCCAGTAGCCAGAAAGTGCAACACAGCCAAGAGTTTGTGCAGGCCTGAGACAGGTCGAGAGCGTGCTGTCACAGGGTCTAGGCCCAGTTTGACAAGGTCATACAGACGGAAAATGTTGTTACGATTTAGACAGAACATCTGTATGACCTTATCATCGGACAATGCGTTCAAGTTTAAATGCCCCCTAAAAAAACGAGGCCTGCGCAGCCTCCGCGGAAACTGTACAACCTGCTGACCATGTTCAGTTTCTTGGTCCTGGGTACTTACAGGCTGATGTCTGAGTCTGAGGTATCCCACAGCACACAAAAGATCACTGGCCCACAGTCCTGCTGCCATTTCTGAGTGGAGGTGTATTGAAATGGGCCTAACATCCTTTTATAGGCATCCTAATTCAGGTGTGAGTGATTTTTTATTTGCAACACATGTAAACATGCCCGAAAAAAGCAGGTCTTTTTTTTTGCCGCTTTTTTTAACGAATCGCAAAAAAATACGACCGCATTTGAGCACTCAGAGACTAACACCCAAATACAAATGAATAGTGAATTCCCGTATTCTATGAAATAACAGACGCGTTTGACCGATGGTCTATTCATTCATATTTCGGAACGTTGTCATTCAAACCATTACGAATAGACCAGACACTGCCGAGATTGGTGCTTAGTGAATTCACGGATTGGGACTTAGAAAAAAAAACACAAATCGGCCAAACTCGGATTTTTAGTAAATACTGGCCCCTGTATTAATTTTAGGACTAATTTTGTCTGTTGTTATTGTCGGCCGTTGTGTTTAATCATCTTTTTTTTTAATAACCATAGTGCGTGAATATGCACCATAACCCTGCATATCCTTATCCATTAGGTACTTATCTATCCCATTCTTTAAGGTGTTGACCGAGTCCGCCATTACAACTCTCTCAGGCAGGGAATTCCAGACACGTATTGTCCTTACTGTGAAGAAACCTTTTTCATCTCTGTGTGCAAAATCTCCTCACCTCCAACCTAAGCAAAAGCAGATCCCCCGCAAGCTCTGTGCATTATCCCCTTATATATTTGTAAATGTTGATCATGTCCCCTCTTAGTTTCCCTTTTTCCAGTGTAAACATGCCTAGTCTTGCAAGCCTTTCCTCATATTCCAGTGTCTCCATCCCCTTAATCAGTTTGATCACCCGCCTTTTCTAGTTCCATGATATCCTTTTTGTAGTATGGTGCCCAAAATTGTGCACAGTATTCAAGATGTTGCCTCACTAGTGATTTATATAATGGGAGTATAACACTCTCATCCCTTGTGTCAATTCCCCGCTTTATACATGCTAATACCTCGTTAGCTTTCTTTGCTGCAATCCTACTTTGGGTACTGCTGCTTAGTATGCTATCTATGTGAACACCTAAGTCATTTTCTAGTACAGAATCCCCTAATTTTACCCCATTTAGAATGTAGGTGTTATTTTTGTTCTTGCTACCAAAGTGCATTACCTTACACTTGTCTGTATTGAAGCTCATTCTCCATTTTGCTGCCCATGCTTAAAGTTTCACTAAGTCATTCTGAAGAGACTCGGCATCTCCCTCCGTATTTATAACCTTACACAATTTGGTATTGTCTGCAAAAATTGTAGATCTACTGCTATATGGTTAATTAAAATGTTGAACAATAATGTGTGGTACTGTATTGAAAACTTTAGCAAAGTCTAAAAAGATTACATCCACCTCCTTACTCTGATCAAGGTTCGCAGTAACCGTTTCATAAAAGCCTAGTAAGTTTGTTTGACATGATCTATCCTTCACAAATCCATGATGGTTCCTATTAATAACCTTATTGGCTTCAAGGAACTTCTGAATACTATACCTTAGAATACCTTCCAGTACTTTCCCCACTATAGATGTGAGACTAACTGGTCTATAATTACCCGGTTCAGCTTTACTTCCCTTTTTGAATATTGGCACTACTTACGCTATATGCCAGTCTTTGGGAACCATGCCTGATGCAAGTGAGTCATTGAAGATCAAAAATAGCGGTCTTGCTAGTTCAGAGTGAAGCTTCATGAGAACCCTTAGGTGAATTCCATTGGGACCAGGTGATTTATTAATCTAATTTTATTTTACTCTGTCACAGACTACCTCCTCACTTAAATAAGCATTTAGCAGTAAGACATTATCTTTGTTGAGATTGTGTGTTAATCCCTGCATCTGGTCCTCTCTTGTGAATACCGATGACAAAAACTCATTAAATTTATCCGCAATGTCATTATTGTTTTTGATTAAGACTCCCAGCTTGTCATTTGAAGGGCCTATACTCTACTTCTTTAATCTTTTGCTGTTGATATATTTAAAAAAATTTGGGGTTTGATTTTCTTTCATTAGCTACTAGCTTCTCAGTTTATACTTTAGCCGCTCTTATTTCTTTTTTGCATATTTTGTTACAATCCTTTTAGTGCTGGAATGACTCTGCATTCCCATCTGATGTGTATTTTTTAATGATCACCTTTTTTTGCCAATAAGTTCACTAATCTTTTTGTTAAGCGACATTGGTTTGGAATTTTTTGTCCTTTGTTTGCTGCCCATGGGAATAAATTTGTGAGTATTACTAATGAGCAGTGATTTTAATACCTCCCATTTCTCTGTAGTATTCTTTCCTTGAAACAAAATTTCCCATTCAATGTCCCTTAAAGCTTCCCTCATCATGTTGAAGTTGGCTCTGCCAATGTTTAGAGTCCTAATTAAGCCAATATAGGACTGCTTATGAAAACTGATATTAAATATGACCATATTATGGCCGTTGTTTCCTATGGGCTCCCCTACTATAATATTTTATATCAATTACCCATTGTTAGTTAATATCAGGTCTAAGATTGCATTGTACCTAGTTGGTTCCTCAATTAATTGAAGTAAGTAGTTGTCATTTAGTGTGTTTAAAAACATATTATCCCTGGCAGAATCACATGAATCGTTTGTCCAATTTATCTCCCAATAGTTAAAATCTCCCATCACTATTACGTCACCTACTCCTGCTGCTTTTTTTCAATTTGCTTCAGTAACATTTCCTCATCAGACACATTAATACCATGTGGCTTGTAGCACAGCCCTAATACTATATTTTTTGTTCCCTTTCCCCCAAATGCAGTTTCTACCCATAACATCTCAACAGTATTTCCAGTCTCCTCGTGGATATCTTCCAGTATAGCAGGTTCTAAAAATGGCTTTACATAAAGACATACCCCTCCACCACATTTACTTAATCTATCTCTCCTGAATAGTGTATAACCCTCTAGATTGACTGTCCAATCAGGAGATTCATCCCACCAAGTTTCAGTAATGCCTACAATATCATACTGTTTGCGTGCTGCAAGGACTTCTAGTTCCCCCTTTTTACCAGTAATGCTTCTAGTGTTTACATACATACAATTAAGATAAGTATTTCCCCTTGTGCTAGGGACATCACTTTCTATATGCAGTGATGATGACCCATAATCATCGTTAGTTAGTGTTTTGGCAATACCTTTAGGTAAAACCCTTGTTAGCACCCATGTTAATGCCCTTTGCCGACTGCTCTTTCCCTCCCTCCTTCTCCACCCCCATTTCGTTCACTGCCTCCATCCTCACTATTCTCCCTGCATGACCCATAGTTTCTAGCTAAACCCTCCCCTCAGGCACCTAGTTTAAAAACTCCTCCATCCTTCCAACCATCCTTCCCCCCAGCACTGCTGCCCCCTCCTCATTCAGGTGCAATCCGTTGTGACAAAAAAGATGGCACCTGACTGAGAAGTCCGCCCGGTGTTCCAGGAACACAAACCCCTCTCTCCTACACCAGTCTCTAAGCCACACATTTACCTCCCTAATCACCCTCTGCCTCCCTGGGCTAGTGCGTGGCATGGTAAATATTTCAGAGAATATTGCCTTAGATGTCCTTGCCTTTAGTTTCTGGCCTAAGTCCCTATAATCTTTCTTAATGACATCCCACCTACCACTAACTATGTCATTGGTGCCAACATGCACCAAGACTGCCGGGCCTTGTCCAGCCCCTCCCAACAATCTTTCTACACAGTCCGCGATGTGCCATACCCGAGCACCCAGGAGACAACAGACTGTACGGCGATCACGGTCCCGGTAGCAGATTGCCCTATCTGTCTTCCTGATAACAGAATCCCCTACCACCACAGTCTGACTAGGTGCCTCGCTTTCTTTTGTCCTATATGTACCAGAGGTACCGCTCCTCCGGTTGCTAGAGGGAAAAGTCTCCACCAGCTTCGTCATTTCCTCACTACCATCCTCCGAATCTTGGTCCAATGCGGTGAATTTATTGGAATTTGTAGGGTCAGAGATGTTGTGCCTCCCCGTCTTTTTCTTCATTCTAACTGTGATCCAGCTGGCTACCTGGTTGTCCTCATCTACCGGTGTGTGTCCCTGCAACTCCTCAACCGTTCTATCTGAGCACTGCTCGAGATTATGAAAATACCTCAGTCGTGAAGCGGTTTGCTCTAGATCAGTTACCTGGGCTTCCATGGCAGCCGTTCGCACACACCCCGCGCAGATATATTCACACTAGGACGGTAGCTGCAGTTGCGCATACATCATGCACGACATGCACTGAGTGAGATTTTCAATCATGGCCCCACCCATTTTCTTTGTAAAGACTAACTCTTACCTTAAGGAAAAACAATTCAATCTAAGCAATATAATACAGTACTATAGCCTAGCTGTGAAGAGAAACAATATTCAGCAACAGAACAGTAATTGATAAAACAATACAATAAAGGACAAGGGGAGATACAGAAGGTCAGGAAAAAGCAAACAAACAAAAGAAAAGTCACTTATACAGTAATATAGTTAAGCTTATACTTATCTATCCTTGTGCACACACTGGTCTTTTTCTTTTTTGCAGCAGTCCCCGGCTCTCTGCAGCAAGCTCCTCACGTACAAGCAGCAGCAACGGCAGCAGTCTCTGGCCCACTCCGTCACGCTTCCCTGATAGCTGCAGCAGCAATCTCCGCCCCCCTTGTGCAGCTCCTTCTGACAGCAGCAGTAGGCTATGATCCCTCAGGCAGCTGTGTGGGCAGGAATTTGCAGCTCGGCCGCAGCAGCATCACCGGGCAGTCCCTAGTACACACACACACGCACCAAAAATGCAGCTTCTCACTCACATACAAAATCGCAGACACACACACACACACACACACACACACACACACACACACACAATATCTCAGCACCTCACACACTCACCCAAAAAACACAGCCCCTCACACAGTGGCGTCACAATGTGGGTGCGGGGGGTGACACCAAAATGCAGGCTCCTGCTCAGTGACAGGAGCCGGGTACTGCACTGTAACAATACGTGCAGCACCTGGCTCCTTTTCCTGTGCAGTAGCTGGCACTGCATTCCGCATTCGGCCTGTGCATGAGAGACCTGCCACTGCTTCACCCACGGTGTGAGAGCCAGACACCGGCAGTGCCACTCACACACACACAAAAACACAGACCCTCACACATACACACACACACACACAATATCTCAGCCCCTCACACACAGAAAAATGCAGCCCCTCACACACTCAAAAATGCAGCCCCTCACACACTCAAATAATATCTCAGCCGCTCACACACTCACACAATATCTCAGCCCCTCACATAAAACGCAGCCCCTCACACAACTTTCAGAAAGAGCAGCAGCAGCTCTTACTCTTGCTCCATGCTCCACTCAGCTCTGCTCAGCTCCACTCAGCACCGCCTCCCCTCTCCAGCACCCCGCTCCGACCAGCACAGGCACAGAACAGGCACCTGCTCCCACTCTCCCCTCACCGGCACCACTCTCACACACGTGCACCTGCCATCCACTTCCGGTTCTGGGTCACGGCATCCACGTCACTCCTCCTCAGTACTGGCTCCCCGCTCTCTGTACAGCGTCTCCGCCTCTCCAAGCTCTAACAGGTAGTCATGGGCAAAGTGATTCACTGAACTGAGTTGAGACACATGACTCAGTTCAGTGGAGTGTCTCCAGTCAGTGTCTCCAGAGTTGGCCCTAGGCATAGACAAACTAGGCAATTGCCTAGGGCATCTGGAATGCCTAGGGGCACAAGCAGCTTCTGCTGATAAAAATGATACACAGCATGCCTATATTCTGTGTGTAGCATTTTGTATGCAGATGCAGCCACAGTCGCACACATTATATAGGCATGACGCATATCATTTTAATCAGCAGAAGCTGCTTGTGCATCCTAGCCACATAGCAATGCAAATAAGTTGCATTTTCATAAAGAAATAGGCATCCGACGTTAGCAGAGCTGCCAGTTGACTCACGCCAGGAACTATATGTGTCATTATGTGTATAAGGGCATTAATAATGTGTTACATATGTGTAATGGGCACTATGTGTGTCATTATGTGTATAAGGGCACTAATAATGAGCGGCATATGTGTAAGGGACATTATGTGTGTCATTATGTGTATAAGGGCATTAACAATGTATGGCATGTGTGTAAGGGAAATTATGTGTATAAAGGCATTAATAAGGGTTGGCCTAATGTGTAAGGTGCATTATGTTTATAAGGACATTAATAATGTGTGTCATATGTGTAAGGGGCATTACTGTGTGGTATTATGTGTATAAATGCATTACCAATGTGTGACATTATGTGTATAAGGTGCTCTACTGTGTCGTAACGTATAGAAAGCGCACTACTGTGTGGTCTAATGTGAATAAAGAGCAATATGGTGTGGTGTAATGTGAATAAGGAGCAATTCAGTGTGATGTAATGTGAAAAAGGGACACTACTGTGATGAGTAACGTATATAAGGTAAAGTGGTACTACTGTGTGATGTAATGTGAATAAGGGACACTATCGAATTATAAATTGTGAATAAAGTTGCACTACTGTGAGGCATAAGTTGAATTGTGGGTACTATTGTGTGGCCAAGCCCCTTGCCAGCAAAAACACATACCTTTTTGGGGTGTGCGCCGAATGTGCACACTGTTCTTATTTAAATTACAGTTGGTAGGAAAACAAAAAAAGGACTGCTATGGGTGGGGGGTGATGGTGTTGGGAAAGGGGTGCACGGTCAGAGGCGGAACCAGCTGAGGTGCTAGGGGGCACCAGCCAAAATCTTGCCTAGGGCATCATATTGGTTAGGGCTGGCTCTGAGTGTCTCGACAACTCATTTGTATTGGAATGTATTACAGAGACTGCACATGATTCAGTGAGTTGCCAGAAACTCAGTGCTGGCAGACCAGAGCTGGTGACTCATGGAGGGAGACAGGGAATGACTCAGTCCTCTGGGAGTTGGCTCAGCTAGTTATTCAGCTACAGTGATTGTGCAGTGCAGTGCATCTGGGGGAGGCAGCTGCTTATGCACTGATTGTTAATAATATATTAACATAGTACCAGTGTTATGTTGATATATTATTAATAACCAATTATTGCATACTAGTTACTGAATATGCACTTCTGCATACCCTCCAACTGTACCTTTTTAGCAGGTACAGTACCTTTTTTATGGTCTGTACCGATTTTTGTCTCTACAAACTTCTATTGAAAGTATAGGAAAATGGCGTAACCACGCCCCCTTTACCCGTGACCACGCCCCCTGTCCTAATTTGTACCGATTTTTAATGTATAAAATGTTGGAGGGTATGCTTCTGGCGGAGGAGTGAAAGCTTAACAGCCATGAAACACATATAATTCAGTCACAATCACATTGAGCAGGAACAGTGAGCACTGAGCTGAGAGCCCTGTACCAGAGGGGCTCCACCTCCTGCAGGCTTATGTTGCATGAATCAGATCCATCCACTGAGTCACTGAGTCTACTAGGGAGGCCAATCCCGGGCCGTTTTTTCAATCCCGGGATTCGGGATTGAAAAACGGTCAATCCCGGGATTCCCGGGATCCCGGGATTGCAGTAGGGACCAGTGAAGGTTGTAGGGAGCAGCGCTGGAGGGAGGGTGTAGGTAGTGGTGCGGGAGGTAGGGAGGGTGTAGGTATTGGTGCGGGAGGTAGGGAGGGTGTAGGTAGCGGTGCAGGAGGTAGGGAGAGGGTAGGTAGCAGTGCGGGAGGGTGGGTGTAGGTAGTGGTGCGGGAGGGAGGATGTAGGTAGCGGCGCGGAAGAGTTGGTTGCGGCGCAAGAGGGAGGGTGGGTGTAAGTAATGACACTTACTATTAGGCGGGCGGCCACGGCAGCCATGGACTCGGGTGCATTTCAAATGAAGCGCCGGTCGCCAGCCAACCAGAGCTGGCGGACCGGCAGCCAATCAGGGAAGCGGTCACAGCAGTGGCTCCTGATTGGCTGCCGCTGCTGCGGCAGCTTTCCTGATTGGCTGCTGAGCCGCCAGCTCTGATTGGCTGGTGGCCGGCGCTACATTTGAAGTGCTGCCGCGTTCAGCTTGTCCATGGCTGCCGCGGCCGCCCGCCTAATAGTAAGTGTCATTACTTACACCCACCCTCCCGCACATGCACACTGTAATCCCTTGAATCCCGGGATTGGAAGCTCCAATCCCGGGATTCAAATCCTGGCATTTTTGGGCCCAAATCCCAGGATCCCGCCGTTCCCGATCCCGGGATTGGCCTCCCTAGAGTCTACACAGTGTGCAACTGTCTCTACTCACAGGCAGACTCAGGAAGGATGAATGACTCAGGCACAGCAGCGCAGCACTCACTGACTGGTGAGTCATGACTGCTCTCTCCCCCCTCCCACTGGGTGTCACCTGGTATTTCCGCTGGCCAATCACAACGACACACTGAGTTTCCTCCCTCTGGCTGAGAGAAGCTACTGCTGCAGCTGTTTCAACTCACTAAACTGTGAGTGACTCAAATCATTCATACTTCCTGATGATCTGAGTCACTGTGTTGAGACAGCGAGTCAGTAGCCATCTCTACTCACAGGTATCAGCTCTCCTGTGATGCGGCATGCTGCAACTATTCACAGCCGGCAATCGCTTTATTAATTCCTATGGACGTTTGTGTGCATACGCACATGCTAGTCATGCAGGAGGTCAACCCTAATTTCTGACTTAGCGATGCAATTGATTTGCAATCGCATTGCTCGCCAACGATTATCATGCTGGGTGGTCTTGCCCTGTGCTGGGCCGCCCCCAGCATGTAATTTAATCAGTATCAGATTCTGCTTTTTAGCAGAATCTGCAACTGATACTGAATAGGGTACTAGAAACAGTGTTGCCAACCAGTTGTGCTGCAATGGTACAGTATGTTGTTATTATTATTATTATTATTATTATTATTATTTTTATTATTTTCCTATTTAGCACAGCAGTGTCCTGTGTCCATTCTCATACAGAAATTTGATCGGTAAGATGAGTGTAAAGTGATTGTCTGGTTATTGTGTAGAATGGTACTGAAACCGATAGAAATCTATCCAGTCTTAATTAGTCACAGTATACCTAAACACCACTTTCCTAAAAGCCCCAATCCAAGACTGGTGATTACTCCAGCAGCAGTAGATATGTCAAAGGCCAACTTCATGGAAACAGCTTGAAACTCTTTACTACTGTATTTTACACCAAAGGCAATTGTTTTCTTTATACCAAATCTATAATTTCACCAAACCGTTTACAATGTTTTCCTAGGGAACATGAAGCAGAAATTACTATTAAACACAGAGGACAGGAGTGTACTGTACAGTAAGAGAAAGGCCAAGTTGTCAAAACCGTGGCCCTGATTCAGTATCAATTGCAGATGTCCAAAAATAGCAAACGGGTGATTTTCGGACATCTGTGCATGCACTGTGGCTGCACAATGCATGCGCAGACTTTTACTTTGCCATCGCTTCCCGGTAGAATTCGATCAAAATTTGATTGACAGCAGTGGGCGGTGGAGGGGCAGCAACGCAGCATTTGGGGGGGTGTTCGCACCATTAAAGGGGTGGCCATGTGATGACACGCGTGGCCGCTGTGAGGTAAATCATAGTGCTGGGGCACCTGCATATGCCGCCATGTTGCATATGCAGGGGTTCTACCGGTAATCCGCTGCCTGTACTGCAATTGACTTTTTAAGTGCCGTCGTATCACAGGGTGGCACTTCTCATGCTGGGCAGCTTTACCCTGCGCTGGGCGGCCCCCAGCATGAGATTTTTTCAGTAGCATATTTTGCAATTTAGCAATGTCTGCTACTGATGCTAAATTAGCTCCAGTATTCATTGTAACATGCTTAAGAAAACAAAGCAACACCACAATAATTTTATTGTGTTGTGTATTTTTATTTTTCAAGTTATTCCATTTTTAAGGTGATATGTGCTCATGAAAATGGGAACTGGAAATACATTTTGTTATTGAAATAAGAGCTTCACCAGAGAGGCATAGCAAGGCAGTTGTGTTGTGTCAATGGATCTAACATACATTAAGTACTTGATCAGCGAGGGACCACAGACATCTTATAGGGCATAGGTCGAGAACCATTGGTCTTTGGTTCTGGTGTTATATTTATGTTGTTGTTGTCCAATGTAGTCTTCAGTGTAAACCTTTGCAGTATAGTGGTGAGGAAGAGGAAGAGTTCCATCCGAGCCAGACCCTCCCCCATACACATGCGTTTCCCTGGGGAGACAGAATGAAACATAAGTTGTACAGTAATACGGATTCAGATTAGGTAAATGGTACTTACCTGAAACTATTTAAAAGACGACTTTTAGGATTATTTTTATGAACCGTAATAATAAGATTTTAAACCTACCGGTAAATCTTTTTCTCCTAGTCCGTAGAGGATGCTGGGGACTCCGTAAGGACCATGGGTATAGACGGGCTCCACAGGAGACATGGGCACTCTAAGACTTTAGATGGGTGTGAACTGGCTCCTCCCTCTATGCCCCTCTTCCAGACCTCAGTTATAGAACTGTGCCCAGAGGAGACGGACAGTACGAGGAAAGGATTTTTGTTAATCTAAGGGCGAGATACATACCAGCCCACACCATACACACTGTACAACATGGTATATACTAAACCAGTTAACAGCATGAACAAAACAGCATCAGGATCTCAACTGTAACATAACCCCTATGTAAGCAACAACTATATACAAGCCTTGCAGAATTTGTCCGCACTGGGACGGGCGCCCAGCATTCTCTACGGACTAGGAGAAAAAGATTTACCGGTAGGTTTCAAATCTTATTTTCTCTTACGTCCTAGAGGATGCTGGGGGCCCCGTAAGGACCATGGGGATTATACCAAAGCTCCAGACCGGGCGGGAGAGTGCGGATGACTGCAGCACTGATTGAGCAAACATGAGGTCCTCATCAGCCAGGGTATCAAACTTGTAGAATTTTGCAAAAGTGTTTGAACCCGACCAAGTAGCTGCTCGGCAAAGCTGTAATGCCGAGACCCCTCGGGCAGCCGCCCAAGAAGAGCCCACCTTTCTAGTGGAATGGGCCTTTACCGAATTTGGTAACGGCAATCCAGCCGTAGAATAAGCCTGCTGAATCGTGTTACAAATCCAGCGAACAATAGTCTGCTTAGAAGCAGGAGCGCCAACCTTGTTGGCTGCATACAGGACAAACAGTGCCTCTGTTTTCCTAACCCGAGCCGTCCTGGCTACATAAATTTTTAAGGCCCTGACTACATCAAGGGACTTGGAATCCTCCAAGTCACCCGTAGCCACAGGCACCACAATAGGTTTGTTCATATGAAACGATGAAACCACTTTAGGCAGAAATTGAGTACGAGTCCTCAACTCTGCTCGATCCACATGGAAAATCAGATAGGGAAAAAAGTGTACTGGTGCTAGTAGAAGTTTCTCCAATGTTAATAACAAAAACGTGGATGAATTAAAACATATAAATAATTTATTCACTAAACAGTAAATATAACATATCACTTAAAAGCAATAAGATTGGGCATAGATTGAAGCTGAGAATCAGAATAAAAATAGCTGCTAATATGCATCCACATGTGATCCCGGACTGAAAAATAAAGTTCCCTGGGGAATAATGTTGTTTAAATACAGCTGGTGTTACCCATTGTGATGGAGTCCTCCAAGTGCTTGAAAAGTAGCAGCAGGCAAGCTGTGGTGTTTTGTACAGAGGCTGATTATCTCCAATCGGTGCTGTAGTAGTGCAGTCCCACAGAGAAATTTCCAAGGCAAGGAATAATCGTATTAAAAGTCCTCACTGAGTGGAGTGCATGTGGTGATGGTAGCTTGTCAAGTGACAAGCTGCCATCACCACATGCACTCCACTCTGTGAGGATCCAGACATGGACTTTTCAAAATCAGATAGGGCTCTTGTGAGACAAAGCCGCCAATTCGGACACCCGCCCCGCAGATGCCAAGGCCAACAACATGACCACTTTCCAAGTGAGAAACTTTAATTCAACTGTTTGAAGAGGTTCAAACCAGTGTGATTTAAGGAACTGTAACACCACGTTAAGGTCCCACGGTGCCACTGGGGGCACAAAAGGAGGTTGGATGTGCCGCACTCCCTTTACAAAAGTCTGGACTTCTGGGAGAGAAGCCAATTCCTTCTGAAAGAAAATAGATAAGGCTGAAATCTGCACCTTAATGGAGCCTAACTTTAGGCCCATATCCACTCCTGTCTGTAGAAAATGGAGAAAATGACCCAGCTGAAAATCTTCCATAGGAGCATTCTTGGCTTCACACCAAGATACATATTTCCTCCAGATACGGTGATAGTGCTTCGCCGTTACCTCCTTCCTAGCTTTGATTAAAGTAGGGATGACTTCCCCCGGAATACCTTTCCTAGCTAGGATCTGGTGTTCAACCGCCATGCCGTCAAACGTAACCACGGTAAGTTTTGGAACACACAGGGCCCCTGTTGTAACAGGTCCTCCCTGGGAGGAAGAGGCCACGGATCTTCTGTGATCATTTCCTGAAGATCTGAATACCAGGCCCTTCGAGGCCAATCTTGAACAATGAGTATTGTCTGCACTCTTGTTCGTCTTATGATTCTCAATATTTTTGAGATAAGTGGAAGTGGAGGGAACACATAGACCGACTGAAACACCCACGGTGTCACCAGGCCGTCCACCGCCACTGCCTGAGGGTCCCTCGACCTGGAACAATACCTCCGAAGCTTTCTGTTGAGGCGTGATGCCATCATGTCTATTTGAGGAAGTCCCCAACGACTTGTTACCTCTGCAAAGACCTCTTGATGAAGTCCCCACTCTCCTGGATGGAGATTGTGCCTGCTGAGGAAGTCTGTTTCCCAGTTGTCTACTCCCGGAATGAAGACCGCTGACAGAGCGCTTACATGATTTTCCGCCCAGCGAAGAATCCTGGTGGCTTCTGCCATTGCTGCTCTGCTCCTTGTCCCGCCCTGGCGGTTTACATGCACCACGGCTGTGACGTTGTCTGACTGAATCAGAACGGGTAGGTTGCGAAGAAGATTCTCCGCCTGTTGCAGGCCGCTGTATATGGCCCTTAATTCCAGCACATTGATGTGTAGACAAGCCTCCTGGCTTGACCATATTCCCTGAAATGTTTTTCCTTGTGTGACTGCTCCCCATCCTCGGAGGCTCGCGTCCGTGGTCATAAGAACCCAATCTTGAATGCCGAACCTGCGACCCTCTAGAAGGTGAGTACTCTGGAGCCACCACAGGAGAGAGACCCTGGCCCTGGGGGACAGGCTTATCCTCTGATGCATCTGTAGATGGGACCCTTACCACTTGTCCAGAAGGTCCCACTGAAAAGTTCTTGCATGGAACCTGCCGAACGGAATGGCTTTGTAGGCCGCCACCATCTTTCCAAATACTCGAGTGCATTGATGAACTGACACTCTTTTTGGTTTCAGCAGGTCCTTGACCATGTTCTGGAGTTCCTGGGGTTTTTCCATTGGGAGAAAAACCCTCTTTTTTTCCGTGTCCAGAATCATGCCCAAAAATGACAGCCGAGTTGTCGGAACCAACTGCGAGTTTGGTAGATTTAGAATCCAGCCGTTTTGTTGTAGTACTCTCAGGGAGAGAGACACGCTTTTTAGTAACTGATCTTTTGATCTTGCCTTTATCAGGAGATCATCCAAGTATGGGATAATTGTGACCCCCTGCTTGCACAGGAGCACCATCATTTCCGCCATTACCTTGGTGAAAATTCTCGGGCCGTGGAAAGCCCAAACGGCAACGTCTGAAACTGGTAATGACAATCCTGTACAGCGAATCTCAGCTACGCCTGATGAGGAGGATATATGGGGACATGAAGGTATACATCCTTTATGTCTAGTGACACCATAAAATCCCCCCCTTCCAGGCTGGAGATCACTGCCCAGAGAGATTCCATCTTGAATTTGAACCTCTTCAAATATAGGTTTAGGGATTTTAGATTCAGAATTGGTCTGACCGAGCCATCCGGCTTCGGGACCACAAACAGGGTTGAATAAAACCCTTTCCCCTGTTGCACTTGGGGAACCTTGATAATCACTTGTTGTTGACACAGCTTTTGTATGGCAGCTGAAACTATTTCCCTCTCTGGGGGAGAAGCTGGCAAGGCCGATTTGAAAAATCGGTGTGGAGGCACATCTTCGAACTCCAGTTTGTAGAATTGGGATACAATTTCGACCACCCAAGGATCCAAATCCGACTGAACCCAGACTTGGCTGAAGAGTCGAAGATGTGCCCCTACCGGTGCGGACTCCCGTAGCGGAGCCCCAGCATCAGGTGGTGGATTTGGTAGAGGCCGGGGAGGATTTTTGTTCCTGGGAACTAGCCATAGCTGGTGTTCTTTTCCCTCTACCTCTACCTCTGGTGAGGAAGGAAGAGCCACGCCCCTTTCTGAACTTATGAGACCGAAAGGACTGCATCTGGTATTGAGGTGTTTTCTTTTGCTGTGGGGAAACGTAAGGCAAAAAAGAAGACTTACCCGCGGTAGCTGTGGAAACCAGGTCCGCGTGGCCCTCCCCAAATAAAACTTCTCCCTTGTAAGGCAAAGCCTCCATATCTCTTTGAGTCAGCATCACCTGTCCATTGACGGGTCCACAGAGACCTTCTAGCAGAAAACTGCCATGGCATTGGCTCTTGAACCCAAAAGCCCAATATCTCTCGCATCTTCTCTCATATATAACGCTGCGTCCTTGATGTGACCTAAGGTCAACAAAATACTATCTTTATCTAGGGTGTCAATGTCAGATGACAAGTTATCTGTCCAAGCAGTAATTGCGCTACCCACCCATGCCGACGCTACTGTAGGTCTGAGCAGGGCTCCCGTAGTCGCATAAATTGATTTTAAGGTAGTTTCCTGCCTGCGATCCGCAGGATCCTTTAGGGCCGCCGTGTCCAGGGACGGTAGCGCCACCTTTTTGGACAAGCGCGTGAAGGCCTTGTCCACCGTGGGCGAGTATTCCCACCGTAACCTGTCCTTTGAGGGGAAAGGATACGCCATAATAATTCTCTTGGGAACCTGCAGTCTCTTGTCTGGCGTTTCCCAAGCTTTTTCAAATAAAGCGTTCAGCTCATGAGATGAGGGAAACGTTACCTCAGGTTTCTTTTCCTTAAACATGCAGACCCTCGTGTCAGGGACAGAGGGATCCTCTGTGATATGCAAAACATCTTTTATTGCAATAATCATATACTGAATACTCTTGGCCACTCTTGGGTGCAACCTTGCATCATCATAGTCGACACTGGAGTCGG
This sequence comes from Pseudophryne corroboree, assembly GCF_028390025.1. Lineage (NCBI taxonomy): Eukaryota > Metazoa > Chordata > Amphibia > Anura > Myobatrachidae > Pseudophryne > Pseudophryne corroboree. Next base: position 404,810,126 of record NC_086451.1, read on the forward strand.
AATCCGTGTCGGTATCAGTGTCTGCTATCTGGGTAAAGGGACGTTTATGGGACCCTGAAGGATCTTGTGACACAGTAAAAACCATGGATTGACTCCCTGCTTTGTCTTTGGACTCTGCTTTGTCCAATCTCTTATGTAATAAAGCCACATTAGCATTTAAAACATTCCACATGTCCAACCAATCAGGTGTCGGCTGTGCCGACGTAGACACCACCATCTGCTCTGCTTCCTCCCTAGATGAGCCTTCCGCTTCAGACATGTCGACACACATGTACTGACACCCCCACACACTCTGTGATATATGAATATGGGGACAGACCCACAATAAGGCCCTTTGAAGAGACAGAGAGAGAGTATGCCAGCACACACCCAGCGCCACTAGATACTGAAACAAAGTCCCAGCCTGTACAGCGCTTTATATATACAATTAGCACCAAATAAATGTGCCCCCCACTCATTTTTGCCCCCTGTTACTTGTTCAGCAGGGGAGAGTCCGGGAGCAGCTTCTCTGAAGCATGCTGTGGAGAACAGCAAGGACGACACCTGTGTTCTGACCCTCTGGAGCTAATGGTGTCCAGTAGCCTAAGAAGCAGAGCCCATCAGTCCAGGAAAGTGGGTCTGCTTCTTTCCCCTCAGTCCCACGAAGCAGGGAGCCTGTTGCCAGCAGTGCTCCCTGAAAATAAAAAACTTAACAAAAGTATTTTCAGGGAAACTCAGTAGAGCTCCCCTGTAGTGCATCCAGTCTCCTCTGGGCACAGTTCTATAACTGAGGTCTGGAGGAGGGGCATAGAGGGAGGAGCCAGTTCACACCCATCTAAAGTCTTAGAGTGCCCATGTCTCCTGCGGAGCCTGTCTATACCCATGGTCCTTACGGAGTCCCCAGCATCCTCTAGGATGTAAGAGAAAAATAATTGGTTGTTCTGTACAAATGTATATATTTTATGTAAATCACTTGCTTTTCTAAGATAAACAGCAACAGTAGAACAATTTATAACAATCTATAACACTAAAAAAATGTCCTACTGGACACTAACTGCTAGCAAACATGCCTGTGTACTTGCCTACGATGCTCATAATTATCCTGGGTCAAATATGCCAGTTGTGAACAGTTTTTTTAATTGTCTAACCATCTGTATGGGTATAACTGCATTGCTCTAGGTGGCATATTTATCATCTGATACCTCCATGCACTATGCACACCCAGGGCTGCCATCAGAAGGTCAGTTTCGGACTGGGTCATCTGGGGCCCACCGGGGGAATGCAGTGGTAGGGGTCCATGCTACGGGTGTGGCCAGCCTCCGGGAGGGGAGGGAGTCGTCAGCCAACAGAGGCTTGGCTAACCATTGGAGAATGTATGGTCTGGGACCCTTTATATATATATATATATATATATATATATATTCCATGCATGATAAATTACCAGATTAATGCACTAAAGAAAATACACCACATTGCTGTGCATTATAATGTAACATATGCAGTGCTATTATTCAGCAGGATCCAGCAGGAGCTCAGTTCCTGAACTTCTCATTAAATATGACCTAATCAGGAACCCTGGTCACAGTTGGTACTAATGTACGGAGCTCACACTGACATGTGGACCCATTATCCCTGATGATCCAAGCCACAAACTGTTTCTTATTCTTAGGCAGACATCTGTATTTGGTTTATAAAGCAGTTCACTGATAGGAACATTGATGCAGGCTGCTCCCTGTTAGATTATAATGAGCATCACCAGCAGAGCTGGATTGATATGGGGGAATGTGCTTTACCTGCCCTGGACTCCTCTATCTCAGAGGCTTCAGTCTAGCCCACATACATTCATCTTCCCTCTCTCTGTCCCCACCCCAAGCTCTCCTCCTTAATTTTTCTCCTCCCCCATTTCCATCTGGCTGGACTACTTACATAGTAATGTACAGTAATAGAGCTACTCTTAAATTCCGCAGTTGTGCTTATGTCACCTCAGGTGTGCCTTTACCTACTTGTTAGTTGTACCTGTGCCCCCTTATCTGTGCCTCTTCCACTTTCCCCATTTGTCCCTCTGCCTTCTGTACAAGCATTGTACGCCAAATAATTTGTATATATTTGTTTAATTCTTAATAATTTTTGCACAATATATGTAATATAATATATTTGAACTGTCATGATGCGTCAAAATCAGTAATGCCAAAATATAATCACAATTTCACTTTAACCAGTTATAACTCAAATAGTATAACATGTTTGTACCTGCAGAAAATGGCATGAATGCATCACTCTTCTTAAAGCCACCATTCTCATCAAGAAAGTGCCCAGGATCAAATTTTGTTGGGTTCTTGAACTGTTTGGGGTCTTTCAGGACGGAGGTCAGGATTGGAAACACCAAGGTACCCTGAAAAAAAAAAAATATATTTTTTCCACCATGAAATATGTGGGCATTCTAGGTCTTTGAAGGTGCAGGGCTTTGGTGGTGACCAGAAAAAAAATATCAAAGGAAAGCATGAAAATTGGTTAGATATGGGCAAAAAAGAACGAAGAGAGGATACATATTCTTATAGATAAAGCAATTAATAATAATAATAATAATACTTTATTTATTTATTTATTTATTTAGCACTTTTCTTCAATAGAACTGAAGGTGTTTAACATATAGTGTGTGTAACATAATAGGTTTACGTTTTTAAAAAAAATACAGAAATCATGAACATAATACTAAGGTGTGGCAAATATTTTGGGTCATCAATTCCAAGAATTATTTATCCTACACACAGGGCTGGCCCGAAGCTTTTGTAGGATATGCAGGCCGCATAGAGTGACAAACAGTAGAGGGCGCTGCTGCAGACAATGAGTTACCGTTACTCACTCTCTGCAGCGCCTCCCTCCTCGGACACAGGCTGCTTTCTGATAAAGGCCCGGCTGTGTGACCTCTCAGCTCCCAGCCTTCTCCCGATGCCGGGAAACAGGGAAAGGGAACAGCACAGCATGTGGTGATGATGGAGAGCTGGAGCTGCCCTATGACAGAGGTGAGAAGGTACTGTATGTGCCTCTGCATGGCTGCCAGCTTTCCCTACACAATGTGTGTGTGTGTGTGTGTGTGTGTGTGTGTGTGTGCGTGCGTGCGTGCGTGCGTGCGTGCGTGCGTGCGTGCCAGTCAGTGCCCCCCTGGTCCCTGTACAATGTCCATTGTCACTATGTCCCTGTCACCCCTGCCTCACCAGTCACCCACTAACTCCCCATCACCCCTGCTTCACCAGTTACCTATTATCTCCCTGTCACCCATTATCGCCCTGTACCCTTGGGGGTACAATTGTATGGCCATGTTTTCATGTGAGACCACATCCAATTTTGTGGCACATGCCGAAAGTTTAAACCATCGAGGGGCAACAAAATGTATTTCTGCTTACTAAAAAAATAAACTCGGGCCGGCCCTGCCTACACATGAAGGATCCAGGTGAGGCACACCACATTGAAATACACCAGGCAGAATAGGCTGGAACCGAGACACATAATGGGGAGTTAAAAATACTCAGTGAGATCCTTGCAAAATCATCAGAGCCATTCATGTTCATTCTTTACAGCAGAGCACCAGACAGGGCAGAAACGTTGTGCGCACTACAATGGTTGCAATTTGTGATAATCAATACATGGAAATAACGCATACAATGATAAAATATAGTCACAGAGCCTAATTCAGACCTGATCATAGATGTGTGAAAAAACCGCACATCTACGATCAAAAACTTTGACATGTGGAGTGACGCCCAGCACAGGGCAATTCCGCCCCACATGCCGGGTCCTGCCCACCCCCACCCCTTTCACACCTGCTGAGTAGCTACCCGCCATGTTTCTGGCCGCGGTGGATGCGTGATGTCACACGCAGTCACTGCGGCAAACGGTCCAGACATGCCTGCGTTGTCCGGACCGCGCCCTGAAAACGCTGCCGCAATGCCACCGACATGCCCCGCGACCGCCTCTACTTGTCAATTAGGCAGAGGCGATCACACAAGTAAGATGCCGTCGCATCTCACTGTGTGCGCACGTGTGGTGCGGCTGCTGTGTGTGCGCAATCTTCACTGGGCTTCAGCCTGCGTACACTGCCACTGCAGTGACTACGTCTGAATAAGGCCCACTAACAAGATACCTTCTGCATAAATAGTTCAAAGGGTTGTTCATCCTGACCGTGAAAGTACTGGTAGAGGCAGCCATCTAGGGTGGCAGGATGATCAGTTCATAGAAGTGTAACATACAGTGGTAAATTACAGAGAAATTAGAAGGAACAGCAGGTTGAAGCAGTGCCGCAACTAGACATTTTAGCGCTGTGTGCAAGAAACAGCAGCGGTCCCCCCCCCCCATATATACAAAACAGGGCCAATGTGCGCCGTAGACGCGTGCCAAAAATATAGTGGTGGGCTTCATGGGGAAGGAGTGTTGCCACAGAGCTCCCTTTTACACAGTACAGCAGGCAGAGTCCACCTTTTACACAGTACAGCAGGTAGATGTTAGGGTCTCCTGCCCTGTGCTGCCACGTCGTCATAGCAACCGGGAGACAAGTGCTAGCGGAGTAACCTGAGCGCAGCTGATACTCCGGTTCGGGTCTTTTGCTGTGCAGTGGTTATAGGCTCTGTGCATGGCAGGGGATCCGGTGCTGGTTTTTGTGCTCGCAGTCTGTGAGGTCTGAGTGGGGCGTGGACAGCACCTGCTTTATAAGGCCTCTTCTCAGGGTAAGCAGATGCTGCTGAATTTTTGTTGGTTAGTCAGTTTCTGAAAGTTAGCCAGTACTGTGTAGCTTTGTATTTGTTTGTTGCTTACTGCAAATAGGCCTGGGGATTTGGTATTACACTCTGCCAATCCAGACCTAGCAGTAAGACTGGAGTCAGTCGTTTAGCTTGCTGGGGTTCTGTTACTACTCTGTGAACTTAGCAAGTTTGCGGCTGTATTCTAAGACTTGCCTGTCTAATCCTGTCTCACTGTGCTAGGTGTCAGGGGTCAGTTTAGTGGCAGTAAGCTGAACCTGTGCACTGCAAGTGAGAATTAGGATTGTGGAGACTCTCCTTGTGTCTATCATTCCATCTCTGACCAAGGAGTTTACTGCCACACCCGTTGGTAACCCTTTAGGGTTTTGCTGTTGCCCTTAGCAACAGCATTTCGGGTTCTCTACGTATTAAAACACAACATCTTGCTTTTCCCATCTGAGCAGTTCTAATACAAGGGAGATACCCAGTTCCTTAGCCTCTGGGCTTCTCTGTTCACTTTGTGTGTATTTTGTTACCCTATCACCTTCTGTGTACGTTATGTCATATTCCCCAGTCTGTCTCTGAGTCCATTTGTTTTGCATAACAGTTCAAACACCAGTACATTCCTGCAGGCACTGGAGTGCATAACAGTCCTGACACCAGTACTTTCCTGCAGGCACTGGTGTGCATAACATATTCAGCAGCCTAATACTCCTGTTGAAATTTTGTGGGAATATGGAGCATACCCCTCAAAATACGTTGCAACAGGTGGTCGATCAGGTGCAGGTCCTGACTCGACAATTTAATGATTTGTCCATTAAAATGCACACCTCCCAGGCTGCTGGCGGAGCTCCCGCAGCAGCAGCACCTGCAGGGGTTAAGGAGCCGAAAGTAAATCTCCCGGATCGTTTTTCTGGAGATCGCTCGCAGTTCTTTTGTTTCAAGGAGAGCTGCAAGCTATACTTCCGGCTTAGGCCTCAGTCTTCTGGGTCGGAGATTCAGCGGGTGGGCATAGTGATTTCCTTGCTACAAGGAGACCCACAGGTCTGGGCATATGGGTTGCAGCCTGACTGTCCGTCGCTTAAAAGTGTTGATGCTTTTTTTACGGCACTGGGCATGTTGTATGATGACCCTGACAAGACGGCCTAAGCCGAGGCTCAGATTTCGATCCTTAAGCAAGGGCGAAGGCCAGTTGAGGTTTACTGTATGGAGTTTCGGAGGTTGGCCCATGATACCCAGTGGAATGACCCAGCCCTGAGACACCAGTACCGAAGAGGTCTATCTAACCAGATAAAGGACCAACTGGTACAATATCCCTTGCCTGATAGCTTGGATCAGCTCATGCAGTTATCCATCCGGGTGGATAGACGGCTGAGAGAGCGTAGGCTTGAAAGGGAGACTGAGATTTCCTTCCTTCCCAAGGGAACCTCAGACTCTGAGGAATTTTCCGAGGAGCCTATGCAGATTGGGGCTACCCGCCTCTCCTCGCGTGAGAAGACGCGGAGGAGACAGCAGGGGTTGTGTTTGTACTGTGGGAATAAAGGTCATGTGGTAGTATCATGCCCAGAAAAGCCGGAAAACTTCAGGGCCTGAGGGTGATGGGAAATATCCTGTCAGGCCAGAAGTCAGAATTTCCCAAGAAGACTTTTATCATTCCGGTGACCTTGAAGATCCTCGGTCAAACTGTCAAGACTAAGGCCTTTGTGGACAGTGGGGCCGACGGGGTTTTTATGGACCGCCAATTCGCCCTGAAACACTCTGTTCCCTTAGTACCCTTGGCATCGGAAATTGAGATTTGTGGGTTAAACGGGGAACCATTATCCCAAGGTAAAATTACCTCTTGCACTAGCCAGATTTCTTTGTTTATTGGAGCCACACACTCTGAAAAATTGTCCTTTTATGTGACTGTCTGTACTTTTGCCCCATTGGTGTTGGGGTTACCCTGGTTAAGGGCCCACAATCCTCAATTTGACTGGGTCTCTGGGGAGATTCTTAGTTGGGGTACTGATTGTTTCAGGAGTTGCTTGAGCCTTCCAGTCAGGCTCTCGCAGCTAAGTTTGCCAGGATTGCCAGGGTGTTATGCAGATTTTGCGACGTGTTCTCCAAAAAAGTTGCAGAGGTACTACCTCCCCATCGCCCCTATGACTGTGCCATTGATTTGTTGCCAAATGCTAAGCTTCCCAAGAGCAGGTTGTACTCCCTGTCACGTCCTGAGACTCAGGCTATGGCAGAGTACATTCAGGAGAACTTGGCTAAGGGATTTATCAGACCTTCACAGTCTCCAGTTGGGTCGGGGTTCTTCTTCGTGGGTAAAAAGGACGGTTCGTTGCGACCCTGCATCGACTTCAGAGAATTGAACTGTATCACGATTAAAAACTCATACCCACTGCCTCTCATTTCGGTCTTGTTTGACCAGCTTCGTACTGCCACCATTTTTTCTAAGATTGACCTACGCGGTGCGTACAATCTAATCCGAATAAGAGAGGGGGATGAATGGAAGACTGCCTTTAATACCCACTCAGGGCATTATGAATATTTGGTGATGCCTTTTGGGCTCTGTAATGCCCCGGCAGTCTTCCAGGATTTCATGAATGATGTGCTCAGGGAATATTTGGATAGATTCTTAGTTGTATACTTAGATGACATCCTAATCTTCTCCCATTCCCTGGAGGAACATCGGAAGCATGTACGCTTAGTCCTCCAGAAACTCAGAGACCACCGGCTTGGGGCGAAGCTGGAGAAGTGCGAATTTGAAGTTCAGCAAATCGCATTTCTAGGATATATTATCTCCCCAGAAGGTTTCCAAATGGAGGGTTCCAAGGTACAGGCAGTCCTGGATTGGGTGCAGCCCACTAGTTTGAAGGCGCTTCAGCGTTTCCTGGGCTTTGCGAATTTTTATAGACGATTTATCGCTGGATTTTCGTCTATAGTGGCGCCCTTGGTGGCACTCACTAAGAAAGGGGCGGATGTTGCTCACTGGTCTTGTGAGGCTAAAGCGGCTTTTGCCCGTCTCAAAAGGGCATTTGTTTCGGCCAAGGTACTGCGACACCCAGATCCAGAGCGTCCTTTTGTGGTGGAGGTGGATGCCTCTGAGATGGGTATTGGGGCAGTGCTTTCTCAGATGGGAGTGTCTGATAATCGCCTTCATCCCTGTGCTTACTTTTCCCGTAAATTTTCACCTGCCGAGATAAATTATGACGTGGGTAACCGGGAATTGTTGGCTATTAAGGATGCACTCGAGGAGTGGAGACACTGGCTTGAGGGGGCTAAGTTTGTGGTCTCAATTCTCACTGACCATAAGAATCTGGCATATTTAGAGTCAGCGAAGCGTCTCAATGCCAGGCAGGCACGATGGGCTTTGTTTTTTGCTCGCTTTAATTTTTTGATAACATATCGCCCTGGGTCAAAAAACATCAAGGCTGATGCGCTCTCGCGGAGTTTTGTTCCAATCCAGGAGACCACCGAGGAGCCGTTGCCCATTGTTTCCCCATCATGTATTAAAGTGGGCATTACCCAGGACCTCTTATCATTAGTCCTTAGAGCACAGGAGCAGGCTCCTCCAGACCTTCCGGTAGGTCTTTTGTTTGTGCCTCCTAGGTTAAGACAGCGAGTGTTCCTGGAATTCCATGCCAAGAAGTCTGCAGGTCACCCGGGTATTGCCAGAACTCGGGAGTTGCTATCTAGGGCGGTGTGGTGGCCCTCGGTGGCTAAGGATGTGGATCAGTGGGTTCGGGCATGTGACATCTGTGCCCGAAATAAGACTCCTAGAGGGGTTCCTGTTGGCCCATTACATTCACTCTCTATCCCATCTAAGCCATGGACCCACATTTCAATGGATTTTGTGGTGGACTTGCCCAAATCCTCGGGGATGACAGCCATCTGGGTTGTCGTTGACTGGTTTTCGAAGATGGCGCACTTCGTTCCACTGGTTGGGCTGCCATCGGCCAGACGCCTGTCTGAATTATTTATGCTGCATGTTGTGCGTCTCCACGGGTTGCCACTTGATGTGGTCTCTGACCACGGATCCCAGTTTGTGGCCAAATTCTGGAGGGCATTTTGTTCCGTTCTCCAGATTTCTGTCAGCTTGTCGTCGGGCTACCATCCGCAGTCTAATGGGCAGACTGAAAGGGTGAACCAGTCCTTGGAGCAGTTCCTCAGGTGTTATGTCTCCAAGTGTCAGACTGACTGGGTTGCTCATCTGTCCATGGCGGAGTTTGCCTATAACAACGCGGCTCACTCTGCTACAGGGATCTCTCCCTTCCTTTGTGTGTATGGGCATCATCCTAAGGCCAATTCTTTTGACCCCCTGGACTCCACGCCTGGTGGTTCCTCTGTGGTTTCGGTCCTTAGAGGTATTTGGCGGAAAGTGAAGAAAGCCCTTGTGTCTGTGTCATTAGTGACCAAAAGGGTTTTTGATAAGCGGAAAAGACCCTGCAGCTTCAAATTAGGAGACTTCGTCTGGTTGTCTACCAAGAATTTGAAGTTGAGACAGCCATCTCATAAGTTAGGCCCCCGGTTCATCGGCCCTTATAAGATCACCAGGGTTATCAATCCGGTGGCATTTCAGTTAGATCTGCCCCGTTCTTTGGGTATCAATAAAACATTTCATTGTTCCCTTTTAAAAGGGGCGATTAGTAATCCTTCTTCCAGTGGAAGACCTTCCCCTCTTCTGATACGTGGCCAGAGGGAGTTTGTTGTTGAAAGGATTCTTGACTCCAAGGTGGTTCGGGGTCGGCTGTCATTTTTGGTGCACTGGAAGGGGTATGGCCCGGAGGAGCGGTCGTGGGTGCGCAGTTGTGATCTTCATGCCCCCAGACTGATACGCTCTTTCTTCTCGCAGTTCCCCGATAAACCCGGTGGTAGGGGTTCTTTGACCCCTCGTCAGAGGGGGGGTACTGTTAGGGTCTCCTGCCCTGTGCTGCCACGTCGTCATGGCAACCGGGAGACAAGTGCTAGCAGAGTAACCTGAGCGCAGCTGATACTCCGGTTCGGGTCTTTTGCTGTGCAGTGGTTATAGGCTCTGTGCATGGCAGGGGATCCGGTGCTGGTTTTTGTGCTCACAGTCTGTGAGGTCTGAGTGGGGCGTGGACAGCACCTGCTTTATAAGGCCTCTTCTCAGGGTAAGCAGATGCTGCTGAATCTTTGTTGGTTAGTCAGTTTCTGAAAGTTAGCCAGTACTGTGTAGCTTTGTATTTGTTTGTTGCTTACTGCAAATAGGCCTGGGGATTTGGTATTACACTCTGCCAATCCAGACCTAGCAGTAAGACTGGAGTCAGTCGTTTAGCTTGCTGGGGTTCTGTTACTACTCTGTGAACTTAGCAAGTTTGCGGCTGTATTCTAAGACTTGCCTGTCTAATCCTGTCTCACTGTGCTAGGTGTCAGGGGTCAGTTTAGTGGCAGTAAGCTGAACCTGTGCACTGCAAGTGAGAACTAGGATTGTGGAGACTCTCCTTGTGTCTATCATTCCATCTCTGACCAAGGAGTTTACTGCCACACCCGTTGGTAACCCTTTAGGATTTTGCTGTTGCCCTTAGCAACAGCATTTCGGGTTCTCTACGTATTAAAACACAACATCTTGCTTTTCCCATCTGAGCAGTTCTAATACAAGGGAGATACCCAGTTCCTTAGCCTCTGGGCTTCTCTGTTCACTGTGTGTGTATTTTGTTACCCTATCACCTTCTGTGTACGTTATGTCATATTCCCCAGTCTGTCTGTGAGTCCATTTGTTTTGCATAACAGTTCAAACACCAGTACATTCCTGCAGGCACTGGAGTGCATAACAGTCCTGACACCAGTACTTTCCTGCAGGCACTGGTGTGCATAACAGTAGAGTCCGCTTTTAAACATTAGGCAGTTAGCGTCCCCCTTTCACAAATTACGGCAGCAGAGTCCCCCTTTTTACACATTACGTCAACAGAGTCCCCCTTTTTTACACATTAGGCAGGCAGAATCCCTTTTTTACAGATTAGGCAGGGTCCTCTTTTTACACATTATGGCAGCAGAGTACCCCATTTACAGATTACGGCAACAGAGTCCCTTTTTTTACACATTACGGCAGGCAGAGTGTGTGTATGTGTCAGTGCAGTGGCGTAACTTCATCCAAGTTGGCCGGAGGCAAGATCAATCTTGGTGCTCCCCCAAGCACCATGATATATTTAAAGAGCAAGATAAGTTGGGTACACGCTAGACCCAGGGATGTCATCAGTGCAGCAGGTCCCGGCAGCCAGGCAGGCATCAGCAAGTGCATACACACTTGCCAATACTGCCAATGACGAGCGATGGCGGGTGGGGGTCAGCGGGAGCCATGCTGCATTCACCAGCCTGGCTGCGGGGGATGGGGTTAGGGTAATGCTGCCGGAGAGGGGTTAGGGAAAGGCTGCGGGGGAAGGGGTTAGGTTAAGGCTGAGGTGGAGGGGTAAGGCACTGTGAGGGGCTAGGGTAAGGCTGCAGGTGAGGGGTTAGGTTAAGGCACTGGGAGGGGTTTAGGCTGCGAGAGGAGAGGGTTAGTGTTAGGCTGCGGGATAGGAGGGTTAGGGTCAGATACTTTGTTTAGGGTTAGCCTGCAGGAGGGAGGGTTAGGCACTAAGAAGAGGGTGAGTGTTAGTATGAGGGACATGAGGGTTAGGGTTAGGCTCTAAGGGGAGAGTTAGGCTGCAGGGAAGGGGAGGGTTAGGCTGCGGGACTGGAGGGTTAGGGTAAGACACTTGGGTCAGGGTTAGGGTTTGGATGCGGGACAGGGGGGGTTAGGGTTAGTTTTATGGCTCTATATATTAATATGAGGACCGAGACTGTATATGTGAGAATTGGCAAGACGTGTTTGCAGTCCTCAAATCCAGCTCTGTAGTCTAGTTCAGGCACAGCAGGTGGTGGGCTCCCTTCTCTGCTGACTGCCTTTGATCAGGCTTCTTCATGTTGCTGGGCACCACCCACTGGGAAGGATCACTGGCTCAGTCCAACTCCTAATCAGGATCCCGGCGCCTCATCAGATTTAGGTGTCAGCGCTGAGATCTCCCTCACTACAAACAGCCTCTCCCGACACCCTCTGTCTGACCCAACAGCAGGCACCCTCACATGTGCCGCAGCTGCTCTCAAGATAGTGCCGCTCCCCTGTCCTCACACTGGCCACCTCTGCATCCCCTAATAGTCCAGCGGCACTTCTGTCTGTCCTCAAGCCGACTTTCTCCTGGCGAGGTCACGTGTCACTCAGCAGCCAGTGCCCTCTTCCGTTGTCTCACTCCTGCAGTTCCGCCAGTGTCAGTGTCACCTGAGGAAGGGGGAGGCCATCCAGCATCCAGGGCTTTCACTGACACCCATGTCCAGGAGCTACCACCTGCGGTAGCGCTCTCACTACCTTTCAAAGGTGGCGGCAGGTCTCAGTGATGGAATAACGCGATGGGGGGTGTGCTGCCACATAGCGGTTGTGGCACCGCTCCACGTCCCTTGCAGAGGCGGCATAGGGGGGACATGCGGCGGGCTTCCAGTACTGACTCACTGGACATGACGGCCATATGCAGTGCATTTGCGATGTGGGCAAGGCACCATCGGCACACACCTAGTTACGGCCCTGGGTTGAAGTGGGCAGAGATACCAGGTAAGTGGGATTGGGAAGAAGGGGGAGAGGGGAACTATGGTGCATGAGAGGGAGTGCACGATGTAGCAATATGGAGAAACATGCAAGGCAGTCATTATATTGCACATAGGAATACTATGGGTTAATAAAAGAGATACCATTTAATTATCCAGCCATTTCTTCACATTGTTTCTGACAAAACTACCTTTGGTAAATGATGTCCCCTGAAGATTGTGTCTTTACTGGTTGCATGAGCCACTCCGGTAGGAACGATATCACCAAATCTCTGGATCTCATGTATAACAGCGTCTGTGTACGGCATCTTACTCCTGTCCTCCACTGATGGGCAGCGATCTCTGCCTATTACATTGTCTATTTCCTCATGGATCTTCTCTGAAATATACATTCACATTTATGGAACATTGATACTTTAAGTACAGTCAGACTTTTGTCTTGTTATTTTGTGTCATTTTGTTTTGTCTCCTGCAGCATTTCCAGTGTTTTGTTCTTTAAAGCCATTTTATAGTTTTAGGCATTGCACCTGAAACAGTCAATGGATGTGAAGATGAAATAATTAGTCTGAGCAAACTAAAAAATCTCTATATTTAAAAATGAAAACTTCTGTAAGCATTAACAGACTGGGTTGCCCTGGGCACATACTTACAATCTATATTCAAGAGAAAAAAATGTATAGATACTAGTAGTTCAATTATTGAATCTGAAATATTGGCAATACGCTCCACAAATATTACGCAGTCACATATGTATATAAAAAAGCATACATTTTAAGAGTCACAGCTCATTTAAGCCCTCAGGCTAACAAGCAACAACGTAGCATAACTTTCTAAAGGCAAGACAGCGTGTTATAGCATGTATAAAATAAGAAATAATCAGGTAGACCAGTTAGAGAAAAGTCCAGTACAATTACCATAAGATCCATGCAATGTATTAGGCTTTCAGACAATTAAAAGATGGAAAATTCTATAAAAGAATTAGAGATGAGCGGATTCGGTTTTACTCGGTTCTCAAAACCGAATCTTATTGGCTCACGGATGTCACGTGTTTTGGATAGCCAATAAGATTCGGTTTTGAGAACCGAGTAAAACCGAGTAAAACCGAATCCGCTCATCTCTAAAAAGAATACCCTTCAATCCAAATAACAACTGCAGCATCATGGTCACCAGACTCACAGCGGGATGTACTCAGAGAAAAATACAGTAAAAAAAACTGTTTTCGGGGTTTTGTACCGCATTTTACACGTACTAACCCTGGTCCGCCCGCTTTTTTCGATGCGGAGGGTATCGCCACCTTTTTATGGTGATACCTTATAGAAGTCTAAGGGCTACTTACCGCATTGCCCCACCCCCGCTGCCCTGCGCCGCTCACACTGACCCCCTTATACCTGTATGCAGGCAGCTCCCGTCGCAATCCTGGATCACTGCCTCCTTCTCCAACAACACAGACATTGCTTCTTCTGGCTGCAGGGAGGAAGAGGAGGAGCCCAGGACTGACTCCCGACGTCACCCCCAGTGACTGGGAGGTGACAGAGACCCCTGGAGACCACCGCACACCCTCTCCTCTAGACCACCAGGTACGACCAGGGGTCTCTGGCATCACATTGCGATACTACTCGTATATGTTAGTACATATGTGATTAGCATCGTTGCGATGGCTGACGATGGCCCACGATGCATATTAGTACTAGTGATGTGCACCGGACATTTTTCGGGTTTTGTGTTTTGGTTTTGGATTCGGTTCCGCGGCCGTGTTTTGGATTCGGACGTGTTTTGGCAAAACCTCACCGAAATTTTTTTGTCGGATTCGGGTGTGTTTTGGATTCGGGTGTTTTTTTCCAAAACCCTAAAAAACAGCTTAAATCATATAATTTGGGGGTCATTTTGATCCCATAGTATTATTAACCACAATAACCATAATTTCCACTCATTTCCAGTCTATTCTGAACAACTCACACCTAACAATATTATTTTTAGTCCTAAAATTTGCACCGAGGTCGCTGGATGACTAAGCTAAGCGACATAACTGGCCGACACAAACACCTGGCCCATCTAGGAGTGGCACTGCAGTGTCAGGCAGGATGGCACTTCAAAAAAATTGTCCCAAACAGCACATGATGCAAAGAAAAAAAGAGGCACACCAAGGTCACTGTGTGACTAAGCTAAGCGACACAAGTGGCCGACACAAACACCTGGCCCATCTAGGAGCGGCACTGCAGTGTCAGGCAGGATGGCACTTCAAAAAAATTGTCCCCAAACAGCACATGATGCAAAGAAAAAAAGAGGCAAACCAAGGTCGCTGTGTGACTAAGCTAGTATACTTGACGACACAGAGTTAGGTATAGCAGTGGCCTACTGTACCGTAATGCTATATATTATATACTGGTGGTCAGCAAACTGTGCAAAACTGAAATGCACCACAGGTATGGATGGATAGTAGACTTGACGACACAGAGGTAGGTACAGCAGTGGCCTTCTGTACCGTACTGCTATATATAGTATACTGGTGGTCACTGTGTCAGCAAACTGCAAAACTAAAATGCACCACAGGTATAGAATGTAGATGGATAGTATACTTAATGACGAAACAGAGGTAGGTACAGCAGTGGCCTTCCGTACCGTACTGCTATATATACTGGTGGTCACTGTGTCAGCAAACTGCAAAACTAAAATGCACCACAGGTATAGAATGCAGATGGATAGTATACTTAATGATGACACAGAGGTAGGTACAGCAGTGGCCTTCCGTACCGTACTGCTATATATAGTATACTGGTGGTCACTGTGTCAGCAAACTGCAAAACTAAAATGCACCACAGGTATAGAATGTAGATGGATAGTATACTTAATGAAGACACAGAGGTAGGTACAGCAGTGGCCTTCCGTACCGTACTGCTATATATAGTATACTGGTGGTCACTGTGTCAGCAAACTGCAAAACTAAAATGCACCACAGGTATAGAATGTAGATGGATAGTATACTTAATGACGACACAGAGGTAGGTACAGCAGTGGCCTTCCGTACCGTACTGCTATATATAGTATACTGGTGGTCACTGTGTCAGCAAACTGCAAAACTAAAATGCACCATAGGTATAGAATGTAGATGGATAGTATACTTAATGACGACACAGAGGTAGGTACAGCAGTGGCCCTCCGTACCGTACTGCTATATATACTGGTGGTCACTGTGTCAGCAAACTGCACAACTGAAATGCACCACAGGTATAGAATCTAGATGGATAGTATACTTAATGACGACACAGAGGTAGGTACAGCAGTGGCCTACTGTACCGTAATGCTATATATTATATACTGGTGGTCACTGGTCAGCAAAACTCTGCACTGTACTCCTCCTATATAATATTATACTGGTGGTCCCCAGTCCCCACAATAAAGCAGCACACTGAGCACAGATATGGAGTGTTTTTCAGACAGACAACGTATACTGGTGGTCACTGTCAGCAAAACTCTGCACTGTACTCCTCCTATATACAGCTGATCCCCAGTCCCCACAATTAAGTAATAAGCAAGCACAAAATATTTGCAATGCATCAACATAAACGGAGAGGACGCCAGCCACGTCCTCTCCCTAACATTTCCAATGCACGAGTGAAAATGGCGGCGACGCGCGGCTGCTTATATAGAATCCGAATCTCGCGAGAATCCGACAGCGGGATGATGACGTTCGGGCGCGATCGGGATACTGGAGCCATACGGGAGAATCCGAGTATGGCTCGGACCCGTGTAAAAAGGGGGATGTTCGGGGGGGTTTGGTTTCCGAGAAACCGAACCCGCTTATCACTAATTAGTACATCCCGCTGTGATAGAGAAAGCACACAGGGGCAGATTTATTAAGCTCGGTGAAGTGATAAAGGGAAGGTGATAAAGGACCAGCCAATCAGATCCTAACTACCATGTCACAGGCTGCGTTTGAAAAATGACAGGAGCTGACCGGCTGGTCCTTTATCACTTTCCAATTTATCACTTCACCGAGCTTAATAAATCTGCGCCACAGTGACATACTGTAAACACCTAAGGATTCAAAATCCAGAAACTCTTACATTCAACCTACTAAGGTTTACAAGAACACTACAAATCCCCCAGGCTTAATAAATCTGCGCCACAGTGACATACTGTAAACACCTAAGGATTCAAAATCCAGAAACTCTTACATTCAACCTACTAAGGTTTACAAGAACACTACAAATCCCCCAGGAATACCGATAGTCTTAAGCAGGCGCACTGAAATGTTTTCAGGTTGGGGGGTGGGGTGCATAGTAAAAATTACATTTTGGCGCTCCATCCCCAAACCTCCCCACCCATCCAGTGCAGGTGAGTGGCGCTTACCTCCGAGTGACTCTTGCTGTAAAATCAATGTGCTGCCGCTGCCTGCTATGCCCCATGACCCCCTAGCCTGCTCTTCACTGATGCATTTCTGGGAGGAGGCAGGGATGTCCCAGCAGGCTCAGCATGGCCACGCCTCCCTCCCAGTAATGCATCAGTAAAGAGCCGGCTAGGAGGACATGGGGCATAGCAGGCAGCGGCAGCACATTGATTTTACAGCAGGAGTCGCCCGTGGGGATCCGGGTTAAGCGCTCCACCTCACCCGTGCCTTTATCTAATTTTTTTTTTTTTTGGGGGGGGGCATGCTGCCCCCTTGCCCACCCCGCTCCGATGCCTATGGTCTTAAAAATAGGAGGGTTACAAGAACGAGCAGCACTTTCCATGGTTACACCTACGCCGTCACATCCTATGTCTAATGTCCTACCTAAAGGATACCTCAGTTATCTTGGGAGTTTCTTTGGAGGGGTGCAGAGAAAAAGAGGATTCCTTTGTGGGGGCACTTCTAGTTATTAGTATATTTTGCATAATAGAATAATTGTTTAATATTGAACGTTTAATAATAACAATACAATTTCAGAATAGCTACAAATAATTTTTACCTAAAATTAAAATACTGTATGTGGTCACACTCCAAAATTGCATATAATCTATAAAGGAGTTAGATCCCTGATATAATCTCTAAATATCCAGGTTTGTTAGATCAAGGTGCCATATGTCAGTACGCCATTGCTATCGGCTGCATAGAGGGTGCAATACCTCCAGTTTGCTCAGAAACACAGGAATGCTATAGTAAATGATTGGAACTGAGCTATGTGTTCTGACACATTGGGGTCAATGTACTAAAATGGGAGTTCTATTTAAGATGCTATGTTGCCCATAGCAACCAATCAGATTCCAGGTATTATCTTCTACAAAGGTGCTAGGATAAATGAGTAGTAGAATCAGATTGATTGCTATGGGCAATGGGGGTCATTCCGAGTTGATCGCTTGCTACGGATTTTTGCAGCACAGAATTATGGCAGAACAGGGCTAATCTGCACATGCGTATGCACCGCAATGCGCAGGCACGTCGTACGAGTACAAAGAGCATTGTGGTTTTGCACAGGTTCTTGAGATGCTTCCATTCACACTGGTAGACGCAAGGAGATTGACAGGAAGTGGGAGTCTATGGGTGGCAACTGACCGTTTTCTTGGAGTGTTTGGGAAAATGCAGGCAGGCCGGGCGTTTGCAAGGCAGGTATCTGACGTCAATTTCGGGACCTTCGTCACAGCAATCATCGCACAAATAAGTAACTACAGGGCTGGTCTAGTTCTGCACAAAATGTGTTTGCTGCCGCGCGGCTGCACAGATGGTCGCACTCCTGCAATGCGAAAATACACTCCCCCGTGGGCGGCAACTATGCATTTGCACGGCTGCTAAAAGTAGCTAGCGAGCGATCAACTTGGAATGACCCCAATATCCCATTTTAAATAGAACCTCCAACTTAGTACATTTACCCCATTGTGTTTTCATTTACACCATGCCAATGGTAGGGTGAGGATATGGAGATAGCGCCATGAAAGCATGGATCCTTCTAGCATTGTCACAACTCTTCAGGGTGTCAGAGGCAACATTATAGAGATGCAATTGATGTTATTTGGGATACCATTCCCCACAAAACATACCAATATCAGAATCCATGCCCAGAAAAATTCAAGCTGTATTAAGGGCAAAAGGTGGCCCAACAAAGTACTAACCTGATGGTCATAATAAATTGGTCACTCTGTAGAATTTAGTACATGATAGATTTATATGACTTCTTATGATTTTCTACACTATAGTACAAGTTTATTTTGCTGATATAAAATCTCTTTCACAGTTGTCAGTTTTTCTTCTAACTAATCACTGTTTGCAAATGAACAGTTTTGTTTAATCTGTTATTGATCTATCTGTATTTTGTTTATACCTCATGCTACACCTAGCAATTATGGGGATTCTGACATTTTATGGGATTATACATAATACACTGCAGTAATAAACCTAAATAAATGAACAAATATTAATTAAAAGTTTTTAGGCTCTGCTTTTGCGCCCCAACCCAAGATGTTGACAAGAATTGTAAGGCCTTCAACAATAAGTGCCAGTGCAGATATTTTTTACACAGTAGCAAGTTTATTGTAGTGTATTATCCACATTGACCAATTTATTGGTTGTTTCCCCATTTTTTGTCCATAACCAGTACACATTTCTACAGAATATCTGACTAATTCGGGAAACATGAAGAAATGTTACCTTGTATCTCAGGGTATTTAAGCAGAATCAGGAATCCATATCTCAATGTTAAACTTGTAGTTTCTGTCCCAGCAAAAAACAGGTCAGTTACTGCCGACAGCAAATTCTCATCATGAAATTCTGTGTTTGGGTTATTTTTTTCCTAGAAAATGTTTAAATTATTTTGTTAGCAGTTACACGAACCATAAATGATTTAAATTATTTTCAGAAGCAGTGTGTTATTATAGTTTATCCATTTCTAATACAATTTCCCCAAATTCACCTCTTCCATCCTTATGAGGAAACAGTCTATGTAGTCTCGTGGGCAGTCCATATCCAGTGTGTTTTTGTGAGTCCTCATCGTGTCTTTTACAAAGTCCTTCAGTTTTTGGAAAGTTGGGACAAGTTTCTGGTGAGGGCCAGGAACATATGTCATCAAGGTTGGGAAGATATTAAGAAGCTGAAATAAAAAGTAAAATTAGAAAATAAAATCTAAAATGTATATTTTTCTAAGGTCCCAACTTGACACATTCCATAGCTAAAAGTTCCCAAAAGCTCACTAGTTTTTTTTATTATTCATGAATGTTGTACCCAACATCGTAGTTAACTAGTGCTCCCAGACAGTTATTTATGACAGAATTGGACAGATTGAGCTTACTTTGTGGCAATATTAGTTACTTTTATTATAAGGGTACCTTTAATATATTTAGGTCTTAATGCTGCATTAAAAAAATGAAACACAAATGTAATAGCGTAAATTTATGACCATAAGCTTTTTCAGAGGCATTGCTTGATGGGTATTCAATCAGATGGTCGACTGTAACGATATCAACATTCATACTGTTGACACCACAATGTCGACATTAGATTGATTCAAATTGTCATAGGCCCCAGGTCAACATACTGAAACTGTTGACATGTTCACAATGTCGCCATGTAAAATGTTGACATTCTAAATATGCAGCATGAAGGGTTAGGGTCAGGCATGTAGTATGGGGCAGGGGTAGGCATTAGGGGAAGGGTTAGGGATTAGGAAAAGGGGAGAGCTTCTATCCAGACACCACTGCTCAGTTGTCTGTGTCGTAACTGGTGCTCACATGATCGCCACCAAAGGATGATGGTAGAGACACTGTAGCCACTGGGACAAGGTAAGACACCACTAGGCCACAAGGGAATGTTTGGCAACAGTTCATGTTGATATATCAACCATGATAAATGCTGACATGATGCTGTAATGGTCAACTATTTGTACCCAAACCCTCTAGATACACCCATCTCTATACCAGTAGCATATGCATCAGGTTTATTTCAGTCATACTGTAGATCATGTGTAACAGAGTGCCGAATCCCAGCACTCACTTACCAGATCCAGCAGCGCCCGCTGCACTCTCCTTCTCCCCTCCCAGCTGTACATGCAGCTGAAGCTTCCATAGTGACACGTGTGTCGCTCTGTACAAGAGTTAAAGGACCAGGTGCGTCAAAAAGGTGATGTCACTCTGGCTTCCGAGTTTGAACTCAACCTTCTGTACAGTATATAAGGAAGTTCCTGGCAATACTCCTGTACCAGAGTATAGGCCTCCAAACCCTACTCCAGCATCAGCCTTTGTGCTATTGAGTTCTTCGTGATTACTTCATTCCTGATTCCTGTTTCCTGGTGCTGTTCCGGATTCCAGTCTGCTGTGCTCCTTTACTGTTCCTGCTCTGCTCCTGGTATCTGTCTCTCCATGTTACTGCCAACCAGCTTACTGCAGTTTGTCCATCCAGTGTCTGCATGCCATTCAGTGTACTCCAGTGTTTGCTCCTGCATACCAGACTGTGACTGAGGGCCATGATCTACATGTCGGGTGCAGCTAAGTACAAACCTCCTTGTGGGGGTCCCTAGTGAATACTGTTAGACTCTATTCAGGGTCTCTGCCAATCCCACAGTATGGGTTTGCATCCACTATCCATCCGTCACTTTGTTACATCATGCTTTTTCCCTATACAGTAGATTGTAGGCTTCTGAGCAGTGCCCGCTCAACTCTTTGGGGGTCATTCCAAGTTGTTCGCTCGCTAGCTGTTTTTAGCATCCGTGCAAACGCTATGTCGCCTCCCACTGGGAGTGTATTTTAGCTTAGCAGAAGTGTGAACGAAAGGATCGCAGAGGGCTACAAAATAATTTTGTGCAGTTTCAGAGTAGCTTCAGACCTGCTCAGCGCTTGCGATCACTTCAGACTGTTCAGTTTCTGTTTTGACGTCACAAACACGCCCTGCATTTGCCCAGCCACGCCTGCGTTTTTCCTGCCACGCCTGTGTTTTTCCGAACACTCCCTGAAAATGGTAAGTTGACCCCCAGAAATGCCCACTTCCTGTCAATCACTCTGCGGCCAGCAGTGCGACTGAAAAGCTTCGCTAGACCTTGTGTGAAACTACATCAGCCATTGTGAAAGTACGTTGCGCGTGCGCATTGCACCGCATACGCATGCACAGAAGTGCGATTTGTTTGCATCATCGCTGCGCAGTGAACATTTTCAGCTAGCGATCAACTCAGAATGACCCCCTTTGTCTGTCTGTTACTACCCAGTCTTGCTTCATTACTGTTCTGTTTATGTAATAGTGCTATATAAGTAATTGTTAATAAATAATAACTTAATCCCAACCAGATCATAAGCACAAAAAAAGTTTTTTAACATTACTTTTGATGGCTTATTTTTAAAAAAACAAACAAAAACTCAGTATCATCCCCTTAATGTGTACATGATTTAATTACTCATATTATTCCTTACTAAAGGATTTTTTTGTGAGACAATAGTAAAGTGATTGTAATTATTATCTGGTTTCTACCAAAATCTGTACACATTAGCAGTGATTCATTAAATTTGTGGGGAAAAAATATATATTTTACGGGAATAATATTTGGGGATTAGTTGGTAATGTGACTTAAAAAAATGGATGGCAACATTTTTTTATAAATTCACAATCTCTCTTGACTAGCATAATGATGACACTATACCAGTGGTTTCCAAACTTTTTTGAATCACTGCACCCTAGAGTATCTGAATTTTTTTCACGGCACCCCTAGGCCAAAAATTTCTTATTGAGAAATGTAAAAATAAATATTAAATTAAGTAGATTGTGTTTATATGTCATCCTTAGGCTCAATTGTGTGATGAGGGACAAGATTTGCTTCTGTTTGTCCCCATATTTTATGACTGACAGCTACTAGCACTAGTTTTTCCTATTATATTGACCATAAATAATTTGAATTGGTCCTGAACCACCAATCCAAGGCACCCCTGCAAGTGTCCCGAGGCACCCCAGGGAGACACGGCATACAGTTTGGGAACCACTGCACTACAGTATACGACTGGTTCCCAAACTGAATATTTTTTTTGGAATAGCTCAAACTATTGCCTTAGGGGTGCCATGAAAAAAATTCTGATACTCTAAGACAGGAGTAGCCAACCCTGGTCCTCGAGAGCTACCAACAGCCAATGTTTTCCAGGTCTCCTCACAGAATCACAAGTTAAGTGTGGACCTTTTAAAATGTGTCAGTGAGTAATGACTAGTGATGAGCGGGTTCGGTTCCTCGGAATCCGAACCCCCCCCCCCCCCCCCCCCCCCGATCTTCACCCATTTTACACGGTTCCAAGGCAGACTCAGATCCTCCCGCCTTGCTCAGTTAACCCGAGCGCGCCCGAACGTCATCATTCCGCTGTCGGATTCTCGCGAGATTCGGATTCTATATAAGGAGCCGCGCGTCGCTGCCATTTTTCACTTGTGCATTGGAAATGATAGTGAGAGGACGTGGCTGGCGTCCTCTCAGTTTTGTTCAGGGGGCTGCAAATATCTGTGCTCACTGCTTTATTGTGGGGACTGGGTATATACTGTAGGAGGAGTACAGTACAGAGTTTTGCTGACCAGTGACCACCAGTATTATACGTTCTCTGCCTGAAAAAATGCTCCATATCTGTGCTCAGTGTGCTGCATATATCTGTGCTCACACTGCTTTTTTGTGGGGACTGGGGACCAGCAGTATTATATAGGAGGAGTACAGTGCAGAGTTTTGCTGACCAGTGACCACCAGTATTATACGTTCTCTGCCTGAAAAACGCTCCATATCTGTGCTCAGTTTGCTGCATATATCTGTGCTCACACTGCTTTATTGTGGGGACTGGGGACCAGCAGTATTATATATATATAGGAGGACTAAAAGGTTTTTTCCACGAATGGAAAAGGATATAGGCGCTGATATAAAAATATTGTTGATAAACATACAATGTAACAATGTATATAATTAATAATTTATTTCAGCAATAAAAATTATTACTTATATTAATACCGGCCGGTAAGTATAATCAGATACATTTCATGATTTATGCAATCCTTAAAAGTAAACAATTTAAAACAGATTCATTCCTGTATCTAAAGAGCTACAATACAGAGTGTCCTTTAGAATGAACACGTATCCAGGTACTAGTGATATGTTTCACCAATGCGTATGCCCAACTCAGTAATTGTGATCACTCTTCCCGTCCGCTGGTAGCAGTTCCTTTATATGCAGACATATCTGGAAATAAGGTGAGTATATTTAATTCAAAGCTGTTTTTTGTGATACCCAGAATTAATGTTGGTTTGCCCAGTAAGGTTCACTGTGAGGCAGTCTCTTAATTACTATAGCACAGGAGGGGCACAGTTTTCCTTTATACAGATGGTAATTTAATTAGTGATAGGAGAGCTAGACGGCAGTATTTCCATTTAAGCGAGGTGTATAAGGAAGTGTTCACCTCATCTTCTATGCTGAACTTCACACCGCTTCTAAACTGAGCTGCCGGCGCTGCCTCAAGTGCTCGTCTCCCCTGCAGACGCTTCTCAACCTGCTTCCTCTGTGCTGTAGTGTCGGGCTCCACACTGCACATGAGCCGCATGGCAATTGCTGTTCCCAGTGCCGCTCGCTTCCGGACCAAGCTGCCGGCGCTGCTTTGAGTGCTCGTCTCTCCTGCAGCCGTCTCCTGATTAGCTCCCTCTGTGCCTGACTGGAGTCAGTCGTTTAAATTGCTGGGGTTCTTTTGCTACTCTGTGAACTTAGCAAGTTTGCGGCTGTATTCTCAGACTTGCCTGCCTAAATCCTTTCTCACTGTGCAAGGTGTTCAGGTGTCAGTTAGTGGCAGTAAGCTGAACCTCTGCACTGCAAGTGAGGATTAGGATTGTGGAGACTCTTCTTGTGTCTATCATTCCATCTCTGACCAAGGAGTTTACTGCCACACCCGTTGGTAACCCTTTAGGGTTTTGCTGTTGCCCTTAGCAACAGCATTTCGGGTTCTCTACGTATTAAACCACAACATCTTGCTTTTTCCATCTGAGCATTCCTAATACTAGGGAGACACCCAGTTTCTTAGCCTCTGGGCTTCTCTGTTCACTTTGTGTTTATTTTGTTACCCTATCACCTTCTGTGTACGTAATGTCATATTCCCCAGTCTGTCTGTGAGTTAATTTGTTTGCATCCCTATCCGTTCAGACACCAGTACATTCCTGCAGGCACTGGTGTGCATAACAGTTCAGACACCAGTACATTCCTGCAGGCACTGGTGTGCATAACACTCGCTTAAATGGAAATACTGCCGTCTAGCTCTCCTATCACTAATCAAATTACCATCTGTATAAAGGAAAACTGTGCCCCTCCTGTGCTATAGTAATTAAGAGACTGCCTCACATTGAACCTTACTGGGCAAACCAACATTAATTCTGGGTATCACAAAAAACAGCTTTGAATTAAATATACTCACCTTATTTCCAGATATGTCCGCATATAAAGGAACTGCTACCAGCGGACGGGAAGAGTGATTACAATTACTTAGTTGGGCATACGCATTGGTGAAACATATCACTAATACCTGGATATGTGTTCATTCTAAAGGACACTCTGTATTGTAGCTCTTTAGATACAGGAATGAATCTGTTTTAAATTGTTTACTTTTAAGGATTGCATACATCATGAAATGCATCTGATTATACTTACCGGCCGGTATTAATATAAGTAAACATTTTTATTGCTTAAATAAATTATTAATTATATACATTGTTACATTGTATGTTTATCAACAATATTTTTAAATAAGCGCCTCTATCCTTTTCCATTCGTGGAAAAAACCTTTTAGTCTTTTTGTTACATTGTGGGAGGAGTATACCCACTTTAGAGGCTGCAGATATTTAAATATTATCAGCTGGCGCTGGGAGATTTTTCTTTAAATATTATATAGGAGGAGTACAGTGCAGAGTTTTGCTGACCAGTGACCACCAGTATTATACGTTCTCTGCCTGAAAAACGCTCCATATCTGTACTCAGTGTGCTGCATATATCTGTGCTCACACTGCTTTATTGTGGGGACTGGGGACCACCAGTATTATATAGGAGGAGTACAGTGCAGAGTTTTGCTGACCAGTGACCAGTGACCACCAATATTAGACGTTCTCTGCCTGAAAAACGCTCCATATCTGTGCTCAGTGTGCTGCATATATCTGTGCTCACACTGCTTTATTGTGGGACTGGGGACCAGCAGTATTATATAGGAGGAGTACAGTGCAGAGTTTTGCTGACTAGTGACCACCACTATTATACGTTCTCTGCCTAAAAAAAATGCTCCATATCTGTGCTCAGTGTGCTGCATATATCTGTGCTCACACTGCTTTATTGTGGAAACTGGGGACCACCAGTATTATATAGGAGGAGTACAGTGCAGAGTTTTGCTGACCAGTGACCACAAGTATTATATGTTCTCTGCCTGAAAAACGCTCCATATCTGTGCTGCTTTGTAGTATATAGTAGGAGTACAGTGCATAATGTTGCTGACCACCAGTATATAATATATAGCAGTACTGTACAAAAGGCCACTGCTCTACCTACCTCTGTGTAGTCAAGTATACTATCCATCCATACCTGTGGTGCATTTCAGTTTTGCACAGTTTGCTGACCACCAGTATATAATATATAGCAGTACGGTACAGAAGGCCACTGCTCTACCTACCTCTGTGTCGTCAAGTATACTATCCATCCATACATGTGGTGCCTTTCAGTTTTGGACAATTTGCTGACCACCAGTATATAATATATAGCAGTACGGGGTCAGTAGGCCACTGCTCTACCTACCTCTGTGTCGTCAAGTATACTATCCATCCATACCTGTGGTGCATTTCGGTTGTGTGCAGTATATATAGTAGTAGGCCATTGCTATTGATACTGGCATATAATTTCACACATTAAAAAATGGAGAATAAAAATGTGGAGGGTAAATAGGGAAAGATCAAAATCCACTTCCACCTCGTGCTGAAGCTGCTGCCACTAGTCATGGCCGAGACGATGAAATGCCATCAACGTCGTCTGCCAAGGCCGATGCCCAATGTCATAGTAGAGAGCATGTAAAATCCAAAAAACAAAAGTTCAGTAAAATTACCCAAAAATCAAAATTAAAAGCGTCTGAGAAGAAGCGTAAACTTGATAATATGCAATTTACAACACGGAGCGGCAAGGAACGGCTGAGGCCCTCTCCTATGTTCCTCATGACTAGTGGGTCATCTTCACATGAGGATGGAAGCACTCATCCTCTCGCTAGAAAAATGAAAAGACTTAAGCTGGGAAAATCACAGCAAAGAACTGTGCGTTCTTCTAAATCACAAATCCCCAAGGAGAGTCCAATTGTGTCGGCTGCAATGCTTGACCTTCCCAACACTGGACGGGAAGAGGTGGTGCCTTCCACCATTTGCATGCCCCCTGCAAGTGCTAAAAGGAGCACCCGCAGTCCAGTTCCTGATAGTCAAATTGAAGATGTCACTGTTGAAGTACACCAGGATGAGGAAATGGGTGTTGCTGGCGCTGAGGAGGAAATTGACCAGGAGGATTCTGATGGTGAGGTGGTTTGTTTAAGTCAGGCACCCGGGGAGACACCTGTTGTCCATGGGACGAATATGGCCATTGACATGCCTGGTCAAATTACAAAAAAAATCACCTCTACGGTGTGGAATTATTTTAACACAAATGCGGACAACAGGTGTCAAGCCGTGTGTTGCCTTTGTCAAGCTGTAATAAGTAGAGGTAAGGACGTTAACCACCTCGGAACATCCTCCCTTATACGTCATCTGGAGCGCATTCATCATAAGTCAGTGACAAGTTCAAAAACTTTGGATGACAGCGGAAGCAGTCCACTTACCACTAAATCCCTTCTTCTTGTAACCAAGCTCCTGCAAACCACACCACCAACTCCCTCAGTGTCAATTTTCTCCTTAGACAGGAACGCCAATAGTCCTGCAGGCCATGTCACTGGCAAGTCTGACGAGTCCTCTCCTGCCTGGGATTCCTCCGATGCATCCTTGAGTGTAATGCCTACTGCTGCTGGTGCTGCTGTTGTTGCTGCTGGGAGTCGATCGTCATCCCAGAGGGGAAGTCGGAAGACCACTTGTACTACTTCCAGTAAGCAATTGACTGTCCAACAGTCGTTTGCAAGGAAGATGAAATATCACAGCAGTCATCCTGCTGCAAAGCGGATAACTCAGGCCTTGGCAGCCTGGGCAGTGAGAAACGTGTTTCCTGTATCCACCATTAATTCACAGGCAACTACAGACTTGATTGAGGTACTGTGTCCCCGGTACCAAATACCATCTAGGTTCCATTTCTCTATGCAGGCGATACCAAAAATGTACACAGACATCAGAAAAAGAGTCACCAGTGTCCTAAAAATTGCAGTTGTACCCAATTGCCACTTAACCACGGACATGTGGACAAGTGGAGCAGGGCAGACTCAGGATTATATGACTGTGACAGCCCACTGGGTAGATCTATTGCCTCCCTCTGCAAGAACAGCAGCTGCGGCACCAGTAGCAGCATCTCGCAAATGCCAACTCGTTCTCAGGCAGGCTACGCTTTGTATTACCGCTTTCCATAAGAGGCACACAGCTGACAACCTCTTACGGAAACTGAGGAACATCATCGCAGAATGGCTGACTCTCCTGGGGATTTGTGACATTGGACAACGCCAGCAATATTGTGCACGCATTACATCTGGGCAAATTCCAGCACGTCCCATGTTTTGCACATACATTGAATTTGGTGGTGCAGAATTATTTATAAAACGACAGGGGCGTGCAAGAGATGCTGTCGGTGGCCCGAAGAATTGCGGGCCACTTTCGGCATTCAGCCACCGCGTGCCGAAGACTGGAGCACCAGCAAACTGTCCTGAACCTGCCCTGCCATCATCTGAAGCAAGAGGTGGTAACGAGGTGGAATTCAACCCTCTATATGCTTCAGAGGATGGAGGAGCAGCAAAAGGCCATTCAAGCCTATACATCTGCCTACGATATAGGCAAAGGAGGTGGAATGCACCTGATTCAAGCGCAGTGGAGAATGATTTCAACATTGTGCAAGGTTCTGCAACCCTTTGAACTTACCACATGTAAAGTCAGTTCAGACACTGCCAGCCTGAGTCAGGTCATTCCCCTCATCAGGCTTTTGCAGAAGAAGCTGGAGACATTGAAGAAGGAGCTAAAACAGAGCGATTCCGCTAGGCATGTGGGACTTGTGGATGGAGCCCTTAATTCGCTTAACCAGGATTCACGGGTGGTCAATCTGTTGAAATCAGAGCACTACATTTTGGCCACCGTGCTTGATCCTAGATTTTAAACCTACGTTGTATCTCTCTTTCCGGCAGACACAAGTCTGCAGAGGTTCAAAGACCTGCTGGTGAGAAAATTGTCAAGTCAAGCGGAACGTGACCCGTCAACATCTCCTCCTTCACATTCTCCCGCTACTGGGGGTGCGAGGAAAAGGCTAAGAATTCCGAGCCCACCCGCTGGCGGTGATGCAGGGCAGCCTGGAGCGAGTGCTGACATCTGGTCCGGACTGAAGGACCTGCCAACGATTACTGACATGTCGTCTACTGTCACTGCATATGATTCTGTCACCATTGAAAGAATGGTGGAGGATTATATGAGTGACCGCATCCAAGTAGGCACGTCAGACAGTCCATACGTATACTGGCAGGAAAAAGAGGCAATTTGGAGGCCCTTGCAGAAATTGGCTTTATTCTACCTAAGTTGCCCCCCCCCCCTCCAGTGTGTACTCCGAAAGAGTGTTTAGTGCAGCCGCTCACCTTGTCAGCAATCGGCGTACGAGGTTACTTCCAGAAAATGTGGAGAAGATGATGTTCATCAAAATGAATTATAATCAATTCTTCTGTGGAGACATTCACCAGCAATTGCCTCCAGAAAGTACACAGAGACCTGAGATGGTGGATTCCAGTGGGGACGAATTAATAATCTGTGATGAGGGGGATGTACACAGTGAAAGGGGAGAGGAATCGGAGGATGAGGAGGAGGTGGACATCTTGGCTCTGTAGAGCCAGTTTGTGCAAGGAGAGATTGATTGCTTCTTTTTTGGTGGGGGCCCAAGCCAACCAGTCATTTCAGTCACAGTTGTGTGGCAGACCCTGTCTCTGAAATTATGGGTTTGTTAAAGTGTGCATGTCCTGTTTATACAACATAAGGGTGGCGCAGAGCCGGCCATAGGCATAGGCAAAGTAGGCAATTGCCTAGGGTATTTGATATGCCTAGGGGCATCAGCAGCTTCTGTTGATTAAAATGATATGCGGCATGCCTATATTCTGTGTGTAGCATTTCATATGCAGATAAAGCCACAGTCTCACACAGTATATAGTCAAGCTGCATATCATTTCAATCAGCAGAAAGTGCTTGTGTATCCTAGCTACATAGCAATGCAAATAAGATGCATTTTTATTTAAAAATGTGTGCCCGATGTTAGCATTGAGGCAATATTTATGAGGACACATCTGCATCCAAGCAGAGGCAGCGGTCACAGTGTTAGTTGCAGTGTGAGTACTGTGTGCATGTGAGTGGGTTTGTTGTGCAGTAGTGTTCGAAATATTTGTAAGGAACATTATGTGTGTCATGTAAAAATGCATTAATAATGTGCAACATATGCATAAAGGGCTCTATGTGTGTCATTATGTGTATAAGGGCATTAATAATGTGCGGCATATGTGTAACAGGGTACTACTGTATTTGTGTCATTATGTGTATAGGGGCACTAATAATGTGCAGCAAATGTGAAGGGGGCACTATGTGTGTCATTATGTTTATAAGGGCATTAATAAAGTGCAGCATATGTGTAAGGGACATTATGTGTAAAAGGGCAGTAATAAAAGTTGTCATAATGTGTAGGGCGCATTATGTTTATAAGGACGTTAATAAGTGTAAGGGGCATTACTGTGTGGAATGTATGTAAATGCATTACTAATGTGTGGCATTATGTGTATAAGGTGCTCTACTATGTGGCATTGCGTATAGAAAGGACACTACTGTGTCGTCTAATGTGAATAAAGAGCAATAGGGTGTGGTGTAATGTGAATAAGGAGCAATTCAGTGTGACATCATGTGAATAAGGGGCACTACTGTGAGGAGTAACGTTTATAAGGTAAAGTCATATTACTGTGGGATGTAATATGAATTATGGACACTATCGCATGATCATATGTGAATAAAGTTGCAGTACTGTATGGCATAATTGGAATTGGGGTTATTGTGTGGCCATGCCCCTTGCCAGCAAAAACACACCCCTTTCTGGGCTGTGCGCCAAATGTACGAACTGTTCCTATTTAAAATATAGGGGGTACAAGGTCAGAGGCGGAACCAGCCGTGGTGCTAGGGGGCACCAGCCAAAATCTTGCCTAGGGCATCATATTGGTTAGGGCAGGCTCTGAGGGTGTGAGGGAGGGCCCAAGGACAATTCCATCTTGCACCTCTTTTTTCTTTCATTTTTCTTTGCATCGTGTGCTGTTTGGGGACTATTTTTTTTAAGTGCCATCCTGCCTGACACTGCAGTGCCACTCCTAGATGGGCCAGGTGTTTGTGTCGGCCACTTGTTTCGCTTAGCTTAGCCATCCAGGGACCTTGGTGCACCTCTTTTTTTCTTTGCATCATGTGCTGTTTGTGGAGTATTTTTTCGAAGTGCCATCCTGTCTGACACTGCAGTGCCAATCCTAGATGGGCCAGGTGTTTGTGTCGGCAACTTGGGTCACTTAGCTTAGTAATCCAGCGACCTCAGTGCAAATTTTAGTACTAAAAATAATATTGTGAGGTGTGAGGTGTTCAGAATAGACTGAAAATTAGTGGAAATTATGGTTATTGAGGTTAATATGACCCCCAAATTCTCTGATTTAAGCTGTTTTTGAGGGTTTTTTGTAAAAAACACCCGAATACAAAACACACCCGAATCCAACAATACATTTTCAGGGAGGTTTTGCCAAAACGCGTCTGAATCCAAAACCAAAACACAAAACCTGAAAAATGTCCACTCATTTCAAGTCTATTCTGAACACATCACACCTCATAATATTATTTTTAGTCCTAAAATTTGCACCGATGTCGCTGGATGACTAAGCTGAGCAACCCAAGTGGTCGGCACAAACACCTGGCCCATCTGGGAGTGGCACTGCAGTGTAGGACAGTATGGCACTTAAATAAATTGGCCCCATCACATGATGCAAAGATAAAAGAAAATTAAAAAAGGTGCAAGCTGGAATTGTCCTTGGGCCCTCCCACCCACCCTTATGTTGTATAAACAGGACATGCACACTTTAACAAACCCATCATTTCAGCGACAGGGTCTGCCACACGACTGTGGCTGAAATGACTAGTTGGTATGGGCCCCCACCAAAAAAGAAGCAATCAATCTATCCTTGCACAAACTGGCTCTACAGAGGCAAGATGTCCCCCTCCTCCTCATCGTCCGATTCCTCACCCCTCTCACTGTGTACATCCCACTCCTCACAGAGTATTAATTCGTCCCCACTGGAATCCACCATCACAGGTCCCTGTGTACTTTCTGGAGGCAATTGCTGGTAAGTGTCTCCATGGAGGAATTGATTATAATTAATTTTGATGAACATCATCTTCTCCACATTTTGTGTAAGAACCTTGTACGCCGATCGCTGACAAGGTGACATGCTGCACTAAACACTCTTTCGGAGTACACACTGGAGGGGGGGCAACTTAGGTAAAATAAAGCCAGTTTGTGCAAGGGCCTCCAAATGGGTGGTCTTCTGTTTGCCGGCGGTCGGGCTCCCAGCGCTCAGTATACCGGTGCCGGGAGCCCGACAGCCGGCATACCGACAATTATTTTCCCTCGTGGGGGTCCACGACCCCCATAGAGGGAGAATAAAATAGTGTGGCGCGCGTAGCGTGGCGAGCGCAGCGAGCCCACAAGGGGCTCATTTGCGCTCGCCACACTGTCGGTAAGCCAGCGGTCGGGCTCCCGGCGCCGGTATGCTGGTCGCCGGGAGCCCGACCGCCGGCGAGCCGTAGTGAACCCCTCCAAATTGCCTCTTTTTCCTGCCAGTATACGTATGGACTGTCTGACGTGCCTAAAGTGATGCGGTCACTCATATTATCCTCCACCATTCTTTCAATGGTGACAGAATCATATGCAGTGACAGTAGACGACATGTCAGTAATCATTGGCAGGTCCTTCAGTCCGGACCAGATGTCAGTTTTCGCTTCTGACCGCCCTGCATCACCGCCAGCGGGTGGTTTTGGAAATGTGATCCTTTTCCTGGCAGCTTCAGTGGCAGCAGAAAATGAAGGAGGAGCTGTTGGCTGGACACGTTCCACTTGACTTGACAAGTGTCTTACCAGAAGGTCTTTGAACCTCTGCAGACTTGTGTCTGCTGGAAAGAGAGATACAACGTAGGTTTAAACCTAGGATCGAGCAAAGTGGTCAAAATGTAGTGCTCTGATTTCAACAGATTGACCACCCGTGAATCCTGGTTAAGCGAATTAAGGGCTCCATCTAAAAGTCCCACATGCCTAGTGGAATCGCTCTGTTTTAGCTCCTCCTTCAATCTCACCAGCTGCTTCTGCAAAAGCCTGATGAGGGGAATGACCTGACTCAGGCTGGCAGTGTCTGAACTGACTTCACGTGTGGCAAGTTCAAAGGGTTGCAGAACCTTGCACAACGCTGAAATCATTCTTCACTGCGCTTGAGTCAGGTGCATTTCCCCTCCTTTGCCTATATCGTAGGCAGATGTATAGGCTTGAATGGCCTTTTGCTGCTCCTACATCCTCTGAAGCATAAAGAGGGTTGAATTCCACCTCGTTACCACCTCTTGCTTCAGCTGATGGCAGGAATGTTCAGGAGTGTTTGCTAGTGCTCCAGTCTTTGACACGCGGTGGCTGAATGCAAAAAGTTGCCCGCAATTCTTCGGGCCACAGACAGCATCTCTTGCACGCCCCTGTCGTTTTTTAAAAAAAATTGTGCACCACCAAATTCATTGTATGTGCAAAACATGGGACATGCTGCAATTTGCCCACATGTAATGCACGCACAATATTGGTGGCATTGTCCGATGTCACAAATCCCCAGGAGAGTCCAATTGGGGTAAGCCAATCTGCGATGATGTTCCTCAGTTTCCGTAAGAGGTTGTCAGCTGTGTGCCTCTTATGGAAAGCAGTGATACAAAGTGTAGCCTGTCTAGGAACGAGTTGGCATTTGCGGATGCTGCTACTGGTGCCGCTGCTGCTGTTGTTGCTGCGGGAGGCAATACATCTACCCAGTGGGCTGTCACAGTCATATAGTCCTTAGTATGCCCTGCTCCACTTATCCACATGTCCGTGGTTAAGTGGACATTGGGTACAACTGCATTTTTTAGGACACTGGTGACTCTTTTTCTGATGACTGTGTACATTCTCCGTATCGCCTGCCTAGAGAAGTGGAATCTAGATGGTATTTGGTACCGGGGACACACTACCTCAAGAAATTCTCTAAGTCCCTGTGAACTAACGGCGGATACCGGACGCACGTCTAACACCAACACAGCTGTCAAGGCCTGAGTTATCCGCTTTGCAACAGGATGACTCCTGTGATATTTCATCTTCCTCACAGAGGACTGTTGGCCAGTCAATTGCTTACTGGAAGTAATAAAAGCCAACTTCCGACTTCCCCTCTGGGATTATGATCTACTCCCAGCAGCAACAACAGCAGCGCCAGCAGCAGTAGGCGTTACACTCAAGGATCCATCGGAGGAATCCCAGGCAGGAGAGGACTCGTCAGACTTGCCAGTGACATGGCCTGCAGGACTATTGGCGTTCCTGTCTAAGGAGGAAATTGACACTGAGGGAACTGGTGGTGTGGTTTGCAGGAGCTTGGGTACAAGAGGAAGAAGGAATTTAGTTGTCAGTGGACTACTTCCGCTGTCACCCAAAAATGTTTAACTTGTCAATGACTTCTGATGAATGCGCTCCAGGTGATGTATAAGGGAGGATGTTCCTAGGTGGTTAACGTCCTTACTCCTACTTATTACATCTTGACAAAGGCAACACACGGCTTGACACCAGGGGGTATTTTTACAAAGATTTGTGTTTTTTCCGTTTTTAAGGGTGTTTGAACTCGAATGGTACCGGGTGCATTTTACTGCAACTTTTTGAATTCTGATACGATCATTCACTAAGCTGCCGATTTTTCCAAATTCGTATTTTCCGATGTCGATGTGATGCGTAATGTCAGGCAGTGTTTTACGGGAATGACGAGTAAAACACTGCCTGACAAAACACAAGGAATCCCGTCCGGATCTGTGAGATCCTTGCCGGGCTTCATTGTGTACCTTAAGAATGTGTTTAAAGTGTTAAAAAATCTGAAAAACATTGCGTGGGGTCCCCCCCCCTAAGCACAATCAGCCTCGGGCTCTTTGAGCCGGTCCTGGTTGACAAAATATGGGGGGAAAAATGACAGGGTTTCCCCCATATTTCTTAAGCCAGCACCGGGCTCCACTAGCCAGGTACATAATGCCACAGCCGGGGGACACTTTTATTGTGGTCCCGGCACCCCTGGCATTACATACCCAACTAGTCACCCCTGGCAGGGGTACCCCGGAGGAGTGGGAACACCTTAAATCAAGGGGTCCCCCCCTCCAGCCACCCAAGGGCCAGGGGTGAAGCCCGAGGCTGTCCCCTCCATCCAAGGGCGGCGGATGGGGGAACCACAAGTACCAGCATGCGGTGGAAAACCGGGGCCATTGTATCCAATGGTGAGAACTTTGCGGTCAGCCGTGAGGTTTTTTTTTCGGTCAACGGCTGACCGCCAAGTTCCCACCATTGGATACAATGTAGCACATCGGTGCTACATGGTATCTCTGCCATGTGCAGCCTAACAGACACTACAGGAGCACACAGCCAATCAGGAGAGTGCCACGACGTGGCGCTCCCTGATTGGCTGGAGGGACCCTCTTTGACAGGAGTCAGGGGGGGTCCTGGCAGTCGGGGAAAGGGGACCCATGTGTAAACATGGGACCCCTTTCAGTGCGTGGTCGGGTTTCCGGGTTTTTTTTTTGCCAAGTACGTGGATTATACAAAGAAGACAAGCAACACTGGATTATGTGAGTATAATTATTTTCACAGGTACCCCGAGGATTCTACATGGAGAAGAGAACCGAGCCTCGTGTGAACATAGGTAAGTATGTATGTTTGGAGGAGTGCATGTTTGTAATAAACTTATACTGTCACGGTGTGTGTGTCCTGTTTTTTGTTTGGTATTTTTTTAGTAGTAGTACTACAGGTACCAGCGGGCCCGGTTTTCCACCGCATACTGGTACTTGTTGTTCTCCAAGTACCAGCTTGCAGGGGAGGCTTGCTGGGACTTGTAGTACTGCTATTAAAAACAATATTCTCATTTTTTACACAAGGCTATCAGCCCCCAATCCGCCGCCCTTGGATGGGGGGGACAGTCTCGGCTTCACCCCTGGCCCTTGGGTGGCTGGAGGGGGGGACCCCTTGATTTAAGGGGTTCCCACTCCTCCAGGGCACCCCGGCCAGGGGTGACTAGTTGGGTATGTAATGCACCCGGCTGTGGCATTATGTACCTGGCTAGTGGAGCCCGGTGCTGGTTTAAGAAATACGGGGGACCCCTACACTTTTTGTCCCCCATATTTTTTTAACCAGGACCAGGCACAGAGCCCGGTGCTGGTTGATGAAATATGGGGGAACCCCTGTCATTATTTTCCCCATATTTTGTCAACCAGTACCGGCTCAAAGAGCCCGAGGCTGATTATGCTTAGGAGGGGGGACCCCACGCATTTTTTTTTCTGTTTTTACACTAAACACACCCTTTCCCATAGATAACCATGCACAGATCTCACTGATCCGTGCATGGTTATCCTAACTCGACTGGAAAAAGCAGGTCTATTTTTTTCCTGCTTTTTTTAACGATTACAAATACGAATGCATAGTGAATACCCGTATTGTATGAAATAACAGCCGCGTTTGACCGATGGTCTATTCATTCGAATTTCAGAACTTTGCCGTTAAATCCATTATGAATAGACCAGACACTGCCGAAATTTGTGCTTAGTGAATTCCTGGATTGGGACTTTGAAAAAAAAACACAAATCGGACAAACTCGATTTCTTAGTAAATATTGGCCCAGTTGTCCACATTTCTGTTGAAATAATTCCACACCGAAGAGGTGATTTTTTTGGTATTTTGACCAGGCATATCAATGGCCTTATTCATTCCACGGACAACAGGTGTCTCCCCGGGTGCCTGACTTAAACAAACCCCCTCTCCATCAGAATCCTCCTGGTCAATTTCCCCCTCAGTGCCAGCAACACCCATATCCTCATCCTGGTGTACTTCAACAGTGACATCTTCAATTTGACTATCAGGAACTGGACTGCGGGTGCTACTTCCAGCACTTGCAGGGGGCGTGCAAATGGTGGAAGGAGCAACCTCTTCCCGTCCAGTGTTGGGAAGGTCAAGCATCGCAACCGACACAATTGGACTCTCCTTGGGGATTTGTGATTTAGAAGAACGCACAGTTCTTTGCTGTGCTTTTGCCAGCTTAACTCTTTTCATTTTTCTAGCGAGATGATGAGTGCTTCCATCCTCATGTGAAGCTGACCCACTAGTCATGAGGAACATAGGAGAGGGCCTTAGCCGTTCATTGCCACTCCGTGTCGTAAATGGCATATTGGCAAGTTTACGCTTCTTCTCAGACGCTTTTAATTTAGATTTTTGGGGCATTTTACTAAACTTTTGTTTTTTGGATTTTACATGCTCTCTGCTATGACATTGGGCATTGGTCTTGGCAGATGGCTTTGATGGCATTTCATCGTCTCTGCCATGACTAGTGGCAGCAGCTTCAGCACTAGGTGGAAGTGGATCTTGATCTTTCCCTATTTTACCCTCCACATTTTTGTTCTCCATTTTTTAATGTGTGGAATTATATGCCAGTAATATATCTGGAATTAGATGGCAGTAATGTCTGGAATTAGATACCACTAGATACAGTAGATACCAGATACCACTGTGACTGAAATGATGATGACCTATGCACAGTGACAGGACACTACCACTGCAACCTACAGCAGCAAGATGCAGCACAAAACACTGGACTTTCAGTCACCACAATGCAGCACTGACACTGAGCACAGATATTGAGTACTGTTCAGGATACTAGAAGTGACACAGAGCTGCAAGATACAGCAATGGCCTACTGTACTGTACTACTATATACTGGTGGTCACCACAATGCAGCACTGTATTACTATATTTACTGGTCAACACAATGCAGCACAGATATTGAGCACTGATCAGGAGAATAGAACTGAGTCTGACATGGAGCTGCGAGATACAGCAATGGACTACTGTACTGTACTACTATATACTGGTGGTCACCACAATGCAGCACTGTACTACTATATACTGGTCCCCATAATGCAGCACAGATATTGAGCACTGATCAGGAGAATAGAAGTGACACGGAGCTGCAAGGTACAGCAATGGACTACTGTACTGTACTACTATATACTGGTGGTCACCACAATGCAGCACTGTACTACTATATATACTGGTCACCACAATGCAGCACAGATATTGAGCACTGATCAGGAGAATAGAACTGAGTCTGACACGGAGCTGCAAGATACAGCAATGGCCTACTGTACTGTACTACTATATAGTACTGGTGGTCACCACAATGCAGCACACTGAGCACAAATATTGAGCTTTTCAGGCAGAGAACGTAGTCATGTCCTCTCTGCTCAATCAACAATGCACGAGTGAAAATGGCGGTGACGCGCGGCTCTTTATATGGAATCCGAATCTCGCGAGAATTCGACAGCGGGAAGATGACGTTTTCCCCCATTTGGGTTTTGCGTGTTAGGCAGGAAGAACCGAGACTGCTTTGGACCCGTATAAACCACGTAAAGTTCGGGGGGAAGGGGGGGGGGTTCGGATCCCAACGAACTGAACCCGCTCTTCTCTAGTTTTAATACATTATAACTTTGATGTGAAATTCTGTTGCATTGATCCAAACTAAAGAAATGTAAATCTTGAATGTTTATTATCTAGCACACAGTATACTTCCATCAACTTCTCAATTGTTTCTTAATATTTACAGTACCTGACCCGAGGCAGTGTTAACTAGCTGGATAAAATCCATAATGTACGACAGGAGGGTTATGAATTTCTTGTCCTCATAGTCAAATCTCTCACCAAATACAATGGAGCAAATAATATTGGATGCAGCCTGTCTCAGCAGATATTCTGGGTCAAATGGGGTGCCTGTTTTATTGTAAAAGAAGACCAGTGTTTAATTTCACTCTAGAAAGTAATAGCAACATTATAAATAGCATAAAGAAATAAATGGTCATACAATTTCTTCTACATAGTAAGTGGTATGTTCAGACAACCACCAATTATAACCAGAGCTGGATTAACAATGGGGCGGATTGAGCTGCAGCTCCAGGCCACCCCATCAAAATTGGCCCACTGCATCCTCTGCTGCTGGAAACAGGAAAAATGTTTTCCTGTTCCAGCAAGTCAGTAGCACCAGAAAGCCTCCCTGTGCTGAAAGATTTCTCTTCTCCTCCCCTTGCTTGCCGGAATGCAACTTGTCTGGTCCCGTGACCCCTGTGCAGGGCCGGCTAGTGAGGGTGGCATTCTGTATGCCGGCGGTCGGGCTCCCGGCGCTCAGTATACCGGCGCCGGGAGCCCGACCGCCGGCATACCGACACTTATTTTCCCTCGTGGGGGTCCACGACCCCCATAGAGGGAGAATAAAATAGTGTGGTGCGCGTAGTGCGCCACCGTGCCCGTAGCGTGGCGAGCGCAGCGAGCCCGCAAGGGGCTCATTTGCGCTCGCCACACTGTCGGTCAGCCGGCGGTCGGGCTCCCGGCGCCGGTATGCTGGGCGCCGGGAGCCCGACCGCCGGCCAGCCGTAGTGAACCCGGCTAGTGATGCTTGCTCAATGGTAGGGGGATGTTTCCCTAATAGGGGGCGTGGCCACGGCTCCTGCGGAAGGCTCAGTAACTGAGGGAAATGGGGGAGAGTGGGATTGCTGTGGGGAACAGGGATTTTGTGTTGGAAAAGACAGGCTGGGGGTGTGTGTAGGAACTGGGGTGAACAGGGTGAGAGTGTGTGTATGGTGACTAGAGGGGACAGGCTGTGTGTGTGTGGGGTGTGGGGCCAGGTGGAACAGGCTTTGTATGTATGTACTGTATGTATGTATGTACTGTATGTGTGTGGTGTGTGTAGGGACAGGGGAAACAGGCTGTGTGCGTGTAGGGAGGGGAGGGGTGGCAGGCTTTGTGTGTCTGTGGTGAATTTAGTATGTTCCTGGGATTAGTTGCGTGCACAGACTGGGTTCCTCATGTTGGAGGCTATGCTCAGGTGGGTGATCTGCATGTCTGTGGACACTCGGTCCTTGTGCATTTGGCTGCACTATGTGCACTGGGAGGGGCTTTGTTGTAGATGGAGTGTTGGCTGCGGGGAGGGTCACTGGTAATCTAGCTCAGGGGATCCCGCCAGTGGCGGTTTTAGGTGCGGGTTAGCAGGGCGGTCTCCCAGGCACTGTGGCCTGAACCTGCAATCACCCCATCAGTGACATCAGCACCCCTCTTCTGCATGCACTGCAATATCCCCCGCCACTTCCTGCTGCCGGCCAGCCGGCCCATGTCCTGGCCACTTCACACTGCCCGCACCTCACCGCTTCCTCCTACCGGCTACCCCTCTCTCCTGGAACGCTTCCTGCCGGCCGACTCCTGCCACTACTTACTCCCCTTCAGCTTCACGCTGGGCGGAAGTATGAGGAGAGCATAGAGCCGCGGGGTCACAGGTGCCGGATGGTAAGAGACGGCTAGCTGGTGCAATTTCTATAATGGGCTACCTGGCACAATGTGTATAAGGGGCTACCTGGTGCAATATGTATAAGAGGCTACCTTGCGCAATGTGTTTAAGGTGCTACCTGGCACAATGTGTATAAGGGGCTACTTGGCGCAGTGTGTATAAGGGGCTACCTGGCGCAGTTTGTATAATGGGCTCTACCTGGTGCAATGTGTAAAAAGATACCTGGCGCAGTTTGTATAAAGGGCTCTACCTGGCACATATTGCATAATGGTACCTGATGCAGTGTGTATATCTAGCTCTACCTGGCGCAACATGTATAAAAGGGGCTCTACCTGGTGTAACGTGTATAAAAAGGGCTCTACCTGGCTTAACGTGACTAAAAGGGGCTCCGTGAAGATGGCCCGGGAGATTGTGACTGAGCTATCTGGCTGCTGCTTATTGCTAAGGGAAGCCAGGATAAATAGCTGGTGCAAAGACAGAGGCACGCACCTCCAACCAACCGTAAGTTATACAACCTGTCAGCCGGCATATAACATCAGCAAGGCACCACAACATCGCAAGCCCACACTCAGAGCCAGACGTCTAGCTATTACCTCAAGGACAGTGCTATACAAGTGTTCCTCTAGTGAACTTCTACTTACCGCTGGTGCTCCCCACACCCATATCTGTCTTCATACACTTCCCTCACACGTCCACAGTACAGTATGTGTTGTACACATATTACATTCTACATACTTCTATTAGACACTGGCCAGCACCTATATCACCAACCTTAATAGGTTTTTAGATTGTTTTGATACTCACTTCTGGGCCAATACATTGATTGAACTATATTGATTTATTACAAAAAAAATATACCAGCGTATATATAGAGATAGATATATGTATGTATATATATATTATATATATATATATATATATATATATATATATAAAGCGATAGAGCTATAGATATATATAGATATATATGGGATGTAGTTATGTGACCGCCGGTCACAATACCTCCCCCTGCATCCCAAAGCCTGACAATCCCGACAGTTGGCATGTCGACTAAAAGGGACTATTCCCATTGTTGGTATCCACTACACCCAAACAGAACCTGTGGCGAGCATAGCCGGGATCCCGGCCACCGGTTACACATAGCCAAACCTATTATATATATATATATAGAGAGAAAGATAGATATAGAAGAAAGAATGGAAATGTAATACCACAAGAAACAGTATAACCTGCATGACATGCTGTAGTAACGGTTGTTAATGCTTTGGTCACCTTCTGGACCAATTTCAAGGCCACCAACAATTACTGCAGCCGCTCTCAAGCCAAAAAGTACTTGCAGTTACTTGTTGGCTTGAGTCTGGCTGCTGTAATTATTGGCAGCTTTGACTCAAGGGACAATGTGTCGCGGGCCCTGCGTGACACAACGCCTAGTCACAATCCTGCTGTTGCTGGTCACTACCCCTGTGACGGTACACAATAGGCCCTTCATGCATTTCAGCTCCAGGCCCATGTGTGCCTTAATCTGGCACTGATTATAACTACCTAAACCAAATAGTTGACTATTAATTGATTTAATTGATTAGCATAGACTATATAGATTCAGCGGCTGCTATGCATAATTTTTCTATTACTGCTTTTCAGACAAGGAACACGTAAAACAAAAAAAAAAATGTATGAGTGACTGTATTACCTTTAAACTTGTATTAAGAAAAACACCTCTGTGTAATACAACAAAGGTTTAAAAAGGTTTCAAATTGTGAAGACAATTCTTTCCAGAGATATACTGTATAATATATCCCAGAATCTGACTACTGTATATAAATTGAATGCTCAGTACAAAATATGAAGCCTTTCAACATTTGTTTCTTATTTTTTAAGATATTTTACTGAACTATATTCTCATTTTTCAGAGGCTTTTGATAAAGAAATAATATTGTCGAAATGCGTCAAGTCACGTGATGAGTGGGGTGGTCTTCATGTTGCCGAATGTCAGGATCCCGGCGCACAGTATACCGGCGCCGGAATCCCGACACCTGGCATAATGACAGCTATTCTCCCTCGTGGGGGTCCACGACACCCCTGGAGGAAGAAAAAATAGCGTGGCTCGCGTAGCACACCACCGTGCCCGCAGCGAGCCTACAAGGGGATCATTTGTGCTCACCACGCTGTCGGTATGCTGGCGGTCGGGCTCCCAGTGCCAGTAGGCTGGTCGCCGGGAGCCCGGCCGCCGGCATACCATACTACACCCGATGAGTGATGCTGCTGATCAGACTAGATTATGCTTTGTTAGTGATGTGCCTTCTGTTTCCTTTCTATGGTATGTGATTAAAGCATGGGAATGTTTTATTTGTGATATGCAGTTCATTTTGCTTTTACTGGTGTGAGCTCAAGCCAGGATCCCCATGATTAGCGCTGAGGGACGGCACCCATAAAACCATTCAAATGTTATTCATATAGTTGGACTTTTTCAGGGGTACAATTCATAAAAAAATATATGAGCTGATATATACAAATTCAGAAAGTTAGTTGTTCACTGGCTGTTCAAGGACGCTAATTAGCGTAATGTATACACTATTATGCTAATTTGATGGACTATTGGATTTTAGATTCTCTGTTGGTATATCATTCTATTTAGTGTTTCTGAACAACCATTGATAAAAGTAATCTTTTGAATTGGTGTATACCTACCAACATTTTTGGTATATACTAGAGATGTGCGCCGACCCCGTGTTTTGGTTTTAGTGTTTGATCTGTATCTTTTTTGTGTTTTGGATCTATATTTGGTTTTACCAAAACCGCCCTTATGTATTTTGGTTTTGGATCTGTATTTTTTTATTACCATAAAAAACAGCTAAAATCACATAAGTTGGGCCTGTTTTTGTCCTACAGTATTATTATCCTCAATATCATTAATATAAAGTCATTTACAGTTACTTTTGACCACCTCACATCTCACAATATTGTTTTCATCCATTTTAGGCCAAAGGCCTACAGTGAGCTGACTGGTTACTAACCGACAGAGCAGCGGCACAAACATGCGGCAGTTTATAGCACATCTATGAAACATTGCTGCACAACAGTGACATAAAAGACAAGTAGTGCAAGATGGAATTGTCATTGGGTCTTTGAACAAACCAAGCACTTCAATGACAGGGAATTACACTTTTGTGGCTGAAGTGCTTGCTTTGGCCCTCCACAAAGATTTTTTGGGAAGGACTACCTCTGATCACTAATAAGAAGGTTGATGATGTTATAATCATTTTAATTACATTATAATCTTGTATAATAAATTTCATGAACTCGCAGCAAAAGATGTAACATGGAGGAGGTGCCTAGATGGCTATCGTCCCTATCTCTGCTAACTTTGGCCTCACAAATGGAGCAGATGCCTACAAAAACATTGTCATGATTTGGGTAAAAATAATCCCACACCCAAGAGGTGACTTTTTTGGTCTTATGCCCAGGCATCACAATGGGTTTCTTTTTATCACAGGCAAGAACTGCAGCCACTGGTGGCTGACTTACACAAACAACATCATAATCCTCATCTTCAGTGTCAGATATTAGTAGTACACACATATCCCTCTCATCATGTTCCACTTCCACAGAAGCACCTTCATTTCTAATATGTCCTCATCGTCATCTTTACTTGTACTGCTCCCCACATGTGCAGATGGTGCAGAAATGGTGGAAAGAGGACAGTGTGAGATATTTCAGACTCACACTTAGCAATTGTGGACACCCCTATACATTCCTCAGGAATGTGTGACAGTTCTGAACGCACAGTTTGTTCCACTGCCTTAGTGGTTTTCATTCTTTTGACACCTGTTCTAGACTCTGAGCGGAACATTCTTGCATAATCATGAGATAAAGAAGATGCCTCACTGACAGTTGCAGAACCACCACTTGAGTCCTTCCTTGTCTTGTGTGGTAAATGGCATATTAGCAATTTCATGTTTCTCTGCAGCTAACTTTCGTTTTCATGTTTTTTTCTTTACCAGTGTAAAATGAAATTGCTTCTTTGATTTTACATGCTATGACTTAAGCCCTCTATGCACTTGGGAATCGGCCTTACTAGATGACGTTTACGGACTTGCATCATCATGACTGGTGGCAGCACCTGCAGTGCTAGTATGTGTATCTCAATTATGGTAGATTAGTCAGTGCTGACCTATATTTTATTCTATATGCTTATGAACTAACTGTACTGATATTCCCTTTGTTCGATATTTATATTGTTGTCATT
This sequence comes from Pseudophryne corroboree, assembly GCF_028390025.1. Taxonomy (NCBI): domain Eukaryota; kingdom Metazoa; phylum Chordata; class Amphibia; order Anura; family Myobatrachidae; genus Pseudophryne; species Pseudophryne corroboree. Next base: position 404,854,426 of record NC_086451.1, read on the forward strand.
ACTCTGACTAATCTGCCATATTTGAGATCCACAATGAAGGATAACTATTACTCTACGTATTTATAATTAACCCCTGATGAAGTCCTATTGATGAAATGCATTGGATTGTTATCAACAGATCTAATAGACTTCTGAATAGATTGTACTAGAAGTTAAATCTTAAACAAATACTATCAGTACAACTGTTTTAATAATGTCATAAACTTTTTTAATGTAATCTCAGTATGCAAGATTGATGATAGAAAAACTGTCAATCACTTTGTTTATGTTCATACGTTGTAAATTATGTGAATAACGTTTTCATTATTGAAATGGTTGTGACCAACTCTTAAAAGCTATTGTGGTTTGAGATATACATGCACAATTCATTCATTAGATCCCTTGGGAACCCTCCACAGTTACATTTTTAATATTGTAGCCCATATATATATATATATATATATATATATAAAATAAATCAGCATTTTCAGTTGTGGGTGTTTAAGTACAGCATTTACTCTGCAGCTAAAGTGCTTTAGGTGATAATATATCTCCTATATATTTGTCCCGTTCTGTGACTCTATGACTTGATTTGCTAACTATCACTATGATTTGCTAACGCTGGGCGTGGCTAGGAGATCTGAGTCATAGAGCAACAGAGCTGGATAGGAAAGACCTGGCCTGCAAGTGTGGCAGTATGCTCAGGTACGGCGTACGGCGTACCGTTAAGAATCTAGCCACCAGTATGCCATACCCGCGGGCCACCACTCACACACCATAGCTGCCGTTAGTGGCTATTACTGTAAAATCTGCTGATGTGCTCCTCCTCCCCTTCCCAGCCTGCTGCTGTGTCAGGGAAGGAGAGGAGAGCGTAGCGCGATCCCGTCTGTCAGTGCTTCTCAGTCAGACTTTGGTCTCTGGCCACAGCGTGTATCTTCTCAACTGAGCACCGGTTCATTAGGCAATCAGAGCTCGTGGACCAGCAGCCGTGGCTCCTAATAGGCTACCGGTCCGCAAGCTCTGGTTGGCTAATGAACCGTTGCCTCATTTGAGAACATACACGCCACCACCAGAGACCACTAGAGTGACTGAGCAGCACTGAGGAATGGGACCACGCTGCGCTCTCCTCTCCTTCCTCCGACCCTGACACAGCAGCAGCGGGTGAGCAGTGGAAGGGAGGTGGGAGGTGTTGGGTGGGGTGGGTGGGGCATATGTATAACTGGCATTGTGGGGCATATCTGGCACTGGGGGCATATGTATATATGGCACTGTGGGGCATATGTATATCTGACATTGTGGGGCATATGTATAACTGGCACTGTGGGGCACATCTGGAACTGTGGGGCATATGTATAATTGCACTGTGGGGCATATGTATATCTGGCATTGTGGTGCATATCTTCCACTGTGGGGCTATGTTTATCTGGCACTGTGGGGCATATGTATAACTGGCACTGTGGGACGTATGTATAACTGGCACTGTGGGGCATATGTGTATCTCGCACTGTGGGGCATATGTAAAAAATACATTTACCAAACATTGTCTTTATACCTAAATTATGTACACATAGCATATTATTAACACACTAGGTCATTCATCGTGCATCTGCTCTTCACACCGTCGCAAGTGCCTATGCCCCCTTGACCATCGCACGCCCTTTGGCCATTAAATATTTAACTACTAACAACATTATGCTTAAAGGTTATACTCCATATAATACAAATATTGCCCACCCAAAGGACGCACAGGGGTTAAGGGGGCGTAGCCCATTGCGACGGTGTGAAGAGCAGCGGGCACGATGAATCACCTAATATATATATATATATATATATATATATATAAATATTTTTTATATATACAGTATATACAGTCTTAAATATAATCTACCTTTCCACAAGACCCTGAGTGCCGCTGGTTTTTTCTTCTATATATATATACAATGTAAATGTTCTATATGACCATTTAGAAATGGAAGCAAAAAGCCAATATTAATAAGAATATATTTAATATCACAAAGGAGCTGAACAAAATGAAAGGATAAACAACTTATCTCAGTGCACAGTGGAGGTCAATATAGGGGCTCCCCTATATTGAGCTCCACCGTGCACTGAGATAAGTTTTTTATCCTTCAGACTCAGCTATTTATTGTTGTTGTTTATATTTTTTATTTTTTTTATTTTCATATTTGTAATTTTGTTCAGCTCCTTTGTGATATTAAATATATTCTTATTAATACTAGCTTTTAGGTTCCATTTCTAAACTGTCATATAACACGTTTACCTTGTACCACATTTGGTCGCCGTACCTCTACTCTTTTTATCCATTTCTGTGTGTACATCTCTATACCAGTGCTGTATTTTACTTGGTGACCGGCAGACACCGATATGGAACACGGGGGGAGATTTTAGAGTTTTCTTTTTATTATATTGTGGTGATAATTCTGTCCCTCAAGTTGTGCGTATTCCCCTTTTTTCGATATATATATATATATATATATTTATTTATTTTTATTTTGGTGACATGTATTAATTGCTTTATATACAGTATCTGCTTAATTCAGGTAATGTAAAAGTTTAAATGAATATTGGGCTTATATGTCCCTCCAGGAAGCACTGCTCCTCAGCACTTTCCTGCACTCCTGATATTTGTGCTAATTGAGACATTGAAATTTGTACCACTCTGTACTTTGGGGGTAATTCCAAGTTGATCGCAGCAGGAATTTAGGCCCTCATTCCAAGTTGATCGGTCGCAATGCGAATGTAGCAGAGTTACACACGCTAAGCCGCCGCCTACTGGGAGTGTATCTTAGCATCTTAAAAGTGCGACCGAAGTAATCGCAATATTGCGATCACAAACCTCGTAGCAGTTTTAGAGTAGCTTCAGACTTACTCTGCCTGTGCGATCAGTTCAGTGCTTGTCGTTCCTGGTTGACGTCACAAACACACCCAGCGTTCGCCCAGGCACTCCCACCGTTTCTCCGGCCACTCCTGCATTTTTTCCGGAAACGGTAGCGTTTTCAGCCACACGCCCCTAAAACGCCGTGTTTCCGCCCAGTAACACCCATTTCCTGTCAATCACATTACGATCACCGGAGCGATGAAAAAGCCGTGAGTAAAAATACTATCTTCATAGCAAAGATTCTTGGCGCAGTCGCAGTGCGAATATTGCGCATGCGCACTAAGCGGAATTTCACTGCGATGCGATGAAAAATACCGAGCGAACAACTCGGAATGAGGGCCTTAGTTAGCAATTGGGCAAAACCATGTGCACTGCAGGGGAGGCAGATTTAACATGTGCAGAGAGAGTTAGATTTGGGTGGGGTGTGTTCAATCTGCAATCTAATTTGCAGTGTAAAAATAAAGCAGCCAGTATTTACCCTGCACAGAAATAAAAAAAAACACCCAAATCTAACTCTCTCTGCACATGTTAAATCTGCCTCCCCTGCAGTGCACATGGTTTTGCCCAATTGCTAACTAAATTTCTGCTGCGATCAACTTGGAATTGCCCCCTTTATACATTTCCTGCCACCCATAGTAATGACGCAATCCAGAAGGTGTGGCACAATATGATCTGTTAAGGATGCTTTGTGCATTGCCAGGAATTGTGTCATACTGAAACAAGAGTAGATGTCAATCCAGGACAATGACAGGCTGGTCCACAGCCAGCTAAGGGACTATTCCTCTATTTACAGTCCCGAGGAAGATGTTGGCTTAACCCTTCTCATTCCCCCTATTTGTGTCTGTACTTACAGAGAGCTTTAGGCATGTACTGTAAGTCCCCCTCCCTTACCCTGATCCCCTTCTATAATCACACTGTTGATATGTTGTCCTACTTAAGCATATACAACATATATTATCTGTCTGTCAGTAAAGCTTGGGGCCTGTGATTCACCTGATTCTTCTTTTCCTCCATCACACTTATTGACCTTTGTTGTAAATGTTGTCTTGTTTATGTATGAATGTATAGTCAGCACTTAATGAATAGTGTAGGATGTCATCTCATAGACTGTGCAGACCCTTCTATTTTTGTATAATAAATGACTGGTTTATGCTTCACAGTGCAATGCATTGGTGTTTCTATAATGGGTTCAATGGGTGCTGGGTCCAGGGGGTCCTACACCGCACCCAATGCACCCATTTTAACACTTACCTTTCTGGAGTCCAGCGCCGGCCCCTGCAATCGCTGCGGAAATCGCTGCCAAAATGGCCATCGCACATGCACGGGCGCCATGTTTTCGGAGACCTACGCATGCGCAGTAGACTCCGACACAATGCCAGAGTCTAGAGTGCCATATAGAGGAGGGGGCCCACCCGGAGGTGCACACGGGCCCCCTCCACTGTAGAAAAGCCCCTGGTGCAATGTATTTCAGTAGCGCTGCATCTTACTTGAGTGCAATGTGGTATGTATGTTTTTTGGTATAGTTTGTGAAAATAAATTAAAAAAAAATTTAAGTTTCAAAAAAATTATTTGTTAACACCAGAGTTAGCTGAAAAATGTACACTAAACCATATCACCAATCCGTAATTAATACCACCTTCAGACTAGCTGCAAAATGTCGGGTTATTGCACAGCAACCCATGATTCTGCTTAGTCTGAAAGGGTCCTAAAAAATAAAACCTGGGTTGAGCAACCCAACATTTTTACCCAGGTAGCAAACAGGGTTGAAACTGGGTCAAACCGGGTCACGGTGCAGGACCAAGTCACAGCATAGGAAGCACCGGTGATTGGAGATGATCTCATCTCACGCACCAGAACTGCACCTGTGTGCAATAGTGTCGCCCACCTGGGAATAGACTGGGTACCAGCCAGGTCGCTTCTGGGTTGGTCCAGTATACAAAATCCCGGGTGTGACCTGGCATTTCTAATCTGAAAGGAGTATAGCTTTCATCTGTATAATACTAATTAGACAATAAAGGCAAGCCGCCGATTGATTGCTTTACTTTAGTGCAAATTAAATTTTTTCTTAAATAAGCCCTAATAGCTACTGCATTTTCACAGGCTGGAATTTAATGTGGCAGTAACCATAAGTATGTGGTTCACAGGACGGAATCGACTCCATCCAAAATGATTCTAATTATCTTTTTCATAACATTCACTGACTGGGTAAATAAAGAGCGGTATACCCACGCTGCAAAACGTGAATAAATCATTTCCCATGTGGAGGAGACTGTGTTTTATTTAGTGTTCCATATACAATACTGTAGGTGGGAATATGACTCTGGAGTCTGAACTCCTCCAACAAGCACTACTCGCTATTTCCAGATATTGAAGAATTCCTATTTACCTGGTTATATTTACTAACTCTCTCACCATTCCCTGATTCTGGTCTGACTCTTGACTCTAAACTGCTAAACTAAATATCAAGTACCCTGCTGCATTATTCTTGTTCCATATGAAATTGTGCAATATATACTTTATATATATATATATATATATATATATATATATATATACACACACATACATACATACATACATACATACATACATACAGATAGAGAGTGAGCACAGTTCCATCTTCCTGTGAGATGGATTGTAGCATAATGATTACAATAATTTGCATAGAGAGTTTAATCCCTTAGGGGTGTTGCTAGGTTGAAAAAAGGCCAATATGATTTAGGAGTGTGGAATTGTCTAATAAAATATGTGGTTATAAGAATTAATAGTGTCATTCAGATGTGGGGGTAACATATATTACACATGACAGGACTAACTTGGCAGGTTTTATCGACTGCAAATACCTCAGATATCACAAAATAACATAATAACATAATATCTATGCAGTTGCCCGATATGACCATGTTTAAAGAAGGAATTCCTGATTGTGCCGTAACTTCTCCTATACAAACCTATTGTTAGGCGCCGGGGTCCGCAATGTCCGCACGGCCCGGCGACTAGCAACGCTAGACGCCGGGCGCGCTGAGCCGCACGGACCCTAGCAACGGGGACGCCACGGGCGGACTGCATTCCCCGTTGCAGGGACTAGTTGCACACGCACACACACTTGTCTTCTGGGCGTGCAGCAAGGCAGCTGCACGGCATTAATACCAATCAGGCTCTGAACAGCTGATTGGAGGACTCCCTGCTAAATACCTTCCCAGTGCTTCTCACAGACGCCGGTAATAGCTTCCTGCATGCTGCTTTGGTTTGCTGAGAGTCTGTTCCAGTCCTGCTGTATCCGGTCATTCCTGTCCTCAGAAGTCCTGTATCCGGGAGTTGTCATCTCATCCCAGGAAGTCGTTGGGTCCCCAGTAGTCCTGACTGATCACCTTTGAATAGCGAGTGGTGTTTCGTGAGTTGCGGCTCTGCCGTGTGTTGCGGCTCAGCCGCTTTATCTTTACATATTTTGTCTTTGGAGCATTTGCGGAGGGTTCCGCTTCCACAAGTCCTCTCTGGAACTCGGCGGTGCCGGGTAGGAGAAGTGGACAAGTGGATATTTTGGTTGTCCTTTTCCCTGGCGGTTTTTCTGCACATATTCTACTTTTTATTAGCTTGTAGCCCCTGGCCTGGTTGTTTAGTCAGAGGGCCCCTTGTTATCACCCTGTCTCGGATTTCCCTTTGTCTCTCATTAAGACCTGGGGGGGCATCGGAGTTGGGCAGATGTAATCCGCCCTTCAAATGCGGCTGCCATGGGCTCAAGCAACCATAGTCTCGCAGGGGATTTCTGACAGCACGGACGAGACAACGGAGTTAGGGCGCAAGGGGCTATTTTCCATTCCCGCTCCCTTCCCCAGCATTACGTTCCAGTGCTCCGGTCCTCGCAATAAGATCTCCTCAGACCAGAGTGCTGGAATCATAACATTATTACCGGCCATAACAAAAAATTTTAATTAAACAGGGCTTTAATTTTTTCCTCTTATTCAGTTTTTGTTAAAAATTTTTTGGCCTCATGAATCTGACAGGTTTAGGGCCAAACCCTGGCCAGCTCTTAGTCAATCAGATTCAAGAATTTACTCAGATGGTTCAGGATCTTTCTCTTCGGGTGAGGTCGCAGGAATATCTTTTGCGAGCCTCCCCAAAGGGAGTCCCTGAACCAAAGATGCATTTGCCTGACCGTTTTTCTGGTGATAGAAAAGATTTTTTTAATTTTAAAGAATCCTGTAAACTTTTATTTTCGTTTAAGACCTACTTCCTCTGGTACTGAATCTCAGCGTGTTGGGATTATAATTTCTGTACTCCAGGGGGTTCCTCAGACCTGGGCATTCGGTTTAAGAGCAGAGGATCCTGCGTTGTTGTCAGTAGACGCTTTCTTTAAATCTTTAGGGCTTTTGTATGATGACCCAGATAGAGAGGCGTCCGCTGAAAGTCAGCTGCGCACTCACAGAGTTTCGCCGTTGGTCGAACGACTGTGGCTGGAATGACCCAGCCCTGCGCAGTCAGTTTCGCCTTGGCTTATCAGAGTCTATTAAAGACAGTCTCCTCCAGTACCCCGCTCCTGAGACTCTCGATAAACTCATGGAGCTTTCTATTAAGATTGATCGTCGTCTCAGAGAGCGGAGAGCTGAAAGAGGAACATCTGTAAGGTCAAGTCCTTGTGTTTATTCCATTCCAGATGACGTCGAGGAGCCCATGCAGATGGGTCTCTCCCGGCTGTCTCCTGAGGAAAGGACCAGAAGGCAAAATTCCGGTCTTTGTTTGTACTGTGGTGGAAAGGGACATTTTGCTCATAACTGTCCGAACAAGTCGGGAAACGCTTTGACCAGGTGAATTGTGAGGGGGTTCACCTAGGTCTGCAGCTTATCTCCTCGAATAACTCTCTTTTAGTCCCAGTTAAGGTTTCCTTTGACAGCCTCAGTTCTTTGGTGTCAGCTTTTGTTGACAGTGGAGCTGCAGGAAACTTTATGGATTTAACTTGGGCTAAGGCCTTAGGCATTCCACAGTTACCATTGGATAGGTGTGTCACCATGCATGGCTTGGATGGGAGTCCGCTTTCCAATGGGGTTATTACCCACCGTACACCTCCAGTAGTACTTACAGTAGGAGCCTTACATTCCGAAAATATTGAATTCTATCTAACATATTGCCCAGCAGTTCCAGTTGTTCTGGGTCACCCTTGGCTGGCCTTTCATAATCCCACCATTGATTGGCGGTCCGGGGAGACTTCCCAATGGGGTACATTTTGTGTTAAGGAGTGTATTTCGTTTCCAGTCAGAGTCGCAGCTATCATTTCAGAACTCATTCCTGGGGAATACCAGGAGTTTGCCGATGTATTCTCCAAAGGCAATGCGGACATTCTGCCTCCCCATCGGCCTTATGATTATGCTATTGAGCTAGTTCCTGGTGCCGCATTGCCAAAGGGGAGATTGTATGCATTGTCCGTGCCAGAAACTTCGGCTATGAATGACTATGTTCAGGAGAGCTTACAGAAAGGATTTATTAGACCATCAAAATCCCCTTTAAGTGCTGGTTTTTTCTTTGTGGAGAAGAAGGATGGCTCACTTAGACCATGCATAGATTTTAGAGCCCTGAATAATATCTCAGTTAAAAACACCTATCCTTTGCTGTTGATTTCTGTACTCTTTGATCAGTTACGTTCTGCTGTGATTTTTTCTAAAATTGACCTGAGAGGAGCTTACAACCTCATCCAAATTAAATCTGGAGATGAGTGGAAGACGGCTTTCAGTACTCAGTCGGGTCACTACGAATACCTGGTGATGAGTTCGGCCTGTCTAATGCTCCAGCAGTTTTTCAAGATCTCATAAATTATGTGCTCCGTGACTTCCTAGAGAAATTTGTGGTCGTTTATTTAGATGACATCTTGATTTATTCTGAATCGATGGAACAACGTATCACCCAGGTGCGTCTGGTTCTTCAAAAGTTACGTGAGAATCATTTATATGCCAAGCTGGGTGTGAATTTCACATCACGGAAGTATCATTTTTAGGGTACATAATTTCCCCTCAGGGATTTTCGATGGAACCTAAGAAGCTCCAGGCCATCCTTAATTGGGCGCAACCCACCAATTTAAAAGCAATTCAGTGCTTTTTAGGGTTTGTGAATTATTATAGGAGGTTCATTCATTCTTTTTCTGACCTGGTTGCTCCCATTGTAGCTCTGACAAAGAAAGGAGCGGATCCTACCAACTGGTCGCATGAAGCTGAGTTATCCTTCCGGGCCCTGAAACAAGCCTTTGTCTCAGCTCCAGTCCTAAAACATCCTAATCCGGAATTGCCCTTTGTTGTGGAGGTTGATGCCTCAGAAGTTGGAGTGGGGGCCGTCCTTTCTCAAAAGGATCTGGAGTCTCTGGAGTTACATCCTTGTGCCTTTATGTCCAGGAAATTCTCCTCCGCTGAATCCAATTATAACGTTGGTAATCGGGAGTTACTGGCGGTAAAGTGGGCTTTTGAGGAGTGGAGGCATTGGCTGGAAGGAGCAAAGCATACTATTTCAGTATTGACTGACCATAAGAACCTGCAATACATTGAATCAGCTAAACGGCTTAATGCCCGGCAGGCACGTTGGGCATTATTTTTTACTCGTTTCAAATTTATAATCACTTTCAGGCCTGGTTCCAAGAATACTAAAGCTGATGCCCTGTCACGTAGCTTTCTTCCGGTTCACAATAACAATCCTGTTGTTACCCCAATACTTCCATCTTCGGTCATCCGGGCAGGTCTCACACAGGATTTATTTACCCAGTTAAACCAGCTTCAACATCAAGCTCCTAGATTTACTACTGCTGGTCGTCTTTATGTTCCTGAATTTTTGAGAGCTACTGTTTTAACTGAATTCCATGACAACAAAGTTTCAGGGCATCCGGGAATCACTAAAACATTGGAGTTAGTCTCTCGCTCAGTATGGTGGCCTAGTATTTCTAAAGACGTTAGGGAATTTGTTTATTCATGTCAGGTTTGTGCACAGCATAAGGTTCCCCGTTCCTTGCCTATAGGGCAACTTATGCCCTTAAGTGTCCCTCTCAGGCCATGGTCTCATATTTCCATGGATTTTGTGGTTGACCTTCCCCTTTCAGCCGGATTCCGAGTCATATGGGTGGTAGTGGACCGTTTTAGTAAAATGGCTCATTTTATTGCTCTTCCCCGATTGCCTTCTGCTCAAGGGTTGGCAGTTTTGTTCCTCCGGCATGTGTTCAGGCTTCATGGGTTGCCCACTGATATTGTTTCTGCTCGGGGTCCACAATTCGTCGCACAATTCATTGAAACAATATCTGCGCTTGTATTCAGCCAAACTCCAGAATTATTGGTCTGAGTTTCTTCCTTTGGCTGAATTTGCTTACAATAATTCTTGTCATTCCTCCACTAAAGAGTCTCCATTCTTTTCAGTTTTTGTTTTTCACCCCAGAGCTAATTCTTTTTTTCATCATTCTCCAGTCTCCTCGCTGGCATTGACCTCCCATCTCAGAGCAATTTGGAAAAAAGTGCACCTTGCTCTCAGAAAAGCGGCTTTTCGAGAGAAGAAATTTTCTGACAGGCTCCGAGGTCCTTGCACTTTTAAGGTGGGAGATAAGGTGTGGTTGTCAACTCGCAACATCAGGCTTCGACAATCCACGGCTAGACTGGGACCCAAATTTATTGGACCATTTCTTATTATTAAAAGAGTCAACCCAGTTGCCTTTCGGCTACGTTTACCAAGATCTCTCAAGATTGGAAATACGTTTCACTGTTCCCTGTTGAAACAATACGTTTCTTCCAGTAGATTTCCTCGGAGGATCTCTCAGGGTAGATCTCCAGTGGATGTACAGGGACAACAGGAGTTCTTGGTAGAGAAAGTTCTTGATTCCAAATTGTCCCGGGGTCGGCTTTACTTTTAGTTCACTGGAAAGGCTATGGTCCGGAGGAAAGGTCTTGGGTCCTAGATAAGGATCTTTATGCCCCTAGGCTCAAGAGGGATTTTTTTCTGGAATTTCCTCAGAAGCCTAGCTTTAGGGGTTCCTTGACCCCTCCTCAAAGGGGGGGGGTACTGTTAGGCGCCGGGGTCTGCAATGTCCGCGCGGCCCGGCGCCTAGCAACTAGGGATGCCGTGCGTGTTCAGCCGCCGGCATCCTAGCAATGCTAGACGCCGGGCGTGCTGAGCCGCACGGACCCTAGCAACGGGGACGCCACGGGCGGACCGCGTTCCCCGTTGCAGGGTCTAGTTACACACGCACACACACTTGTCTTCTGGCCGTGCAGCAAGGCAGCTGCACGGCATTAATACCAATCAGGCTCTGAACAGCTGATTGGAGGACTCCCTGCTAAATACCTTCTCAGTGCTTCTCACAGACGCCGGTAATAGCTTCCTGCATGCTGCTTTGGTTTGCTGAGAGTCTGTTCCAGTCCTGCTGTATCCGGTCATTCCTGTCCTCAGAAGTCCTGTATCCGGGAGTTGTCATCTCATCCCAGGAAGTCGTTGGGTCCCCAGTAGTCCTGACTGATCACCTTTGAATATCGAGTGGTGTTTCGTGAGTTGCGGCTCTGCCGTGTGTTGCGGCTCAGCCGCTTTATCTTTGCAAATTTTGTCTTTGGAGCATATGCGGAGGGTTCCGCTTCCACAAGTCCTCTCTGGAACTCGGCGGTGCCGGGTAGGAGAAGTGGACAAGTGGATATTTTGGTTGTCCTTTTCCCTGGCGTTTTTTCCGCACATATTCTACTTTTTATTAGCTTGTAGCCCCTGGCCGGGTTGTTTAGTCAGAGGGCCCCTTGTTATCACCCTGTCTCGGATTTCCCTTTGTCTCTCATTAAGACCTGGGGGGGCATCGGAGTTGGGCAGATGTAATCCGCCCTTCAAACGCGGCTGCCATGGGCTCAAGCAACCATAGTCTCGCAGGGGATTTCTGACAGCACGGGCGAGACAACGGAGTTAGGGCGCAAGGGGCTATTTTCCATTCCCGCTCACTTCCCCAGCATTACGTTCCAGTGCTCCGGTCCTCGAAATAAGATCTCCTCAGACCAGAGTGCTGGAATCATAACACCTATTGCTCATTATATATGAATGATATGGATTTAGCATAAGTTTAATAATACTTTCACCTTGTAGACAGTGGGTTATGAGGAGGTTTAATACATCCAAAGACATCATATTTTTTAGGAATACATTTTAAGTATTGTTAATAATAATATATAATATATTAAATCAAACCCTAAGGGAATTTCTTATAGCCCCTTTCGAAATAATGAGTATGGCTTGGGGGACGTATGCGAATTTAGAAAAAATTATGATGAAATATTTTTTATGCATAATTTTGTTTCATCAGTCAGTATATTTACCTACCTTTGTTCTTCATAAATGTTTCCCCAAGACATCGAGCCTCCTCCTGGATCCTCTCCTCAATGCTTCTCTTTCCCATTCCAAAATTCCTCATAGTCATGAGAGAGAAGCGACGCATTGTCTTCCACCTTTCCCCATTGCTCATGATGACCCCTAAAAATTCAAGCATTGTGTTCTGTTACTTCCAATGAAAGTATTTGCCAAGATCAATTGCATATAATAAGATAATCAAAAACAGGTCAAGTCATTCCTTTAGATGTACATGAAAAGAAGCACTGTGTATTTGTATGTCTTCACACTACTATAGATAATATCCATTTTATGATCCGTGCATGCTTATCTGTGTAAAAGTGTCTGAAAGAGTTAAAAATGTAAAAGAAGAAATTGCACGGGGTTCCGCCTCCTAAGCATAACCAGCCTCTGGCACTTTGAGCCGGTCCTGGTTGTTTAAATACCAGGAAAAAATAGTGTAGGGTTCCCCATATTTAGCCAACCAGGACCGGGCTCTTGAGCCAGCCCTGGTTCCAAAAATACAGTGGCAAAAAAACGTAGGGGTCTTACGTATTTTTTAAATCAGCACCGGGCTTCATTAGCCAGGGAGATAATGCCACAGCCATGAGCCACTTTTATACTGGTCCCTCTCGCCATGGCATTACCCCCCCCAACCCCCACAACTAGTCACCATTGGCCGGTGTTCACTTGGAGTGTGGGGACCCCTTAAATCAAGGGGTTCCCCCCTCTAAGCACTCAAGGACCAGGGGTGAAGCCAAAGGGTGGTGATGGGGTGGCTGATAGCCTTTTCAAATGTAAAAAATAGAATTTCTGCAGCAGGGTACACTGTTCCACAGGGCAAATATCGGGTGTAGAGTGGATCATTATCCAGAGGCACCAACAGGCTAAAGCTTTAGGCTATCCCAGGATGAATTTGGGCCTCCTCTGTAGCCCAGCCTCCAGGCATTTTGAGCTCAGTTTTTTGTTGGTGCTACAGCAGCAGGTCCCATAACAGGAGAGATGCACTGGGCAGTCCTGCAAAAGCTTTTTCTAACAGAAAATCTCTTCAAAACTGTGATGTCAGCGTTATATGTCATGGTGACACTTCAGCGCTGCAGCTCCATCACCTCTCAAGTGGCGTTGCATACTCCCGCGGCCTGTTACCGGGTACTTGTGGCTGAGACTCTTCGGCTTTAGGCACATGGTGGCAGACGCTCTTCTGGTTTGCATGGCTGCTACGGGGAGGAGGTGAGAGGGTCCCCCAGGCGGGACCCATCAATAAATCGCGTTCTGATCGCATGTTTAGGGAGACGGACTGTGACGCTGGCGTGGACACTGTCACCAAGCAGGGACCCCACTATATCCGCCAGGGCATAGGAGTACTGGTCGGGTGTACTGACACCCCTTTTAATAAGGCTCCTTACTACTGGCAGTGAGGCCCAGCTTAGGGGAATCAGTGCTTGACCTGTATCCCCTCCCCGGCCCAAGGTGATATCTACTGCAGATTTTCCCACCCTAGAGCTTCCTTACACTCTCCCCCACTCCCTGATTGAGAGGCTCTGGATGCCATCTTAGGTATTGCTGCGGCTGGTCTCCGGGACTGCAGGGCAAGGTCTCCCTTGTTACTTTACAAACACTTGAGTATTCTACATGTCTTTACACAGACAGCATTAGTTAAGAAAAAGTGTACTGATTACAGAATCTATTGTACGGGTATTCTGATATAAATCTCTTGTCTAGGACCGCGCTATGTTTTTATATATATATATATACATATATGCGTGCCATCCAAATCACCCGGTACTTGCTGGAAAAGGCCGTTTTTACTTGCTTGGGGTGCCCTCCATGAGTTTAGAATCTCTGGTTTATGGAACGTAATGGCGGCACTCCCAGACTTTTTTTACAATGAAATTTTCTCTTTATTTCAACGTTTCGGGATCCTGTCCTGTCGTCAGGATCATCTGAGAGATGATCCATCAATATATACTGTACTATTATATGTGAGTGACACCTGACACTATATGTGAGAGGTGACCTGCCAATTTAAATGATATTATAAATATAAGGCATTTCTATTCTGAAACCTGACACTATATGTGAGAGGCGATTCGGATTATACCTCACTTTTTACATCACAAGAAACTCTCCCCTAATAGGATCCCATGTAAATATATAGCATGCTAGTCCTGTATCTATTACTATGGCTATAATTGGAAAGACAGGAATCATACGTCACGACAGCCTTCCATTAAATGAACCTGTGGCATGAAACTGTATAACAATTGTTGCAGGACACGTATGATATTATGTTACAAAGTTCCATCTAACATTATTTTTGGGCAATGAGCCAAGGATTTCATAAGAGCACAAAAGGGACACATTGTTATAAATTTATGATTATATAATATACGGTTGTATCCAATGCTTCTTCCAGGCAATATGCTAAAATTTCTATAAGAGTACATTAATGACATTGTGTCATATAAATATCTACAATATTTAATAAAAGTAGATACAGGTTGAGTATCCCATATCCAAATATCCGAAATACGGAATATTCCGAAATACGGACTTTTTTTTGAGTGAGAGTGAGATAGTGAAACTTTTGTTTTTTGATGGCTCAATGTACACAAACCTTGTTTAATACACAAAGTTATTTAAAATATTGTATTAAATGACCTTCAGGCTGTGTGTATAAGGTGTATAAGAAACAAATGAATTGTGTGAATGTACACACACTTTGTTTAATGCACAAAGTTATAAAAAATATTGGCTAAAATTACCTTCAGGCTGTGTGTATAAGGTGTACATGAAACATAAATGTATTCTGTGCTTAGATTTAGGTCCCATCACCATGATATCTCATTATGGTATGCAATTATTCCAAAATACGGAAAAATCCCATATCCAAAATACCTCTGGTCCCAAGCATTTTGGATAAGGGATACTCAACCTGTATATAATAATAGGGATTTATGCAGAGACATAAATTATAGAGAACTACCAAAGAGACGCTCAGTAGTTTTTAGATATTTGTGTATATTTTCTTCTCTTTTTTTCAGTAATTCACAGTGTTGTCATGTCGTCACATTAACTTTATATGTGTTTTTTTAAATATTTTGCAGAAGTTAACTCAGAGGACATGAAATAAAAAATGTCACTATACATATATATACATATGGTAAATGGAAGAATAAGAGTTCCAGCGACCAAATGGTGTCTATATATATTAAGAAATGGCTATAATTGCTTAAAATGAGTGCATTATCTTTATAAAATTAGAAAAGACAATTTTCTATAAATAAAGGGGAATTTAATACAAGTACGGTAACAATAAAAGGTATTAGAATAAAAAATAGGTTTCACAATGGCTAAAATACAAGTTCAGCATAAAAATATATATAAAAACAAAAATGACAATCAATATTCAGATAAAAAATAGGAGGCGCTTATCTTAATGTGAAGGAGGTCATTTAGGGAAAGCTTTGATAAAGCTGCAGGACCTGCAGCGAAACGCATCAGGAAGGAAGCTATTGGGGTCACCATCCTTCTGAAATGTACTGCCTAAGCATGCCCGGACCAGGACTGGACGTTTATTCTAGCAGACTTGCTGTGGTGATTACCAACAACAGGACTACCACTAATCCTCCACATCTAAAGAGGACACCGCGATGCAGTGAGGACCCACAAGTGTGAACTTTCTCATGAGATAATTTCAAGGGACTATACCTCCAGCGGTCAAATGTGGTAAATAACTTACAATTCTAGGACTGCGCTGTCAGTCCAGTGCCAACATATCACCTATCTGCTATCCGGTCTATATTAAACAGGAACGGATCACACAGAAAAGGCAGCTATTAATGTGACCCTTTTTAGCACCATTTGATTTTATTTATGTGGATGTTTATGTCAGAGCATGGTGCACCTGGGGGCACTCCTGGACACAAACAGTCAACGTCTTCCTGTCTCCAGAGAAACTCCTGAAGCTTCAGGACATGATAAGATGCTTCCACTGTCGCCCCAGAGTGTTGATACACTCGGCGATGCATTCGACATGGTAGAGTATGCTCAATTTCATTCCCACCCTCTGCAGAGGTTAATCCTTTCCATGTGGGACGGCCTACCTCGTAGGATCAGATCTCACTTGATTACCTTGACTCCGGAGATTCATCAATCGCTGATCTGGTCTCTCCAGGACCAGCAAATGAGCAGGGGATGTCCCTTCTGGATCCCCAACTGGGTCCTGCTGACTATGGATGCCAGTCTGCGGGGATGGGGTGCGATGATGGAGCAACACTCTTTCCAGGGTCGTTGGACCAAGGAGGTGTCCCTTCTTCCGATAAACATTCTGGAACTGCGGGCGGTGTTCAATGCGTTAACTCTCACCCTGCCTCTAGTACAGTTCAGTTATGATCAGACAACGCGACCATAGTGGCATACATCAACCATCAAGGTGGCACTTGAAGCCGCATGGTAATGTTGGAAGTGTCAAAAATCCTTCAATGGGCAGAACGCCATCTGCCAGCAATATCGGCAGTGTTCATTTCGGGGCTCCTAAACAGGGAAACGAAAACCCTCAGTTGCCAGGATGTGGAGTCTTCATCCGGAAGGCTTTCAAACTCCTAGTGGACATGTGGTGCCTACCAGATGTAGAACTGATGACATCTCGACACAATCACAAAGTTCCGGTCTTCAGATCAAGGGATCTTCAAGCAGCGTTTGTGGATGCACTAACCATTCCATGGAACTTTCGGCTGCCTTATGTGTTCCCTCCAGTGTCACTCCTGCCCAGGGTCCTGCAGAAGTTCAAGCATGAAGGAGGAATACTACTTCTAGTGGCTCCAGCGTGGCCCAGATGGCATTGGTTCTCAAACCTGCAGGGTTTATTGACAGGGCCCTTGTCTCTATCCAGACTTGGCCAGACTGGCTTTGATGACGTGGCTCTGAAGCATCATTCCTAAGAGACAGAGGATTCTCTGAGGCAGTCATTCAAACTATGTTGAAAGGCTGAAAGCCGACGTCTGCTCGGATCTATTATAGGGTCTGGAATTCTTACTTCACCTGATGTCCTGGTAAGAACTATGATGCGTACAGATTCAAAACATCCAAAATCCTGGCTTTCCTGCAACAAGGCCTGGATTTAGGCCTTTCGTCTGGCCTCCCTCAAGGTTCACATATCTGCCTTGTCTGTGTGGTTTCAGAAAAAAATTGCGTCTATGCCTGATGTTCATACATTCACTCAGGGTGTGTTACGGATTCAGCCTCCCTATGTCCCTCCTGTGGCTTCATGGGATCTGTCTGTTGTCCTGAGTGCACTGCAACAGTCTCCATTTGAACCTCTTAAGTCAGTGGACCTTAAATCGCTCACAGCCATGGTCCTGTTTCTGCTGGCTATTGCCTTTGCTAGAAGGGTGTTGGACTTAGGTGCTTTGTCCTGTCATCCTCCCTTTCTAATATTCCACTGTGACCAGGCAGTTCGGATAACTCTCCCAGGTTACTTATCTAAAGTGGTGTCATCTTTTCACCTTAACCAAGAGATTGTGGTTACGTCCTTTATCTCTTATGACTTGTCCCCCAAAGAACAGTCTTTTGGATGTCGTAAGGGCCCTCCGTATATATGTGGAGAGGACTGTCTCTATTAGGAGGTCACATAACCTTTTTGTACTGTCTGGTGGCTGCGAATAAGCAAACCTTGGCCAGATGGATTAAAATGGTGATTGCACAAGCTTATGAGCAGGCTGGACTCCCAGCTCCTGCTGCTAATAAAGCCCATTCTACTCGGTCTGTTGGACCTTCTTGGGCAGCCTGCTGTGGTGCGTCTTCAGAACAATTGTGCAAGGTGGATACGTGGTCCCCAGTGAACACGTTCATTAGGTTCTATGCCTTTGATAATTCCGCCTCCCAGGATGCTTCATTTGGATGTCAGGTTCTCATACCTGCTAAAATTCGTCCCCTCCCTTGACGAACTGCTTTAGGGCATCACTCAATGTTTTCCCTGTGGAACACAGTATACCCTACTGCAGAAAAGGAGTGTTATGGTAGACTTATTATGGTTAACTCTCTTTCTGTGAGGTACACTGGGTTCCACAGGTCGCCCACCCTGACACACCTAGCTTCTGTGGGTTTGTATGACATTAGCCGCTGGTCCCTTCTCCTGTCATGAGAATGTGGTTCTATGTGACTAACATCTGCCTTCTCTCTGACCTGCTCCTACATTGGACTGGTTAATGAAACTGAGCTCACAGTTCCTGTAGGCGGGGTTACAGAGGAGGCCCCAATGCATCCTGGGACAGCCTAAAGCTTTAGCCTGTTGGTGCCTCTGGATCAAGATCCACTCTACACCTGATGTTTGCCCTGTGGAACCCATTGTACCCTGCAGAAAGAGAGTTAACCATGGTAAGTCTAACATAACTCTACTTATTATCTTTTGCTGTGGTACTACAAGTCCCAGCTAGCCACACCCGCTTGCTGGCACTTGGAGAACCACAAGTATCAGCATAAAACGAATAACGGGCTCGCTGGTACCTGTAGTTTCGCAGCAAAAGAAATACCCAAATGAAAACAGTACACACACACCAGGAAATTGCAACTTTAGTAAACATACATGTACATTTTCACACTCATGCACAGGGGCGGATTGGGAACAAAAAGCGGCCCTGGAAAAAATTGTACTAGTGGCCCAAGATGGGCAGCACCAGAGGTGTAAGGTCTAGCCGTGGGGCATGGCAGCAGCACCCTCCTCCCAAGACTTTCCAGATAGTGGGCATCTCCAGCATGAAGGGAAAAGTTAAAAATAAATAAAATTAAATATTATGAGCACATTATATGATGCACCTTCATGATTTAGGAAACTATATCATTCTTTAGAAAGATATATTTTCTTGCTTATTACACCATCCGTATCCCAATCACTATTCACTCAATCTTATATGTCAGCCAAGCAGGCAGATCATCTAGATCATCTAGATCACTAGATCATCTGCAATCACAGGCTAAGTGGCAAAGTCATTTTCATATATGCAAATTATTTTGCATCGTATTCATAAAGTCTATAAAAAGGACCACAAGTCCTCAAACAAAACAGGCCCCACAGGTGCATCGGCCCAGCGGGAATCTTCCCTGTGGACCCTATGGCCAATCCGCCTCTGCTCATACATACTTACCTACATCTGACGTTGCCATTCACATCCCCTTCTCCAGTAGAATCCAATAGGGGTACCTGTAAAAAAAGAATAAATATACTTACAAACAGTCCAGTGAAACTCGGCCCTCTTCATTCCATGTAGTAATCCACAGGTTAAAAAAATAAAAAAATGTAAAACTCGGTCCAACGAACTAAAGGGGTTCCCTGTTTACACATGGAACCCCTTTCCCCGAATGCTAGGATCCCCTGTGACTCCTGTCACTAGAGGACCCGGCAGCCAATCAGGGAGCGCCACATCATAGCGCTCTCCCGGTTGGCTGTGCGCTCCTAGCCTGTCAATCAGGCAGACCGCAGCGGCTAGAATGGAGCTTCGCAATGCTTCATTTTAGCCTATGGTGGGAAAATTGAGGTCCGCGGCTAACCACAAGGTTAATTGGGGTCACTCTTGTGGGTGTTTTGGGCTTGCTGTGTACTTTAATAATATTAGTTTTAGGGATCTATTTATGAAGCAGTGAAAAGTGTAGAGAAGTGAGCCAGTAGAGAAGTTGCCCATGGAAACCAAAGACCTGCTACGTATAATTTTTTAACATGCACTTTATAAATGTTACCTCAACACTGATTGGTTGCCATGGGAAACTTCTTCACTTGCTCACTTCTTCACTTGTTTCACTGCTTCATGAATAGACCCCTAAATGTGGCCTAGACTAATCAATAGAAACAGTCAGTGATTTACAAGATACTGTATATAATATTGAACAAGGGACAGTTGATAATATGTGGCAGACTATATTATTACATTATGAGAATTTTTATTAACACATTCTGTTAATTATCAAATACTATGGTCTGCCAAACAAATATTAACTTACTGTCCAAACATATTACATTTGCCTCCCCTCTTGTACAAGCCCTACACAGGCTCCACTTCCTCTTCAGAACCAAATATTCACACTCACTCACAAAAGCCCTCACCCAATCCTCTCCCATTTACATCTCTGACCTCATCCTCCTTCACACTCCTACCCATTACCACAAATGAATGCCAACTGATTACTATCTCTAATTCCCACACCCAAGATTTTGCCTGTGCTGCTCCTTACCTCTGGATTTCACTCATTCTCCCTATCAGACTATCCACCTTTTTACAAAACTTCAAAAAGGCTCTCAAAACCCAATTCTTCATGAGAAACCAATCAATATCTCATGCGGGTGGTCTTCAGTATGCCGGTGGTCGGGCTCCCGGCGACCAGCATACCGGCGCCGGGAGCCCGACAGCCGGCATACCGACAGCCGGCATACCGACACTTATTCTCCCTCATGGGGGTCCACGACCCCCCTGGAGGGAGAATGAAATAGTGTGGTGCGCGTAGCGTGGCGAGCGCAGCGAGCCCGCAAGGGGCTCATTTGCGCTCGCCACACTGTCGGTAAGCCGGCGGTCGGCCTACCGGCGCTGGTATGCTGGTCGCCGGGAGGCCGGCCGCCGGCAGATCGTACTGAACCCCTCTCATCCTAACCCTCTGTGCCATGTTAACCATTTGTCCCATCTGTGTCACCCGTTTCTCCCTCCCCTTAAGTAACCTCTCATGAGATGCTTTGGCTTCCTTTGCTTACAGTATATTACAGTATCTTCTACTCCATAATCCCTCCAGCTGCACCTTTCCCTTGGTTTCCACTGCTGTGCTGTGTATTTAAGTGCTACGACAAGTGATGCAGAAATGTTTATTACCCATGTACTTGCCTTTTATTATAAGGCACTGTGGGGCAGATGCAGTGTCAGACTGGGGCATGTAGGGCCCACCGGAGAAATGCAGTGATAGGGGACCATGTTAGGGGTGTGGCCAGTCTGCAGAGGGGGTGTGGCCTGCCACCTCATTGGTTTGACTAACCATTAGAGAGTGCAACTTCTTGGCGCCTTCATAAATATATACAGTAAATTCAGCTGCTGCATGCAAGATAATGTACCAGATAACAGCAATGCAATGTAGAACATACACCATAGTCCAGTATAAGGTAACATATGTATAATGTATAATTCAAGTGCACAGTCTGGAACCTGATCCTTAGAGCAGAAGGAGGGTCCCCAGGTAGTGGGGCCCACCGGTGGTTTCCCCTGTACCCCTGTGGGCCAGTCCAAGCCTGGGCAGATGTATTAAGCCAGGAGCAGTGACAAGTGCAAGGTGATAATGCACCAGCCAATCAGCTCCAATATGTGAAATGACTGTTAGGAGCTGATTGGCCGGTGCATTATCACTTTGCACTTATCATTGCTTTATCTCTTCTCCAGGCTTAATATATCTGCCCCAATATTCTTGTGTGCCAATTGTTTATGTACTTTGTTAGGGGCGGCGGATTCCTTGTGGCACCATATAAAGCAGGGATGGGGAACCTTCGGCCCTCCAGCTGTTGTTGAACTACACATCTCAGCATGCCCTGCAACAGTTTTAGCATGGCCAAATAGCAAAACTGTAGCAAGGCATAATGGTATGTGTAGTTCGACAACAGCTGGAGGCCCAAAGGTTCCCCATCCCTGATATAAAGGATAATAATAATAATAATAATAATAATAATAATAATAATAAAAATAATAGTAATAATATTTTACAGCACAGTTCATGATATGGCTGGCCGAACACAGGGCGTGTTCGTGACGTCAAAACAGGAACAAAATAGTCTGAAGTGTTCACAAGGTAGGAGTAGGTCTGGAGCTGCTCAGAAACTGCACAATCTTTTTTTGTAGCCGCGCTGCGATCCTTTCGTTCTCAATTCTGCTAAGCTAAGATACACTCCCAGAGGGCGGTGGCTTAGCGTTTGCACACCCGCTAAAAGCAGCTAGCGAGCGAACATCACGGAATGAGGGACTAGGTCTTTTCCTTTCCAAGATCTCTGGGGCTGCTCAGTGTAATAACCAGGGGGCAGATGTATAAACCTTGAGAAGTGATAAAGCAGTGATAAGTGGAAGGTCAGCCAATCAGCTCCTAACTGTAATTTGCATATTGAAGCTGATTGGCTGGTGCATTATCACCTTGCACTTATCACTGCTTTATCACTTCTCCAGGCTTAATACATCTACCCCCAGATGACTCAGGTGCAGCTATTGCAGCATCTAAGTGGCCCTACCATTCTCATCTCATACTTCCCAACTGTCTCGATTTTCGTGGGACAGACCCTATTTTGGGACTGTCATGCTGTCTCGCCCGCGGGCCGCAGTGTCCAGCGGGGGTGTGGGGGGTGGAGGAGGCAGTTGGGAGGGTCCTACACTCGCATGCGCACAGCATCTATTCAGTGGAGACAGGAGGAGAGGGGACATGCCAGCAGCTCACAGAACGCTGGGCATGCCCCCTTAGTGATGAAATTGGGGGCATGGCTCACGATAGCGGGTCCTCCATGAGACCACAGCCCCTTTTCCATAGACCACGCACCCTTTTCACATCAAGATGTCACTCCTTTAGCTAATTAAATGTTGGGAGGTATGCATCCTGATGAAGCCTGCTTAGACAGGTGAAACTAGTTGATCGTAGAGCACGCATCCACACACACCCGATGCTTTTCAAAACAGCAGCGCTAAGGAGTAGAAGTAAGTTACCTACTACTGAACAACTTCACATCCATCCCGTTTTTTGGGACTGTCACGCTGTCCCACCAGCGGGCTACAGTGTCCTGCGTGGGGGTAGGGGCAGTTTGGAGGGTCCTGCTTGTGCACAGCATCTATTCAGTGGAGACAAGAGGAGAGGGGCATGACAGCAGCTCACATAATGCTGGGCATGTCCCCTTAGTGATGAAAATGGGGGCATGGCTCACGATAGCGGGCCATCCAGTGAGGCCACGTCCCTTTCCCATAGACCACGCCCCCTTTCCGCGCCAAGATGTCCCTCTTTCAGCTAATTAAATGTTGGAAAGTATGCATCCTGATGAAGCATGCCTAGACAGGTGAAACTAGTTGATCGTAGAGCACGCATCCAGTCTTCCGGCAGACACCCGATGTTTTTCAAAGCAGCAGCGCTAAGGAGTAAAAATAAGTTACCTACTACTGAACAACTTCACATGCAGTAAAAAACTGTATAATATGCCAGCAGCTGAGCCCAGCACAGGGATCTCAGGACATTGCTTATAAACTTTGGACTTCATTTTTAAATGGATTAACAGTAAATTCTGGACAATTCAGTCTTAAGTCACAATCAATAATAAAGAGTGATTCATTTGCTTAGGTGTCTTACTCCATCTGTGTTTTATGTTATATGTTATGTCTTGTTCATTGTGATGTAAGTATATTAGGATTCCCAATATTTTTAGATACGAACAGATGTAATTTTATGGACCCTACATTCTAATTAGTGATGTGCACCGCAAATTTTTCGGGTTTTGTGTTTTGGTTTTGGGTTCGGTTAAGCGCCCGTGTTTTGGGTTCGGACGTGTTTTGGCAAAACCTCACAGAATTTTTTTTGTCGGATTCGGGTGTGTTTTGGATTTGGGTGTTTTTTTAAAAAAACCCTAAAAAACAGCTTAAATCAGAGAATTTGGGGGTCATTTTGATCCCATAGTATTATTAACCTCAATAACCATAATTTCCACTCATTTTCAGTCTATTCTGAACACCTCACACCTCACAATATTATTTTTATTCCTAAAATTTGTACCGAGGTAGCTGTGTGACTAAGCTAAGCGACCCTAGTTGCCGACACAAACACCTGGCCCATCTAGGAGTGGCACTGCAGTGTCACGCAGGATGGCCCTTCAAAAAAATACTCCCCAAACAGCACATGATGCAAAGAAAAAAAAAGGTGCAATAAGGTAGCTGTGTGACTAAGCTAAGCGACCCAAGTGGCCGACACAAACACCTGGCCCATCTAGGAGTGGCACTGCAGTGTCACGCAGGATGGCCCTTCAAAAAAATACTCCTCAAACAGCACATGATGCAAAAAAAAAAGAGGCGCAATGAGGTAGCTGTGTGACTAAGATAAGCGACCCAAGTGGCCGACACAAACACCTGGCCCATCTAGGAGTGGCACTGCAGTGTCACGCAGGATGGCCCTTCAAAAAAATACTCCCCAAACAGCTCATGATGCAAAGAAAAATGAAAGAAAAAAGAGGTGCAAGATGGAATTGTCCTTGGGCCCTCACACCCACCCTTATGTTGAATAAACAGGACATGCACACTTTAACGAACCCATCATTTCAGCGAAAGGGACTGCCACACGGCTGTGACTGAAATGACTGGTTGGTTTGGGCCCCCACCAAAAAAGAAGCAATCAATCTCTCCTTGCACAAACTGTCTCTACAGAGGCAAGATGTCCACCTCATCATCATCGTCCAATTCATCACCCCTTTCACTGTGTACATCCCCCTCCTCACAGATTATTAATTCGTCCCCACTGGAATCCACCATCTCAGGTCCCCGTGTACTTTCTGGAGGCAATTGCTGCTGGTGAATGTCTCAATGGAGGAATTGATTATAATTCATTTTAATGAACATCATCTTCTCCACATTTTCTGGAAGTAACCTCGTACGCCGATTGCTGACAAGGTGAGCGGCGGCACTAAACACTCTTTTGGAGTACACACTGGAGTGAGGGCAACTTAGGTAGAATAAAGCCAGTTTCTGCAAGGGCCTCCAAATTGCCTCTTTTTCCTGCCAGTATACGTATGGACTATCTGACGTGCCTACTTGGATGCGGTCACTCATATAATCCTCCACCATTCTTTCATTGGTGAGAGAATCATATGCAGTGACAGTAGACGACATGTCAGTAATCGTTGGCAGGTCCTTCAGTCCGGACCAGATGTCAGCACTCGCTCCAGACTGCCCTGCATCACCGCCAGCGGGTGGGCTCGGAATTCATAGCCTTTTCCTCGCACACCCCAGTTGCGGGAGAATGTGAAGGAGGAGATGTTGATGGGTCACGTTCCGCTTGACTTGACAATTTTCTCACCAGCAGGTCTTTGAACCTCTGCAGACTTGTGTCTGCCGGAAAGAGAGATACAACATAGGTTTTAAATCTAGGATCGAGCATGGTGGCCAAAATGTAGTGCTCTGATTTCAACAGATTGACCACCCGTGAATCCTGATTAAGCGAATGAAGGGCTCCATCCACAAGTCCCACATGCCCAGCGGAATCGCTCTGTTTTAGCTCCTCCTTCAATGTCTCCAGCTTCTTCTGCAAAAGCCTGATGAGGGGAATGACCTGACTCAGGCTGGCAGTGTCTGAACTGACTTCACGTGTGGCAAGTTCAAAAGGTTGCAGAACCTTGCACAACGTTGAAATCATTCGCCACTGCGCTTGAGACAGGTACATTCCACCTCCTTTGCCTATATCGTGGCCAGATGTATAGGCTTGAATGGCCTTTTGCTGCTCCTCCATCCTCTGAAGCATATAGAGGGTTGAATTCCAACTCGTTACCACCTCTTGCTTCAGATGATGGCAGGGCAGGTTCAGGTGTTTTTGGTGGTGCTCCAGTCTTCTGTACGCGGTGCCTGCACGCCGAAAGTGGCCCGCAATTCTTCTGGCCACCGACAGCATCTCTTGCATGCCCCTGTCGTTTTTTAAATAATTCTGCACCACCAAATTCAAGGTATGTGCAAAACATGGGACGTGCTGGAATTTGCCCAGATGTAATGCGCGCACAATATTGCTGGCGTTGTCTGATGTCACAAATCCCCAGGAGAGTCCAATTGGGGTAAGCCATTCTGCGATGACCTTCCTCAGTTGCCATAAGAGGTTTTCAGCTGTGTGCGTATTCTGGAAAGCGGTGATACAAAGCGTGTCCTGCCTAGAAACGAGTTGGCATTTGCGAGATGCTGCTACTGGTGCCGCCGCTGCTGTTCTTGCAGTGGGAGGCAATACATCTACCCAGTGGGCTGTCACAGTCATGTAGTCCTGAGTCTGCCCTGCTCCACTTGTCCACATGTCCGTGGTTAAGTGGACATTGGGTACAACTGCATTTTTTAGGACACTGGTGAGTCTTTTTCTGAGGTCTGTGTACATTGTCGGTATCGCCAGCCTAGAGAAAAGAAACCTAGATGGTATTTGGTACCGGGGACACAGTACCTCAATCAAGTCTATAGTTGGCTCTGAAGTATCGATGGATACCGGAACCACGTTTCTCACCGCCCAGGCTGCCAAGGCCTCAGTTATCCACTTTGCAGCAGGATGACTGCTGTGATATTTCCTCTTCCTCGCAAAGGACTGTTGGACAGTCAATTGCTTACTGGAAGTAGTACAAGTGGTCTTCTGACTTTCCCTCTGGGATGACGATCGACTCCCAGCAGCAAAAACAGCAGCGCCAGCAGCAGTAGGCGTTACACTCAAGGATGCATCAGAGGAATCCCAGGCAGGAGAGGACTCGTCATACTTGCCAGTGACATGGCCTGCAGGACTATTGGCTTTCCTGGGTAAGGAGGAAATTGACACTGAGGGAGTTGGTGGTGTGGTTTGCGGGAGCTTGGTTACAAGAGAAAGGGATTTACTGGTCAGTGGACTGCTTCCGCTGTCGCCCAAAGTTTTTGAACTTGTTACTGACTTATGATGAATGCGCTGCAGGTGACGTATAAGGGAGGATGTTCCGAGGTGGTTAACGTCCTTACCCCTAATTATTACAGCTTGACAAAGGCAACACACGGCTTGACACCTGTTGTCCGCATTTGTGTTTAAATAATTCCACACCGAAGAGCTGATTTTTTTTGTATTTTGACCAGGCATGTCAATGGCCATATTCCTCCCACGGACAACAGGTGTCTCCCCGGGTGCCTGACTTAAACAAACCACCTCACCATTAGACTCTTCCTTGTCAATTTCCTCCCCAGCGCCAGCAACACCCATATCCTCATCCTGGTGTACTTCAACACTGACATCTTCAATTTGACTATCAGGAACTGGACTGCAGGTGCTCCTTCCAGCACTTGCAGGGGTGTGCAAATGGTGGAAGGCGCAAGCTCTTCCAGTCCAGTGTTGGGAAGGTCAGGCATCGCAACCGACACAATTGGACTCTCCTTGGGGATTTGTGATTTCGAAGAACGCACAGTTCTTTGCTGTGCTTTTGCCAGCTTAAGTCTTTTCTTTTTTCTAGCGAGAGGATGAGTGCTTCCATCCGCATGTGAAGCTGAGCCACTAGCCATGAACATAGGCCAGGGCCTCAGCTGTTCATTGCCACTCCATGTCGTAAATGGCATATTGGCAAGTTTACGCTTCTCCTCAGACGCTTTTAATTTTGATTTTTGGGTCATTTTACTGATCTTTTGTGTTTTGGATTTTACATGCTCTGTACTATGACATTAGGCATCGGCCTTGGCAGACGACGTTGATGGCATTTCATCATCTTGGCCATGACTAGTGGCAGCAGCTTCAGCATGAGGTGGAAGTGGATCTTGATCTTTCCCTATTTTTTTAACCTCCACATTTTTGTTCTCCATATTTTAATGCGCACAACTAAAAGGCACCACAGGTATACAATGTAGATGGATGGATAGTATACTTATGGACGACGAGTGACGACACAGAGGTAGGTACAGCAGTGGCCTACCGTACTGCTATATACAGTATAATGGACCTGGTGGACACTGTCAGCAGACTGCGTTTATTATAGTATAAAAATAGACACCACAGGTATACAATGTAGATGGATGGATAGTATACTTTATGGACAACGAGTGACGACACAGAGGTAGGTACAGCAGTGTCCTACCGTACTGCTATATACAGTATAAAGGACCTGGAGGACACTGTCAGCAGACTGCGTTTATACTATAGTATAAAAAAAGACACCACAGGTATACAATGTAGATGGATGGATAGTATACTTATGGACGACGAGTGACGACACAGGGGTAGGTACAGCAGTGGCCTACCGTACTGCTATATACAGTATAATTGACCTAGTGGACACTGTCAGCAGACTGCGTTTGTACTATAGTATAAAAAAAAGACACCACAGGTATACAATGTAGATGGATGGATAGTGGTCCTCATTCCGAGTTGTTCGCTCGCAAGCTGCTTTTAGCAGCTTTACACACGCTAAGTCACCGCCTACTGGGAGTGAATCTTAGCTTCTTAAAATTGCGAACGAAAGATTTGCAATATTGCGAATAGACATCTCTGTGCAGTTTCTGAGTAGCTCGAGACTTACTCAGCCAGTGCGATCAGTTCAGTGCTTGTCGTTCCTGGTTTGATGTCACAAACACACCCAGCGTTCGCCCAGACACTCCTCCGTTTCTCCGGCCACTCCCGCGTTTTTCCCAGAAACGGTAGCGTTTTTTCCCACACGCCCATAAAACGACCAGTTTCCGCCCAGAAACACCCACTTTCTGCCAATCACATTACGATCACCAGAACGAAGAAAAAACCGTGAGTAAAATTCCTAACTGCATAGCAAATTTACTTGGCGCAGTCACACTGCGGACATTGCGCATGCGCACTAAGCGGAAAATCGCTGCGATGCGAAAAAATTTACAGAGCGAACAACTCGGAATGACCACCAGTATACTTATGGACAAAGAGTGATGACACAGAGGTAGGTACAGCAGTGGCCTACCGCACTGCTATATACAGTATAATGGACCTGGTGGACACTGTCAGCAGACTGCGTTTATACTATAGTATAAAAAAAAGACACCACAGGTATACAATGTAGATGGATGGATAGTATACTTTATGGATGACGAGTGACGACACAGAGGTAGGTACAGCAGTGGCCTACCGTACTGCTATATACAGTATGATGGACCTGGTGGACACTGTCAGCAGACTGCGTTTATACTATAGTATAAAAAAAAAGACACCACGGGTATACAATGTAGATGGATGGATAGTATACTTATGGACGACGAGTGACGATACAGAGGTAGGTACAGCAGTGGCCTACCGTACTGCTATATACAGTATAATGGACCTGGTAGACACTGTCAGCAGACTGCGTTTATACTATAGTATAAAAAAAGACACCACGGGTATACAATGTAGATGGATGGATAGTATACTTATGGACGTCGAGTGACGACACAGAGGTAGGTACAGCAGTGGCCTACCGTACTGCTATATACAGTATAATGCACCTGGTGGACACTGTCAGCAGACTGCGTTTATACTATAGTATAAAAAAAAGACACCACAGGTATACAATGTAGATGGATGGATAGTATACTTATGGACGACGAGTGACGACACAGAGGTAGGTACAGCAGTGGCCTACCGTACTGCTATATACAGTATAATGGACCTGGTGGACACTGTCAGCAGACTGCGTTTATACTATAGTATAAAAAAAAAAACACCACAGGTATACATTGTAGATTGATGGATAGTATACTTATTGACGACGAGTGACGACACAGAGGTAGGTACAGCAGTGGCCTACCGTACTGCTATATACAGTATAATGGACCTGGTGGACACTGTCAGCAGACTGCAATTATAGTATAAAAATAAGCCACCACAAGAGTGTTTTTCAGGCAGACAAACGTATACTGGTGGTCACTGTCAGCAAAACTGTGCACTGTACTCCTGCTATAGCTGCTCCCCAGTCCCCACAATTAAGCAGTGTGAGCACTCAGCACAGATATATCATGCAGCACACTGAGCACAGATATGGTATGGAGCGTTTTTTTCAGGCAGAGAACGGATAAAACTAGCAAAACTCTGCACTGTACTCCTCCTAACAGCTGCTCCCCAATCCTCCCCACAATAAGCTAAGCAATCAGATCAACTGTGTAGTATTAATAACTAAATAAACGGAGAGGACACCAGCCACGTCCTCTCCCTATCAATCTCAATGCACGTGTGAAAATGGCGGCGACGAGCGGCTGCTTATATAGAATCCGAATCTCGTGAGAATCCGACAGCGGGATGATGACGTTCGGGTGCGCTCGGGTTAACCGAGCCATACAGGAGAATCCGAGTATGGCTCGGACCCGTGTAAAAAGGGTGAAGTTCGGGGGGGTTCGGTTTCCTAGAAACCGAACCCGCTCATCACTAATTCTAATTATATTTGAAAATTACGAATGAATGTATTTCTCTTGTACCTTTTATAAATAAAAAAATACCTTTTAGCAAAAAATTTACTGTGTACAATGGGAGTCATTCCGAGTTGATCGCTAGCTGCCGTTGTTAGCAACACAGCGATCAGGCTAAAAATCGGCATTTCTGTGAATGCATATGCGCCGCAATGTGCATGCACGACGTACGGATACAAAAAGCATTTGTTTTTTTGCACAGGTGCTAGCGAAGTTTTCAGTCACACTGACGGCCGCAAGAAAATTGACAGGAAGGGGGTGTTTCTGGGTGTCAACTGACCATTTTCAGGGAGTGTTTGCAAAAACGCAGGCGTGTCTGAAAAAACACAGGGCATTCACTGGGCGGGTGTATGACGTCAAATCCTGACACGAATAGGCTGAAGTGATCGCAAGCGCTGAGTAGGTTCAGAGCTACTCTGAAATGACACAAACTGTTTTTGCAGAGCTCTACTGCACATGCGTTTGCACTCTGCTAAGCTAAAATACAATCCCCAGTGGGCGGAGGCATAGCGTTTGCACGGCAGCTAAAACTAGCTAGCGAGCGATCAACTGTTAGGCGCCGGGGTCCGCTCGTCGGTGCGGCCCGGCGCCTAGCAACCAGGGACGCCGTGCGCGTTCAGCCGCCGGCTCCCTGGCAACGCTAGACGCCGGGCGCACGGAGCCGCTCAGACCCTAGCAACGGGGACGCCACGTTCGGGCCGCGTTCCCCGTTGCTGGGTCTTTTCTAATTGTATAATGGTGTGCTGGCCGTGCAGCATGCAAGCTGCACGGCATTACTTGTGATTACCCAGTCTGGCTCCTGATTGGGGAGCTCACAGTTATAAGCACCCTTTGGACTTCTCACAGACGCCGGTGATAGCTTCCTGTTTGCCTGTGTCGGTTACAGAGAGTTTCCAGTCCTGCTCAATCCGGTTGTTCCTGTCCTCAGTGATCCTGTACTCGGAAGTTGTCATCTGTTCCTGGAGTCTGACCGAGCACCTTTAACATCCTGTGGTGTTCGTGAGTCGCGGCGTAGCCGTGTGTTGCGGCTTGACCGCTTACTGTTTATTATTTTGTATCTTTGTGTTCTGGAGCTTTTGCGGAGGATTCCGCTCCCCCTGATCCACTCTGGTATCCAGCGGTGCTGGATAGGAGTTACGGATCAGTGGATCTTTGGTTGTCCTTTTCCCTGGCGGCTAGTCCGCACATACTTTTTGGTTTAGTTAGTTAGCTTGTAACCCCTGGCCTGGTTGCTTAGTCAGAGGGCCCCTTGTTATCACCCTGTCTCGGATTTCCCTTTGTCTCCCATTAAGACCTGAGGGGGCATCGGGGTTGGGCAGACATAATCCGCCCTTCGAACGCGGCTGCCATGGGCTCAAGCAACCATAGTCTCGCAGGGGATTTCTGATAACACGGGCGAGACAACGGAGTTAGGGCGCCAGGGGTTACTAGGCTCTCCTGCTCCCACAACCAGTATATCTTTCCAGTACTCAGACCTCTGCCATAAGATCTCCTCTGGTCTGGAGTACGGGAATCATAACATTATCACCGGCCAGACTAAAATTTAAAATTAAACAGGAGTTAATTTTTCCCTTGTTCAGTTGGGAGATTTGTCGGCCTCATGAACCCCACCGGTGTCGGGCCAAATCCTGGCCAGCTTCTAGTTAGCCAGATTCAAGAACTTACTCAGATGGTTCAGGATCTGTCCCTTCGGGTGAGGTCACAGGAAGATCTGTTACGGACTTCCCCGAGGGTCATTCCTGAACCAAAAATGCATCTGCCTGACCGTTTTTCTGGGGATAGAAAACAGTTTTTTAATTTTAAAGAGTCTTGTAAACATTATTTTCGTTTGAGACCAGTCTCCTCAGGTACGGAGGCTCAGCGGGTTGGAATTATTATTTCTCTGCTTCAGGGGGATCCTCAGACCTGGGCTTTTGGTTTAAAGACAGACGATCCGGCTTTATTTTCTGTAGACGCCTTTCTAAAGTCTTTAGGGCTATTGTATGACGACCCTGATAGAGAGGCATCCGCCGAGAGTCAGTTGCGTGCTCTCAGACAGGGTAGGAATCCCGCAGAGATCTATTGTACGGAGTTTCGCCGTTGGTCGAACGACTGTGGATGGAATGACCCAGCCCTGCGCAGTCAGTTTCGCCTCGGCTTATCTGAGTCTATAAAAGACAGTCTCCTTCAGTATCCCGCTCCTGAGACTCTCGATAAACTCATGGAGCTCACTATTAAGATTGATCGTCGGCTCAGAGAGCGGAGGGCTGAAAAAGGAGCATCTGTCGGGTCAACTCCTTGTGTTTTTTCCATCCCTGTGGACATAGAGGAGCCTATGCAGATAGGTCTCTCCAAACTGTCTCCTGAAGAAAGAACCAGAAGGCAAAATTCTGGTCTTTGTTTATACTGTGGAGGTAAGGGACATTTTGCCCGTAGTTGTCCGAACAAGTCGGGAAACGTCTCGACCAAGTGAATTGTGAGGGGGTTCACTTTGGTCTGCAGCTTATCTCCTCAAATAATTCACTGTTAGTCCCAGCTAAAGTTTCCTTTGGCAGCCTCTGTTCCTCAGTCTCTGTTTTTGTGGACAGTGGAGCTGCAGGGAACTTTATGGATTAACATGGGCCAAGACCTTAGGTATTCCTCAGTTAGCCTTGGGTAGGTGTATCACCATGCATGGTTTAGATGGGAGTCCCTTGTCCAATGGGGTTATTTCTCTCTGTACACCTCCTGTTCTACTCTCGGTAGGAGCTCTGCATTCTGAAAAAATTGAGTTTTTCCTCACCCATTGCCCAGCAGTTCCAGTGGTTCTGGGTCACCCTTGGCTGGCCTTTCATAATCCCATCATTGATTGGCAGTCGGGGGAGATCTCACAATGGGGTACCATCTGTAATAAGGAATGTATTACGCTTCCCATCAGAATAGCTGCTGCCATTCCCGCACCCATTCCTGTGGAATACCAGGATTTTGTTGATGTTTTTTCCAAGGGCAATGCGGATATTCTGCCTCCCCATAGGCCTTATGATTGTGCTATTGAGCTAATTCCTGGTGCCACTTTGCCTAAGGGAAGGTTATATGCATTGTCCGGACCTGAAACTGTGGCCATGAATGAGTATGTTAAAGAAAGCCTAGGGAAAGGATTTATCAGGCCATCTAAATCCCCTTTAAGTGCAGGCTTCTTCTTCGTAGAGAAGAAGGATGGTTCACTCAGACCCTGCATTGACTTTAGAGCCTTGAATAAAATCTCAGTAAAAAATACTTACCCTCTGCCACTGATCTCTGTCCTCTTTGATCAGCTACGTTCGGCTGTGATTTTTTTCTAAGATTGACCTGAGAGGAGCATATAACCTCATCAGAATCAAGTCAGGGGATGAGTGGAAAACGGCATTCAGTACTCAGTCAGGCCACTATGAGTATCTGGTTATGCCATTCGGCCTGTCTAACGCTCCGGCAGTTTTCCAGGATCTCATTAACGATGTGCTCCATGAATTTCTTGGAAAATTCGTTGTAGTCTACTTAGACGATATTTTGATTTATTCTGACTCTGTAGAACAACATGTTACCCAGGTGCGTCAGGTTCTAAAAAAATTACGTGAAAATCACCGATATGCCAAGCTGGAGAAGTGTGAATTTCATGTCACGGAGGTATCCTTTTTAGGATACATTATTTCCCCTCGGAGATTCCGTATGGAACCAAAGAAGCTCCAAGCCATCCTTAGTTGGGCGCAACCCACCAACTTAAAAGCAATTCAGCGCTTTTTAGGGATTGCGAACTACTATAGAAGATTTATTCACTCTTTCTCTGACCTAGTTGTTCCCATTGTGGCACTGACTAAGAAGGGAGCGGATCCTACCAATTGGTCACGTGAAGCCGAGCTATCTTTTCAGGCCTTGAAACAAGCCTTTGTCTCAGCCCCTGTCCTCAGACACCCCAACCCAGAATTGCCTTTCATTGTTGAGGTTGATGCCTCAGAGGTTGGAGTAGGGGCTATCCTATCTCAGAAGGATCCGGATTCCCTTGAATTACACCCTTGTGCCTTTATGTCCAGGAAATTCTCTTCTGCTGAATCCAACTACGATGTTGGTAACCGGGAATTGCTGGCTATTAAATGGGCTTTCGAGGAGTGGAGGCATTGGCTTGAGGGAGCGACTCATATCATTTCAGTTTTGACTGATCACAAAAATCTTCAATACATTGAATCAGCTAAACGACTGAATGCCCGGCAGGCTCGTTGGGCTTTATTTTTTACTCGTTTCAAATTCATTATCACCTTCAGGCCAGGTTCCAAGAATACCAAGGCAGATGCCCTGTCACGCAGTTTTCTTCCAGTTCAAGACAACAGTCCTGTTACTCCCATACTTCCGTCTTCAGTCATTCGGGCAGGCCTCACACAGGATTTATTTACCCAGTTAAAGCTGCTTCAACATCAGGCTCCTGGAAATACTCCTGCTGGTCGTCTTTTTGTCCCTGAGTTTTTGAGAGCAACTGTTTTGACGGAGTTTCATGATAGCAAAGTTGCCGGGCATCCGGGAATCGCTAAGACTTTGGAATTAGTCTCCCGCTCAGTATGGTGGCCTGGTCTTTCCAAAGACATTAAGGAGTTTGTTTTTTCGTGTCAGGTCTGTGCACAGCATAAAGTTCCCCGTTCTTTGCCTATCGGTCAGCTTATGCCCTTGAATGTTCCTCTTAGGCCATGGTCTCATATCTCCATGGATTTTGTGGTGGACCTCCCTCTGTCAGCCGGATGCCGAGTCATATGGGTGGTAGTGGACCGTTTTAGTAAAATGGCCTATTTCATTGCTCTTCCCCGATTGCCATCTGCCCAGGGATTGGCAGTCTTGTTCCTCCGCCATGTTTTCAGACTCCATGGGTTACCCACTGATATTGTTTCCGATCGGGGTCCACAATTCATTGCACAGTTTTGGAAATCTTTTTGTGTCTCATTGAAGATGAAATTATCTTTAACGTCAGGCTACCATCCCCAATCCAACGGGCAGACTGAGCGAGTTAATCAATCACTAAAACAATATTTGCGGTTGTACTCGGCCAAACTCCAAAATGACTGGTCTGAGTTTCTTCCATTGGCGGAGTTCGCTTACAATAATGCCTGTCATTCCTCCACCAATGTGTCTCCATTTTTTGCAGTTTTTGGTTTTCACCCCAGAGCTAATTCCTTTTTTCAACATTCCTCTGTCTCCTCACTGACCTTGACCTCTCATCTTAGGCTCATTTGGAGAAAAGTGCACCTGGCTCTCAGAAAAGCGGCATTTCAGGAAAAGAGATTTTCTGACAGGCTCCGGCGGCCGTGCACTTTTAAAGTAGGAGATAGGGTGTGGTTGTCGACTCGCAACATTAAACTTCGACAAACCTCAGCCAGATTGGGTCCTAAATTTATTGGACCATTTCACATTATCAAAAAAGTCAATCCAGTTGCCTTCCGGTTACGTTTACCAAAAACTTTACGGATCGGAAATACTTTCCATTGCTCATTGCTGAAACCATATGTTTCGTCCAGTAGATTTCCTCGTAAGATATCTCAGGGGAGATCACCAATAGTTGTACAGGGTCAGCAGGAGTTCTTGGTGGAGAAGGTTCTCGATTCCAAGTTGTCCCGGGGTCGGCTTTATTTTTTGGTGCATTGGAGAGGTTATGGTCCAGAAGAAAGGTCTTGGGTCCTGGATAAGGATCTCCATGCCCCGAGGCTCAAGAGGGCATTTTTTCGAGAATTTCCTCGGAAACCTGGCTTTAGGGGTTCCTTGACCCCTCCTCAAGGGGGGGGTACTGTTAGGCGCCGGGGTCCGCTCGTCGGTGCGGCCCGGCGCCTAGCAACCAGGGACGCCGTGCGCGTTCAGCCGCCGGCTCCCTGGCAACGCTAGACGCCGGGCGCACGGAGCCGCTCAGACCCTAGCAACGGGGACGCCACGTTCGGGCCGCGTTCCCCGTTGCTGCGTCTTTTCTAATTGTATAATGGTGTGCTGGCCGTGCAGCATGCAAGCTGCACGGCATTACTTGTGATTACCCAGTCTGGCTCCTGATTGGGGAGCTCACAGTTATAAGCACCCTTTGGACTTCTCACAGACGCCGGTGATAGCTTCCTGTTTGCCTGTGTCGGTTACAGAGAGTTTCCAGTCCTGCTCAATCCGGTTGTTCCTGTCCTCAGTGATCCTGTACTCGGAAGTTGTCATCTGTTCCTGGAGTCTGACCGAGCACCTTTAACATCCTGTGGTGTTCGTGAGTCGCGGCGTAGCCGTGTGTTGCGGCTTGACCGCTTACTGTTAATTATTTTGTATCTTTGTGTTCTGGAGCTTTTGCGGAGGATTCCGCTCCCCCTGATCCACTCTGGTATCCAGCGGTGCTGGATAGGAGTTACGGATCAGTGGATCTTTGGTTGTCCTTTTCCCTGGCGGCTAGTCCGCACATACTTTTTGGTTTAGTTAGTTAGCTTGTAACCCCTGGCCTGGTTGCTTAGTCAGAGGGCCCCTTGTTATCACCCTGTCTCGGATTTCCCTTTGTCTCCCATTAAGACCTGAGGGGGCATCGGGGTTGGGCAGACATAATACGCCCTTCGAACGCGGCTGCCATGGGCTCAAGCAACCATAGTCTCGCAGGGGATTTCTGATAACACGGGCGAGACAACGGAGTTAGGGCGCCAGGGGTTACTAGGCTCTCCTGCTCCCACAACCAGTATATCTTTCCAGTACTCAGACCTCTGCCATAAGATCTCCTCTGGTCTGGAGTACGGGAATCATAACATCAACTCGGAATGACCCCCAATATTCTTATATGTAAAGGATTTGACAGATTACTATCAGATGATATATATGTCTGTATAAGCCCTTTATTATTTTTAGAGTCAATATATTACGTGATAAGAAGTGCTGGGAGGTCTTTCACCTTTCTACCATTTACATTTCCTCTCTGTAGCAGTTTAAAACTTTGGACTTAATATTCAGCCGCTTAGGTAGTAGTTCAGCAATAAGTACTATTGTTATCTTTTTAAATACCATACCGTAAGGCTTAAAGAACAGATTTGCGGATTCCAATTCCCCTCTGTCACTAAACGCATCACTGCAATCAACAAGCGCCTCCTTCACAGCATCGTAGCCAGTCAGCATGACTACAGGATTGTTGGAGATGTAGACGGTGTACACAGGTCCGTACTTCTCACTCAGCTTTAGAGAGACAGATACAATGCATTATAGTGGTTGAACTGTATGTTGCTTGGATACTGTTTTATAGCTAAACATTTTGAAATAAATATCTCCATTATATACCATTCACATAGGCAAATGCAGTGGGTGGGGGTCCAGTTGCCTGGAAAGTTGGAAACCCCCCCTTCTGTTGGCAAGTGGCTCAAATTATGACAACAATAGTAATGATTTAAGTCGAATTCTAGAGCTGCTGCCACATCATGCAGTTTAAGGGACAGAGCAGAACTGCTGCACATGACATGGCCAGTGGTAGCAGCTTCTTCTATGTTTGCCATGTGTGTAGATCTGAGACCTCATACAGTGCACTGGAACAGAGAGTAGCTACTAGGAAGAAGAGACAGGAGCCTTACCATGATGTGGAAGAAGGTGTGCTTGGACAGTGCAGTACTGGTTCTATTTTGTTTGTGTATTTATTTATTTATTTATTTATGGTATGCTTAACCTTTTAATAAACACTTATTTATATTGTTTAAATGTTTGCTACAGCCTACACTAGAGACCATCTATAGTTAAAGACCATAGATAGTGTTATATATTAATACTGTGTTACATACAGTACCCAGTGTATAAAAGACTAATGTTCACATTAATGTACATAGTCATACTAAGTTCTTCTACTCCTCCCCTAGACTCCCGCACTTGCTCTAATGTTCTGCAGAGTGGGAGATTGTGGACTTCATTTGGAAACCCCCCTCTAGAAATCCTGCGTTTGCCACTGATACACAGTTTTATTTAGGCTTACTACAATTCTATTTTTTATTTGACTAAATACTGTATGACGTATCTGGTCATTATATTTTTTAATGAGCATTTATAGTGAATATCTAATACTACAGTATCTACAGATGAAGTTTGTTTTAGATAAACGGGACACTCCAGCACTTGTCTACTTGTCATAAATGCACTGTCACTTCAACCATTTCTCTGTGTCTATGACTGTATTTAAATCACACTGCACATACTGTACTTTTAGAACATATTGGAATGTTAAGAGACATCTGTTGTATTATAAAAATAGTGAAGCAACTGTACACGGTTGAGGCACATTATTATGACCACCAGCTGATAGCCAGAGTAACCACAGTGCAGCACAGACACCGGCTAAATGGGCTAAACTGTCATTTAAGACATACGTCTGTTAGCCACAAGGCTCATTTTGACTGCTCCACTATAGCGTGTCGGCAATCAGGCACCTTCTTTGCCGAAGTTCAAATCTCACATCAATGGATCATGGTGCTCCGCAGTTTCCACGCTGGTTATTCGCAATGGTGCCACTTGTTCAGTCACAATACACCTTCGCCACAGCAGGTCACAAACTGTGTTGTTTCAGAAATACTGCCACCCTTGGCCTGAAAGCCGATAATCATCCCTTTTTGCAAGTCAGATAAATCACCCCTTTTACCCATGACAGCAACGAGTGATATGTGTGCAAACGGCTTATTTTACATCTTATACAGTATACCCTCCGGGATGCTGTCAAGATCCCACCAGACGCGATCCCGGCAGATGGAATACCGACACCGGGATCCTGACCGGAACAATCTCAACATATTCTCCCTCTGTGTGTGTCCACAACACCCATAGAGGGAGATTAAATTAGTGTGCCGAGCGTAGCGAGGCACCGTGCTCGCAAGGGGCTGTGTTGCGTTCGCCCCCCTGTCAGGATTGTATCGGTTGGGATCCTGGTGTCGGTATTCCAACCGCCGGTATACCATCTGGCGGGATCTCGTACTGATCCCTACCCACCAACCAGAGCACGGCATGTGATGTACTTCATGGGCTATGAGAAGCCAACATCAAATGTAGGAGGTGGTCATAACAATGTGACTCCACCGTGTATAAATGCCAGAGCTTACCTTAACCAAAGACTGTGGAAATTCTGTGGTGCTGATCTGCATGATATTCCCCAGCAGGGGCAGAGGCGTTGGCCCCGGGGGCAGGTTCTTCTGCGATATCTTATTCCACCATTTAACAATGTAAATCAGGATAGTGACCCCAGTAGCCAGGA
Organism: Pseudophryne corroboree; assembly: GCF_028390025.1. Taxonomy (NCBI): domain Eukaryota; kingdom Metazoa; phylum Chordata; class Amphibia; order Anura; family Myobatrachidae; genus Pseudophryne; species Pseudophryne corroboree. The sequence continues at coordinate 404,893,940 of NC_086451.1, forward strand.
GAAGGGTCCCTGCTATATTTAGTGCCATTATGGGCACAGCTCAATTACAGCAGGTTCTCTGAGCTACGTCCCTCTATGTTCCTGATAAGGAAAAGCTTTGACACTGAACTATATTCCAAACAGCATGTAATTATTAATAACAGGTTATGTGAGGTAGAGATTGGTGTAGAGTTACATTTTTATTGTGTGAGTAATTGTAAATGTTGAGTAATCATAATAAGGCTGATAAATGCCTTTGATGTATGCATTGTATTTTCTGTTGTACAAAGTAAACATTTACAATCAGGGCTGGATCCAGACATGTTCCAATAGTGTGGCCGAACAGGGCGCCGCACTTAATGAGTGCCGCTAGCTCTTGCTGCCATATTGGAGTCTGGAGCCAGGTCCCTACAGCAGCAGTGTTGCTCCCGTGGCACGCCTCCTGGCCCCCTAGCAGTGGCTGTGTGATGATGAGGAGAGTGCTGTGGGCGGGCCAAAGCTAAACTATGTGCACATTGTATGGCGCAGCAGCAGCCAGTTGTAGAGGGGGGGGGGGGGGTGTCGGGACACTGGCGTCTTTAATTAAAGATGCTGGCCGGGTGAGCACTCTCTGGCCTGGCAGCAGCAGGCAGTATCTATAGAAAACTATTGTGGCTGTGTTTTATATCTGTGTGAAAGAGGTGTGTGTATGATATAGTTATATATATATATATATATATATATATATAGATGTAAATAGATAGATATATACTGTCCTGTATTTGTGTGGGTGTCGGCATGTTGTGTGTGTTTGTGTGTCTCCTGTGTGTACTGTATGTGTGCTTGTGTTAGGTGCCATGATATGATGTGATTTCATTATTAAGATCTTCCCGGAGGGCTGGCCACTGTTTTTGGTGAATATACATGCATACGTGTTTGTGTGTGTGTGTGTGTGTGTGTGTGTGTGTGTGTACAGATATATATATATATATATATACAAGCAGTGGGTCCACGTTAGAGTATATATAATGCTGGGGTGACATCCAATGAGGGAAAAATCCAACTCCAATACAATTCCAAATAAGGGGAGCACTCACCAGTCTTCAAGCAGACACAAGATTTATTGAAGCCATCAAATAGCAAATGAATTAGATCGACGTTTCGGTCATGGTTCTGACCTTTGTCAGGATACCAGTACAGTGAACTAGTGCTACCTATATACCCATATAGATCCCACCCTCCAATTAGTCTCAGCAACTCCCCCACACCCCATATCAACAACAATTAATTATGACATACTAAACATTTAGACATACATGTATTAAAATCAGAAGACCATCTTTTCAAAGCAAACAATCTTGCCAATAGTGATTAACTCACCCCCTCATGCAGCCAAAAACCGGTCATCATACATTGTGTGTACCACATGCGGCGTGCGTTCCACCTCGGGACGTACTTCCGGTCCGTGGAACGCACGTACTGCATCCTCAGAGCGTGAACCCGATATGACCCATCAAGCGGTTACCTAGCAACCGTTCAGTCAGATACAGCCCCTCAGATGGTCCGTGAGCTGACCTATAGTGGTTCGCGTTTGCTTCCCTGGAGACCTGTTGTTGCTAAGCGACCTGAAGATTCGGTCATGTGGCCCCCCTGTACATCATAGCCGCAGGAAGCGTTCGGACGGCACCTGATGGTTCCTGACTGAACGGTTGCTAGGTAACCGCTTGACGCGTCATATCGGGTTCACGCTCTGAGGATGCAGTACGTGCGTTCCACGGACCGGAAGTACGGCCCGAGGTGGAACGCACGCCGCATGTGGTACACACAATGTATGATGACGGGTTTTTGGCTGCATGAGGGGGTGAGTTAATCACTATTGGCAAGATTGTTTGCTTTGAAAAGATGGTCTTCTGATTTTAATACATGTATGTCTAAATGTTTAGTATGTCATAATTAATTGTTGTTGATATGGGGTGTGGGGGAGTTGCTGAGACTAATTGGAGGGTGGGATCTATATGGGTATATAGGTAGCACTAGTTCACTGTACTGGTATCCTGACAAAGGTCAGAACCATGACCGAAACGTCGATCTAATTCATTTGCTATTTGATGGCTTCAATAAATCTTGTGTCTGCTTGAAGACTGGTGAGTGCTCCCCTTATTTGGAATTTTATATATATATATATATATATATATATAGAAAAGGGAGGGAGTAAGGGAGTAAGGGTTTCAGCGACCAAATGGTGTCTTAAAATGTAAGTAAATAGCTTAAATGAGCAAATTAGCAAATATAGAGTTAAAAAAACAGTTTACTTTAAATAAAAGGGGAATTTATTACAAATATGGTAATAAATTGTAATAAATTCCCCTTTTATTTATAGTAAACTGTTTTTTTAACTCTATATTTGTTAATTTGCTCATTTAAGCTATTTACTAACATTTTAAGACACCATTTGGTCGCTGAAACCCTTACTCCCTCCCTTTTCTATAAAAATCGTTACAGTATTTTACCAATACTGTGGTTTATTCTAAGGTTCAGCTGACGCCTATAATCTTAGGAGTGTCACTTAAAACCCAAAAAATTTTTGGGGTGGGTACTGTTGGTCTTAATCACAATTGGCGCCGCCTTCTCTTGGGCCTACTATATATATATATATATATATATATATATAGTATGGATATCTTCAGGGGTGTCTATTATAAATGCGAATTTTGTTGGTAACCGATTGGTTTCGATACAAATGGTATATTCATACAACCACAGACCTTGCAAACAATTTACTTAATACATAATTTTAAACATTAAAACATAAAAAATATTTTTTTCAATCCATACAATACATTAGCAGAATGCTTCCTTTGGTTGACAGTGTATGTTGTAGATCCAATTTTTTTCTTTTAAGATTAGATCTAGCAACCCATATATCACCCAACGCATTTTGTCAATGATGATTTCATCAGGGGTGTCCTCAAAGAGGAAGATAATCAAGACTATTACAACCATCACAGATTCTTACTTTGTATAATCCATACTTATTGACACACATTTAGCATAGGTCTTCAGGTTCATATGATGAATAGCTAAGGCAAGTATCTTATTTAATTTTTCTCTATAGTTGCAATATTTATTTTTTGTTATTATTATAGGACTCAGGAACATTGTATCAAATCATATAGCATGGAATCGAGGAAGAAAGCGATAGACAAGAACATACAGAAGAAGAAAACATATAAACATTTGACATTTCTCTCTAATTGAAAACATCAATTATCTCCAGTATTTGATCATCAACCACCCTTTACTAATTAATATTTCCAATACTTTACAAGAAATAAAAGTGTATCCCACATTATGAGGTTTCTGTCTTCTATATATTATTTTGATATATCATTTCATTCAGGGGTTTAGTACATATTTATATTCAATTTCCCCCATATATGCATTAACAACAAAGAATATTGGCAATTATTGATAGTCTGAAGGCCACTAGTAGTACATTTATTATTTTACTTACTGTTCTCTGAATCAAACTGTTCTTACTGTGTATTCATGTGGGGACTAATTTCTCTAGGCCCATGAACTGATTAGGTTGTTCCTATTTGTTAAACAATATTTGTTAGCAAATCTGGCACTGTGGGGCATATAATGTGTATCTGGCACTGATGGGGGCATATAATGTGTTTCTGGCACTGCTGGGGGCATACCATGTGTATCTGGCTCTGTCGGGGCATATAATGTGTATCTGGAATTGTGGGGGCATATCAAGTGTATGTGACACTGCTGAATGCATATCATGTGTATCTGGCACTGTGGGGGCATATCACGTGTATCTGACACTGCTGGGGGAATATCACGTGTTTCTGGTATTTCTGAAGGCATATCATGTGTATCTGGCACTGTGGAGGCATATCATGTGTATCTGGCATTGTGGGGGGATGTCATGTGTATCTGGCACTGCTGGGGGCATATTATGTGTATCTTGCACTGTGGGGGCATATCATGTGTATCTGACACTGTCGGGTATATAATGTGTATCTGGCACTGTGGGAGTATATAATGTGTATCTGGCACTGTTGGGGAATATAATGTGTTTCTAGCACTGCAAAACTGGTGGCATATGTCTATCTGGCACTGTACTACTGGGGCATATAATGTGTATCTGGTTCTGTGTGAGCACATAATGTATATCTGGCACTGTGGGGGCATATAATGTGTATCTGGCACTGTGGGGGCATATAATGTGTATCTGGCACTGCACTACTGGTGGAATATGTCTATCTGGCACTGCACTACTGGTGGCATATAATGTGTATCTGGTTCTGTGGGGGCACATAATGTGTATCTGGCACTGTGGGGGCATATAATGTGTATCTGGCACTGCACTGCTGGGGGCATATAATGTGTATTTGGCACTACTGGGGGTGTATGTGTATTTGACACTACTGGGGGCATATGTGTACCTGGCACATCAATACTGGGCTTATTATGTGTCTGGCACTATACTGGAAACATTTGCAAGGAACAATACTGTGGGCGTTATGTGTAAGGCTGCCAATTGTGTGTGTGTAGAGGGGTTGTGAAAATATATTTTTATAGTTTGATTATATAAAGTTGCCGGCCACGCCCACTTTTCCAGGAGCATGGGAGAGGGGACGGGGGGCACTTTGACATTTTCTCGCTCAGGGCGTTAGTAGGCCTAGATCCGGCCCTGATTACAAGAAGAAGGGCGTAGATCACTGAGTCAGCCAGAAATAGGTAGACAGGCAATAGGTTGACCTCATATGGTCAATATGGAGTAGGTCCAATGGATCAAAAAGTTGACAGGGTCAATCGGTCAACATGAAAATGATAAACACCACAAATGGTTGACAGGTTCAAAAGGTCAACACAAGCAAATGTTGACATGTAAATGGTCAACATAAAAATCGACAGTGTATTTTTTTAAGTCATTTTGTATGTTTAACCATATGTAAGGCAAAGTAATGGAAACACGTACCCTCATGGGCTCATTTCGCTCGCCACATTTTGCTTACGATGCTTCAGGCAAAGTGTCTCACTCTGGGACCGCTGCACTCGGCACATGTTACTATTCCCAATCCTAGTCCATGTGGATGGTAAATGACCAGTTGAACCTGACAACCTTAAGCACTATTTACTTTTTACATGTTGACCTACTGACTATGTCGACCTTTTGTACTGTCGACATCTATCATCCAGAACCCCATGAAGAAATGTTCTACAGAATTAGCTTTGAAAGCAATATGGGAGAAATGACAGGTATGTCATCATGCAGAACTTGGGGAAGTCTTCAGTCTTTTTTCCTGGGGTGTAATAAATTCCTACTATGACTTAGTGGCAGACGCAAACAAGTCACCCTAAACCACGCTCAGCCAGTGTCTTAAGCGCTATTTTGGTGATTGCTAATTAGGGGAGATCATCAGTGCATACACATTGAACGATGTCGATGAACAATATCATTCAGTGATGTTATCCCCCGCACTCCCCAAACATGCAGCTCAATGATATGGTTGGTTAAAGTTGAGCTGCATGTTTGGTAGTTAATTCCTGAATGAGAATGACCCGCGGGTGCACTCATCGGTCATCGTTTAGGCATACACACTACATGATATGAACAATAGATCTTTTAAAAAAGATTATCGTTTATATCATCTAGTGTAGTGTCCAGTGTGTACCGGGCATTACTATATGGGCCAGATAGTTTATATAGAATATTAAATTAGCTCAAAGGGTTGTTGTTTGTTTAGAATTACAGTCTCCGTTAGAGATAAATAGAATGCATTCAGCTCCTTAGAAACACACATTATATAGCTGAATTTAAAACTCTATTTAAAGATGTTACCCTTCCTTCACTTACAATCCCACATAGATGGGGGTAAAATGTATGATATAGTGAAAAGTGTGGAGGAGTGAGCCAGTGGAGAAGTTGCCCATGGCAACCATTCAGCTGCTCCGTACAATTGTATAGTATGCAAATTATAAGTGTTACTTCAATGCTGATTGGTTGCCATGGGCAACTTCTCCACTGGCTCACTTCTCCACTCTTATCACTGCTGCATACATTTACCCCAGAGTTACAAAGGGGGATTTGAAGGATTCAATTAGGCATTGATTATTAAAATACAGTTGTGTCCTCATCATACACCAAGGTCAATGTCACGCCAAACTGCCCCTTTCTGCTTGCCAGGTCCCGTGTAATTCAACCAACATAGAAACATAGAATGTAATGGCAGATAAGAACCACTTGGTCCATCTAGTTACACACACACTTACACATTAAGCTACCAGTACATTTCTGGTTTATGGGAAGAAATTGGAGTACCCATAGGAAACCCATGTAAGTACAGGGAGAACATACAAACTCCATACAGTTACGGCCTTGGTAGGTTTGAGGCTGTAATTCTAACCATTATACCATCCTATGTGCTCAAAATGTGCATCTTATTTTGCACTAACAAAAAATTTGTTAGCAACAAAACCACTTGTCTACAAAGCACTGATCAATTTTCTATGCACATTTTTTTATTTATTTTTATATACTGTATATATATATATATATATATATATATTAGTGATGAGCGGGTTCGGTTCGTCGGAATCTGAACCCGTCCGAACTACACCTTTTTTTGCACGGGTCCAAGCAACTCGGATCCTCCCGCCTTGCTCAGTTAAGCCGAGCGCGCCCGAACGTCATCATCCCGCGTTCGGATTCTCGCAAGATTCGTATTCTATATAAGGAGCCGCGCATCACCGCCATTTTTCCCTTGTGCATTGGAGATGATCGTGAGAGGACGTGGCTGGCGTCCCCTCAGTTTCTATGTTCAGGGGGCTGCAAATATCTATACTCAGTGTGCTGCAAATATCTGTGCTCAGTGTGCTGCAAATATCTACGTTCTCTGCCTGAAAAACGCTCCATATCTGTGATCAGTGTGCTGCAAATATCTGTGCTCACACTGCTTTATTGTGAGGACTGGGGACCACTAGTATTATATAGAGGGAGTACAGTGCAGAGTTTTGCTGACCAGTGACCAGTGACCACCAGTATTATACGTTCTCTGCCTGAAAAACGCTCCATATCTGTGAGGCATTGTAGTATATTTAGTAGGAGTTAGGGATGGACATCGAAAGCAAACCATCATATGATGGCAATGCTTCCACCATTGAAACTTTCGATGCGATAGTTACTAACCATCACATCAAAAGTATTCGATGGTGAAAACTATTTATATGACTAGTGCATGCGCAAAAGCCGTTTGCAATGTGGGAATTTGGATTGGGGGCAGGGCCAGACTCTGAGCAACATATTACTTTATCACTGGACATTGTGTGTATAATATACATATATAATATACACACACAATGTCCAATGATGAAGTAACATTGCCCCCTCAGTGCCAAATATACAATGCCCCCACAGTGCCAGATATACAATGCCCCACAGTGAAAGATATACATTGCCCCCACTGTGCCAGATATACAATGCCCCCACAGTGCCAGATATGCAATGCCCCCACAGTGCCAGATATACAATGCCCCACAGTGCCAGATATACAATGCACCCCAGTGCCAGATATACAATGCACCACTGTGCCAGATATGCAATGCCCCCACAGTGCCAGATATACATTGATCCCACTGTGCCAGATATAAAATTATCTTACAGTGCCAGATATACATTGCCCCCACAGTGCCAGATATACAATGCCCCCACAGTGCCAGATATACAATCCCCCCACAGTGCCAGATATACAATTCCCCCACAGTGCCAGATATACAATTCCCCCACAGTGCCAGATATACAATTCCCCCACAGTGCCAGATATACAATGCCCCCACTGTGCCAGATATACAATGCCCCCACAGTGCCAGATATACAATTCCCCACAGTGCCAGATATACAATTACCCCCTGTGCCAAATATACATTGCCCCACTGTGCGCTCATTGCCCCCCACTCCTTACCGCTGGCTCTGTTTCTTCTATGTGAGGGGAGAAGAGCGCAGCATAGCGTCTCTCTTACCCCTCAATTCTCTTTGATGCCCGGTCTCACTCTCCAACAGTGGCGGGGTCAATCTGAAATGATGCGCCGGTTTGTTAGCCAATCAGAGCTCGCGGACCGGCAGCCAATCAGGAGCCGCGGCTGCCGGTCCATGAGCTCTGATTGGCTAGTAAATCGATGCCTTATTCAGATTGACCTCGCCGCCGCCGATGGAGAGTGAGACCGGGCATCCAAGAGAATTGAGGGGCAGGAGAGGCACTGCGCTGCGCTCTCCTCCCCTCACACAGAACGAAGCCAGCGGAATGCAGTATTGTGGACGGCCCGGCGGTACGGCGTACCGGCTGGGAATTTCTTACAATAATGTGGATGACAACTGGCTCAGTGCACGGTTTGCTTTGCTGTCTCACATAGAACCATCATTCGATGGTGAAAAACATTGGGAGGGCACCATTAAATGCTAAAAACATTACCAAAAACAAAAACATGGATGGTTCGGAAACATCGACCATCGATGTCCATCCCAAGTAGGAGTACAGTGCATAATTTTGCTGACCACCAGTATATAATAAATAGCAATATGGTACAGTAGGCCGCTGCTCTACCTACCTCTGTGTCGTCAAGTATACTATCCATCCATACCTGTGGTGCATTTCAGTTTTGCAGTTTGCAGACCACCAGTATATAATATATAGCAGTACGGTACAGTAGGCCACTGCTCTACCTACCTCTATGTCGTCAAGTATACTATCCATCCATACCTGTGGTGCATTTCAGTTTTGCACAGTTTGCTGACCACCAGTATATAATATATATCAGTACGGTACAGAAGGCCAGTGCTCTACCTACCTCTGTGTCGTCAAGTATACTATCCATCCATACCTGTGGTGCATTTCAGTTTTGCACAGTATATATAGTAGTAGGCCATTGCTATTGATACTGGCATATAATTCCACACATTAAAAAATGGAGAACAAAAATGTGGAGGTTAAAAAAATAGGGAAAGATCAAGATCCACTTCCACCTCGTGCTGAAGCTGCAGCCACTAGTCATGGCCGAGACGATGAAATCCCATCAACGTCGTCTGCCAAGGCCGATGCCCAATGTCATAGTACAGAGCATGTAAAATCCAAAACACAAAAGATCAGTAAAAAAATGACCCAAAAATCAAAATTAAAAGCGTCTGAGGAGAAGCGTAAACTTGCCAATATGCCATTTACGACACGGAGTGCCAAGGAACGGCTGAGGCCCTGGCCTATGTTCATGGCTAGTGGTTCAGCTTCACATGAGGATGGAAGCACTCAGCCTCTCGCTAGAAAAATGAAAAGACTTAAGCTGGCAAAAGCACAGCAAAGAACTGTGCGTTCTTCTAAATCACAAATCCCCAAGGAGAGTCCAATTGTGTCGGTTGCAATGCCTGACTTTCCCAACACTGGATGGGAAGAGCTTGCGCCTTCCACCATTTGCACGCCCCCTGCAAGTGCTGGAAGGAGCACCCGCAGTCCAGTTCCTGATAGTCAAATTGAAGATGTCAGCGTTGAAGTACACCAGGATGAGGATATGGGTGTTGCTGGCACTGGGGAGGAAATTTACAAGGAGGATTCTGATGGTGAGGTGGTTTGTTTAAGTCAGGCACCCGGGGAGACACCTGTTGTCCGTGGGAGGAATATGGCCATAGACATGCCTGGTCAAAAAACAAAAAAAAATCAGCTCTTTGATGTGGAATTATTTCATAACAAATGCGGACAACAGGTGTCAAGCCATGTGTTGCCTTTGTCAAGCTGTAATAAGTAGGGGTAAGGATGTTAACCACCTCGGAACATCCTCCCTTATACGTCACCTGCAGCGCATTCATCATAAGTCAGTGACAAGTTCAAAAACTTTGGGCGACAGCGGAAGCAGTCCACTGACCAGTAAATCCCTTCCTCTTGTAACCAAGCTCCTGCAAACCACACCACCAACTCCCTCAGTGTCAATTTCCTCCTTACCCCGGAAAGCCAATAGTCCTGCAGGCCATGTCACTGGCAAGTCTGACGAGTCCTCTCCTGCCTGGGATTCCTCCGATGCATCCTTGAGTGTAACGCCTACTGCTGCTGGCGCTGCTGTTGTTGCTGCTGGGAGTCGATCATCATCCCAGAGGGGAAGTCGGAAGACCGCTTATACTACTTCCAGTAAGCAATTGACTGTACAACAGTCCTTTGCAAGGAAGATGAAATATCACAGCAGTCATCCTGCTGCAAAGCGGATAACTGAGGCCTTGGCAGCCTGGGCGGTGAGAAACGTGGTCCGGTATCCATCGTTACTTCAGAGCCAACTATAGAAATAATTGAGATACTGTGTCCCCGGTACCAAATACCATCTAGGTTCCATTTCTCTAGGCAGGCGATACCGAGAATGTACACAGACCTCAGAAAAAGAGTCACCAGTGTCCTAAAAAATGCAGTTGTACCCAATGTCCACTTAACCACGGACATGTGGACAAGTGGAGCAGGGCAGACTCAGGACTACATGACTGTGACAGCCCACTGGGTAGATGTATTGCCTCCCTCTGCAAGAACAGCAGCGGCGGCACCAGTAGCAGCATCTCACAAACGCCAACTCGTTCCTAGGCAGGCTACGCTTTGTATCATCGCTTTCCAGAATACGCACACAGCTGAAAACCTCTTACGGCAACTGAGGAAGATCATCGCAGCATGGCTTACCCCAATTGGACTCTCCTGGGTATTTGTGGCATCGGACAACGCCAGCAATATTGTGCGTGCATTACATCTGTGCAAATTCCAGCACGTCCCATGTTTTGCACATACCTTGAATTTGGTGGTGCAGAATTATTTAAAAAACGTCAGGGGCGTGCAAGAGATGCTGTCGGTGGCCAGAAGAATTGCGGGCCACTTTCGGCGTACAGGCACTGCGTACAGAAGACTGGAGCACCACCAAAAACGCCTGAACCTGCCCTGCCATCATCTGAAGCAAGAGGTGGTAACGAGGTGGAATTCAACCCTCTATATGTTTCAGAGGATGGAGGAGCAGCAAAAGGCCATTCAAGCCTATACATCTGCCCACGATATAGGCAAAGGAGGTGGAATGCACCTGTCTCAAGCGCAGTGTTGAATGATTTTAACGTTGTGCAAGGTTCTGCAACCTTTTGAACTTGCCACACGTGAAGTCAGTTCAGACACTGCCAGCCTGAGTCAGGTCATTCCCCTCATCAGGCTTTTGCAGAAGAAGCTGGAGACATTGAAGGAGGAGCTAAAACAGAGCGATTCCGCTAGGCATGTGGGACTTGTGGATGGAGCCCTTCATTCGCTTAACCAGGATTCATGGGTGGTCAATCTGTTGAAATCAGAGCACTACATTTTGGCCACCGAGCTCGATCCTATATGTAAAACCTACGTTGTATCTCTCTGTAGAGGTTCAAAGACCTGCTGGTGAGATTGTCAAGTCAAGCGGAACGTGACCCGTCAACAGCTCCTCCTTCACATTCTCCCGCAACTGGGGGTGCGAGGAAAAGGCTACGAATTCCGAGCCCACCCGCTGGCGGTGATGCAGGGCAGTCTGGAGCGAGTGCTGACATCTGGTCCGGACTGAAATACCTGCCAACGATTACTGACATGTCGTCTACTGTCACTGCATATGATTCTCTCACCATTGAATGGTGGAGGATTATATGAGTGACCGCATCCAAGTTGGCACGTCAGACAGTCCATACATATTCTGGCAGGAAAAAGAGGCAATTTGGAGGTCCTTGCAGAAACTGGCTTTATTCTACCTAAGTTGCCCTCCCTCCAGTGTGTACTCCGAAAGAGTGTTTAGTGCCGCCGCTCACCTTGTCAGCATCGGCGTACGAGGTTACTTCCAGAAAATGTGGAGAAGATGATGTTTATTAAAATGAATTATAATCAATTCCTCCGTGGAGACATTCACCAGCAGCAATTGCCTCCAGAAAGTACACGGGGACCTGAGATGGTGGATTCCAGTGGGGACGAATTAATAATCTGTAAAGAGGGGGATGTACACAGTGAAAGGGGTGATGAATCGGACGATGATGATGAGGTGGACATTTTGCCTCTGTAGAGCCAGTTTGTGCCAGGAGAGATTGATTGCTTCTTTTTTGGTGGGGGCCCAAACCAACCAGTCATTTCAGTCACAGTCGTGTGGCAGACCCTGTCGCTGAAATTATGTGTTCGTTAAAGTGTACATGTCCTGTTTATACAACATACCTGTGGGAGGGAGGGCCCAAGGACAATTCCATCTTGCACCTCTTTTTTCTTTCATTTTTCTTTGCATCATGTGCTGTTTGGGGAGTATTTTTTTGAAGGGCCATCCTGCGTGACACTGCAGTGCCACTCCTAGATGGACCAGGTGTTTGTGTCGGCCACTAGGGTCGCTTAGCTTACTCACACAGCTACATCATTGTGCCTCTTTTTTTCTTTGCGTCATGTGCTGTTTGGGGAGTATTTTTTTGAAGGGCCATCCTGCGTGACACTGCAGTGCCACTCGTAGATGGGCCAGGTGTTTGTGTCGGCCACTAGGGTTGCTTATCTTAGTCACACAGCTACCTCATTGCGCCTCTTTTTTTCTTTGCGTCATGTGCTGTTTGGGGAGTATTTTTTTGAAGGGCCATCCTGCGTGACACTGCAGTGACACTCCTAGATGGGCCAGGTGTTTGTGTCGGCCACTAGGGTCGCTTATCTTAGTCACACAGCTACCTCATTGCGCCTCTTTTTTTCTTTGCATCATGTGCTGTTTGGGGAGTGTTTTTTTGAAGTGCCATACTGCGTGACAATGCAGTGCCACTCCTAGATGGGCCAGGTGTTTGTGTCGGCTACTAGGGTCGCTTAGCTTAGTCACACAGCTACCTCATTGCGCCTCTTTTTTTCTTTGCGTCATGTGCTGTTTGGGGAGTATTTTTTTGAACGACCATCCTGCGTGACACTGCAGTGCCACTCCTAGATGGGCCAGGTGTTTCTGTCGGCCACTAGGGTCGCTTAGCTTAGTCACACAGCTACCTCATTGCGCCTCTTTTTTTCTTTGCGTTATGTGCTGTTTGGGGGGTATTTTTTTGAAGAGCCATCCTGCGTGACACTGCAGTGCCACTCCTATATGGGCCAGGTGTTTGTGTCGGCCACTAGGGCCGCTTAGCTTAGTCACACAGCTACCTCATTGCGCCTCTTTTTTTCTTTGCGTCATGTGCTGTTTGGGGAGTATTTTTTTGAAGAACCATCCTGCATGACACTGCAGTGCCACTCCTAGATGGGCCAGGTGTTTGTGTCGGCCACTAGGGTCGCTTAGCTTAGTCACACAGCTACCTCATTGCGCCTCTTTTTTTCTTTGCGTCATGTGCTGTTTGGGGAGTATATTTTTGAAGGGCCATCATGCGTGACACTGCAGTGCCACTCCTAGATGGGCCAGGTGTTTGTGTCGGCCACTAGGGTCGCTTAGCTTAGTCACACAGCTACCTCATTGCGCCTCTTTTTTTCTTTGCATCATGTGCTGATTGGGGAGTATTTTTTTGAAGGGATATCCTGCGTGATACTGCAGTGCCACTCCTAGATGGGCCAGGTGTTTGTGTCGGCCACTAGGGACGCTTAGCTTAGTCACACAGCTACCTCATTGCGCCTCTTTTTTTCTTTGCGTCATGTGCTGTTTGGGGAGTATTTTTTTGAAGGGCCATCCTGCGTGACACTGCAGTGCCACTCCTAGATGGGCCAGGTGTTTGTGTCGGCCACTAGGGTCGCTTAGCTTAGTCACACAGCTACTTCATTGCGCCTCTTTTTTTCTTTGCGTCATGTGCTGTTTGGGGAGTATTTTTTTGAAGGGCCATCCTGCGTGACACTGCAGTGCCACTCCCAGATGGGCCAGGTGTTTGTGTCGGCCACTAGGGTCGCTTTGCTTAGTCACACAGCTACCTCATTGCGCCTCTTTTTTTCTTTGCGTCATGTGCTGTTTGGGGAGTATTTTTTTGAAGAGCCATCCTCCGTGACACTGCAGTGCCACTCCTAGATGGGCCAGGTGTTTGTGTCGGCCACTAGGGTCGCTTAGCTTACTCACACAGCTACCTCATTGCACCTCTTTTTTTCTTTGCGTCATGTGCTATTTGGGGAGTATTTTTTTGAAGGGCCATCCTCCGTGACACTCCAGTGCTACTCCTAGATGGGCCAGGTATTTGTGTTGGCCACTAGGGTCGCTTAGCTTAGTCACACAGCTACCTCATTGCGCCTCTTTTTTTCTTTGCGTCATGTGATGTTTTGGGAGTATTTTTTTGAAGGGCCATCCTGCGTGACACTGCAGTGCCACTCCTAGATGGGCCAGGTGTTTGTGTCGGCCACTAGGGTCACTTAGCTTAGTCACACAGCTACCTCATTGCGCCTCTTTTTTTCTTTGTGTCAGGTGCTGTTTGGGGAGTCTTTTTTTGAAGGGCCATCCTGCGTGACACTGCAGTGCCACTCCTAGATGGGCCAGGTGTTTTTGTCGGCCACTAGGGTCGCTTAGCTTAGTCACACAGCTACCTCATTGCGCCTCTTTTTTTCTTTGCATTATGTGCTGTTTGGGGAGTATTTTTTTGAAGAGTCATACTTTGTGACACTGCAGTGCCACTCCTAGATGGGCCAGGTGTTTGTGTCGGCCACTAGGGTGGCTTAGCTTAGTCACACAGCTACCTCATTGTGCCTCTTTTTTTCTTTGCATCATGTGCTGTTTGGGGAGTAATTTTTTGAAGGGCAATCCTGCGTGACACTGCAGTGACACTCCTAGATGGGCCAGGTGTTTTTGTGGGCCACTAGGGTCGCTTAACTTAGTCACACAGCTACCTCATTGCGCCTCTTTTTTTCTTTGCATTATGTGCTGTTTGGGGAATATTTTTTGGAAGAGCCATCCTGCGTGACACTGCAGTGCCACTCCTAGATGGGCCAGGTGTTTGTGTCAGCCACTAGGGTCGCTTAGCTTAGTCACACAGCTACCTCATTGCGCCTCTTTTTTTCTTTGCGTCATGTGCTGTCTTGGGAGTATTTTTTTGAAGGGCCCTCCTGCGTGACACTGCAGTGCCACTCCTAGATGGGCCAGGTGTTTGTGTCGGCCACTAGGGTCGCTTAGCTTAGTCACACAGCTACCTCATTGCGCCTCTTTTTTTGTTTGCATCATGTGCTGTTTGGGGAGTATTTTTTTGAAGGGCCATCCTGCGTGACACTGCAGTGCCACTCCTAGATGGGCCAGGTGTTTGTGTCGGCCACTAGGGTCGCTTAGCTTAGTCACACAGCTACCTCATTGCGCCTCTCTTTTTCTTTGCGTCATGTGATGTTTTGGGAGTATTTTTTTGAAGGGCCATCCTGCGTGACACTGCAGTGCCACTCCTAGATGGGCCAGGTGTTTTTGTCGGCCACTAGGGTCGCTTAGCTTAGTCACACAGCTACCTCATTGCGCCTCTTTTTTTTTTTTTGCGTTATGTGCTGTTTGGGGAGTATTTTTTTAAAGAGCCATCCTGCGTGACACTGCAGTGCCACTCCTAGATGGGCCAGGTGTTTGTGTCGGCCACTAGGGTCGCTTAGCTTAGTCACACAGCTACCTCATTGCGCCTCTTTTTTTCTTTGCGTTATGTGCTGTTTGGGGAGTATTTTTTTAAAGAGCCATCCTGCGTGACACTGCAGTGCCACTCCTATATGGTCCAGGTGTTTGTGTCGGCCACTAGGGCCGCTTAGCTTAGTCACACAGCTACCTCATTGCGCCTCTTTTTTTCTTTGCGTCATGTGCTGTTTGGGGAGTATTTTTTTGAAGAACCATCCTGCATGACACTGCAGTGCCACTCCTAGATGGGCCAGGTGTTTGTGTCGGCCACTAGGGTCGCTTAGCTTAGTCACACAGCTACCTCATTGCGCCTCTTTTTTTCTTTGCGTCATGTGCTGTTTGGGGAGTATATTTTTGAAGGGCCATCATGCGTGACACTGCAGTGCCACTCCAAGATGGGCCAGGTGTTTGTGTCGGCCACTAGGGTCGCTTAGCTTAGTCACACAGCTACCTCATTGCGCCTCTTTTTTTCTTTGCATCATGTGCTGATTGGGGAGTATTTTTTTGAAGGGATATCCTGCGTGATACTGCAGTGCCACTCCTAGATGGGCCAGGTGTTTGTGTCGGCCACTAGGGACGCTTAGCTTAGTCACACAGCTACCTCATTGCGCCTCTTTTTTTCTTTGCGTCATGTGCTGTTTGGGGAGTATTTTTTTGAAGGGCCATCCTGCGTGACACTGCAGTGCCACTCCTAGATGGGCCAGGTGTTTGTGTCGGCCACTAGGGTCGCTTAGCTTAGTCACACAGCTACTTCATTGCGCCTCTTTTTTTCTTTGCGTCATGTGCTGTTTGGGGAGTATTTTTTTGAAGGGCCATCCTGCGTGACACTGCAGTGCCACTCCCAGATGGGCCAGGTGTTTGTGTCGGCCACTAGGGTCGCTTTGCTTAGTCACACAGCTACCTCATTGCGCCTCTTTTTTTCTTTGCGTCATGTGCTGTTTGGGGAGTATTTTTTTGAAGAGCCATCCTCCGTGACACTGCAGTGCCACTCCTAGATGGGCCAGGTGTTTGTGTCGGCCACTAGGGTCGCTTAGCTTAGTCACACAGCTACCTCATTGCGCCTCTTTTTTTCTTTGCGGCATGTGCTGTTTGGGGAGTATTTTTTTGAAGGGCCATCCTGCGTGACACTGCAGTGCCACTCCTAGATGGGCCAGGTGTTTGTGTCGGCCACTAGGGTCGCTTAGCTTACTCACACAGCTACCTCATTGCACCTCTTTTTTTCTTTGAGTCATGTGCTATTTGGGGAGTATTTTTTTGAAGGGCCATCCTCCGTGACACTCCAGTGCTACTCCTAGATGGGCCAGGTATTTGTGTTGGCCACTAGGGTCGCTTAGCTTAGTCACACAGCTACCTCATTGCGCCTCTTTTTTTCTTTGCGTCATGTGATGTTTTGGGAGTATTTTTTTGAAGGGCCATCCTGCGTGACACTGCAGTGCCACTCCTAGATGGGCCAGGTGTTTGTGTCGGCCACTAGGGTCACTTAGCTTAGTCACACAGCTACCTCATTGCGCCTCTTTTTTTCTTTGTGTCAGGTGCTGTTTGGGAAGTCTTTTTTTGAAGGGCCATCCTGCGTGACACTGCAGTGCCACTCCTAGATGGGCCAGGTGTTTTTGTCGGCCACTAGGGTCGCTTAGCTTAGTCACACAGCTACCTCATTGCGCCTCTTTTTTTCTTTGCATTATGTGCTGTTTGGGGAGTATTTTTTTGAAGAGTCATACTTTGTGACACTGCAGTGCCACTCCTAGATGGGCCAGGTGTTTGTGTCGGCCACTAGGGTGGCTTAGCTTAGTCACACAGCTACCTCATTGTGCCTCTTTTTTTCTTTGCATCATGTGCTGTTTGGGGAGTAATTTTTTGAAGGGCAATCCTGCGTGACACTGCAGTGACACTCCTAGATGGGCCAGGTGTTTTTGTGGGCCACTAGGGTCGCTTAACTTAGTCACACAGCTACCTCATTGCGCCTCTTTTTTTCTTTGCATTATGTGCTGTTTGGGGAATATTTTTTGGAAGAGCCATCCTGCGTGACACTGCAGTGCCACTCCTAGATGGGCCAGGTGTTTGTGTCAGCCACTAGGGTCGCTTAGCTTAGTCACACAGCTACCTCATTGCGCCTCTTTTTTTCTTTGCGTCATGTGCTGTCTTGGGAGTATTTTTTTGAAGGGCCCTCCTGCGTGACACTGCAGTGCCACTCCTAGATGGGCCAGGTGTTTGTGTCGGCCACTAGGGTCGCTTAGCTTAGTCACACAGCTACCTCATTGCGCCTCTTTTTTTGTTTGCATCATGTGCTGTTTGGGGAGTATTTTTTTGAAGGGCCATCCTGCGTGACACTGCAGTGCCACTCCTAGATGGGCCAGGTGTTTGTGTCGGCCACTAGGGTCGCTTAGCTTAGTCACACAGCTACCTCATTGCGCCTCTCTTTTTCTTTGCGTCATGTGATGTTTTGGGAGTATTTTTTTGAAGGGCCATCCTGCGTGACACTGCAGTGACACTCCTAGATGGGCCAGGTGTTTTTGTCGGCCACTAGGGTCGCTTAGCTTAGTCACACAGCTACCTCATTGCGCCTCTTTTTTTTTTTGCGTTATGTGCTGTTTGGGGAGTATTTTTTTAAAGAGCCATCCTGCGTGACACTGCAGTGCCACTCCTAGATGGGCCAGGTGTTTGTGTCGGCCACTAGGGTCGCTTAGCTTAGTCACACAGCTACCTCATTGCGCCTCTTTTTTTCTTTGCGTTATGTGCTGTTTGGGGAGTATTTTTTTGAAGAACCATCCTGCGTGACACTGCAGTGCCACTCCTAGATGGTCCAGGTGTTTGTGTCGGCCACTAGGCTCGCTTAGCTTAGTCACACAGCTACCTCATTGCGCCTCTTTTTTTCTTTGCGTCATGTGCTGTTTGGGGAGTATTTTTTTGAAGGACCATCCTGCGTGACACTGCAGTGCCACTCCTAGATGGGCCAGGTGTTTGTGTCGGCCACTAGGGTCGCTTAGCTTAGTCACACAGCTACCTCATTGCGCCTCTTTTTTTCTTTGCGTCATGTGCTGTTTGGGGAGTATTTTTTTGAAGGGCCATCCTGCGTGACACTGCAGTGCCACTCCTAGATGGGCCAGGTGTTTGTGTCGGCCACTAGGGTCGCTTAGCTTAGTCACACAGCTACCTCATTGCGTCTCTCTTTTTCTTTGCGTCATGTGATGTTTTGGGAGTATTTTTTTGAAGGGCCATCCTGCGTGACACTGCAGTGACACTCCTAGATGGGCCAGGTGTTTGTGTCGGCCACTAGGGTCACTTAGCTTAGTCACACAGCTACCTCATTGCGCCTCTTTTTTTCTTTGCGTCAGGTGCTGTTTGGGGAGTATTTTTTGGAAGGGCCATCCTGCGTGACACTGCAGTGCCACTCCTAGATGGGCCAGGTGTTTTTGCCGGCCACTAGGGTCGCTTAGCTTAGTCACACAGCTACCTCATTGCGCCTCTTTTTTCTTTGCGTTATGTGCTGTTTGGGGAGTCTTTTTTTGAAGAGTCATACTTCGTGACACTGCAGTGCCACTCCTAGATGGGCCAGGTGTTTGTGTCGGCCACTAGGGTGGCTTAGCTTAGTCACACAGCTACCTCATTGCGCCTCTTTTTTTCTTTGCGTCATGTGCTGTTTGGGGAGTAATTTTTTGAAGGGCAATCCTCCGTGACACTGCAGTGACACTCCTAGATGGGCCAGGTGTTTTTGTGGGCCACTAGGGTCGCTTAACTTAGTCACACAGCTACCTCATTGCGCCTCTTTTTTCTTTGCATTATGTGCTGTTTGGGGAGTATTTTTTGGAAGAGCCATCCTGCGTGACACTGCAGTGCCACTCCTAGATGGGCCAGGTGTTTGTGTCGGCCACTAGGGTCGCTTAGCTTAGTCACACAGCTACCTCATTGCGCCTCTTTTTTTCTTTGCGTCATGTGCTGTCTGGGGAGTATTTTTTTGAAGGGCCCTCCTGCGTGACACTGCAGTGCCACTCCTAGATGGGCCAGGTGTTTGTGTCGGCCACTAGGGTCGCTTAGCTTAGTCACACAGCTACCTCATTGCGCCTCTTTTTTTGTTTGCGTTATGTTCTGTTTGGGGAGTATTTTTTTAAAGAGCCATCCTGCGTGACACTGCAGTGACACTCCTAGATGGGCCAGGTGTTTGTGTCGGCCACTAGGGTCGCTTAGCTTAGTCACACAGCTACCTCATTGCGCCTCTTTTTTTCTTTGCGTTATGTGCTGTTTGGGGAGTATTTTTTTGAAGAACCATCCTGCGTGACACTGCAGTGCCACTCCTAGATGGGCCAGGTGTTTTTGTCGGCCACTAGGGTCGCTTAGCTTAGTCACACAGCTACCTCATTGCGCCTCTTTTTTTCTTTGCGTCATGTGCTGTTTGGGGAGTATTTTTTTGAAGGACCATCCTGCGTGACACTGCAGTGCCACTCCTAGATGGGCCAGGTGTTTGTGTCGGCCACTAGGGTCGCTTAGCTTAGTCACACAGCTACCTCATTGCGCCTCTTTTTTTCTTTGTGTCATGTGCTGTTTGGGGAGTATTTTTTTGAAGAGCCATCCTGCGTGACACTGCAGTGCCACTCCTAGATGGGCCAGGTGTTTGTGTCGGCCACTAGGGTCGCTTAGCTTAGTCACACAGCTACCTCATTGCGCCTCTTTTTTTCTTTGCGTCATGTGCTGTTTGGGGAGTATATTTTTGAAGGGCCATCATGCGTGACACTGCAGTGCCACTCCTAGATGGGCCAGGTGTTTGTGTCGGCCACTAGGGTCGCTTAGCTTAGTCACACAGCTACCTCATTGCGCCTCTTTTTTTCTTTGCGTTATGTGCTGTTTGGGGAGTATTTTTTTGAAGAACCATCCTGCGTGACACTGCAGTGCCACTCCTAGATGGGCCAGGTGTTTTTGTCGGCCACTAGGGTCGCTTAGCTTAGTCACACAGCTACCTCATTGCGCCTCTTTTTTTCTTTGCGTCATGTGCTGTTTGGGGAGTATTTTTTTGAAGGGCCATCCTGCGTGACACTGCAGTGCCACTCCCAGATGGGCCAGGTGTTTGTGTCGGCCACTAGGGTCGCTTTGCTTAGTCACACAGCTACCTCATTGCGCCTCTTTTTTTCTTTGCGTCATGTGCTGTTTGGGGAGTATTTTTTTGAAGGGCCATCCTCCGTGACACTGCAGTGCCACTCCTAGATGGGCCAGGTGTTTGTGTCGGCCACTAGGGTCGCTTAGCTTAGTCACACAGCTACCTCATTGCGCCTCTTTTTTTCTTTGCGTCATGTGCTGTTTGGGGAGTATTTTTTTGAAGGGCCATCCTGCGTGACACTGCAGTGCCACTCCTAGATGGGCCAGGTGTTTGTGTTGGCCACTTGGGTCGCTTAGCTTAGTCACACAGCTAACTCATTGCGCCTCTTTTTTTCTTTGTGTCATGTGATGTTTTGGGAGTATTTTTTTGAAGGGCCATCCTGCGTGACACTGCAGTGCCACTCCTAGATGGGCCAGGTGTTTGTGTTGGCCACTAGGGTCGCTTAGCTTAGTCACACAGCTACCTCATTGCGCCTCTTTTTTTCTTTGCGTCATGTGATGTTTTGGGAGTATTTTTTTGAAGGGCCATCCTGCGTGACACTGCAGTGCCACTCCTAGATGGGCCAGGTGTTTGTGTCGGCCACTAGGGTCGCTTAGCTTAGTCACACAGCTACCTCATTGCGCCTCTTTTTTTCTTTGCGTTATGTGCTGTTTGGGGAGTATTTTTTTGAAGAACCATCCTGCGTGACACTGCAGTGCCACTCCTAGATGGTCCAGGTGTTTGTGTCGGCCACTAGGCTCGCTTAGCTTAGTCACACAGCTACCTCATTGCGCCTCTTTTTTTCTTTGCGTCATGTGCTGTTTGGGGAGTATTTTTTTGAAGGACCATCCTGCGTGACACTGCAGTGCCACTCCTAGATGGGCCAGGTGTTTGTGTCGGCCACTAGGGTCGCTTAGCTTAGTCACACAGCTACCTCATTGCGCCTCTTTTTTTCTTTGCGTCATGTGCTGTTTGGGGAGTATTTTTTTGAAGGGCCATCCTGCGTGACACTGCAGTGCCACTCCTAGATGGGCCAGGTGTTTTTGTCGGCCACTAGGGTCGCTTAGCTTAGTCACACAGCTACCTCATTGCGCCTCTTTTTTCTTTGCGTTATGTGCTGTTTGGGGAGTCTTTTTTTGAAGAGTCATACTTCGTGACACTGCAGTGCCACTCCTAGATGGGCCAGGTGTTTGTGTCGGCCACTAGGGTGGCTTAGCTTAGTCACACAGCTACCTCATTGCGCCTCTTTTTTTCTTTGCATCATGTGCTGTTTGGGGAGTATTTTTTTGAAGGGCCATCCTGCGTGACACTGCAGTGCCACTCCTAGATGGGCCAGGTGTTTTTGTCGGCCACTAGGGTCGCTTAGCTTAGTCACACAGCTACCTCATTGCGCCTCTTTTTTTTTTGCGTTATGTTCTGTTTGGGGAGTATTTTTTTAAAGAGCCATCCTGCGTGACACTGCAGTGACACTCCTAGATGGGCCAGGTGTTTGTGTCGGCCACTAGGGTCGCTTAGCTTAGTCACACAGCTACCTCATTGCACCTCTTTTTTTCTTTGCGTTATGTGCTGTTTGGGGAGTATTTTTTTGAAGAACCATCCTGCGTGACACTGCAGTGCCACTCCTAGATGGGCCAGGTGTTTTTGTCGGCCACTAGGGTCGCTTAGCTTAGTCACACAGCTACCTCATTGCACCTCTTTTTTTCTTTGCGTCATGTGCTGTTTGGGGAGTATTTTTTTGAAGGACCATCCTGCGTGACACTGCAGTGCCACTCCTAGATGGGCCAGGTGTTTGTGTCGGCCACTAGGGTCGCTTAGCTTAGTCACACAGCTACCTCATTGCGCCTCTTTTTTTCTTTGCGTCATGTTCTGTTTGGGGAGTATTTTTTTGAAGGGCCATCCTGCGTGACACTGCAGTGCCACTCCTAGATGGGCCAGGTGTTTGTGTTGGCCACTAGGGTCGCTTAGCTTAGTCACACAGCTACCTCATTGCACCTCTTTTTTTCTTTGCGTCATGTGCTGTTTGGGGAGTATTTTTTTGAAGGGCCATCCTGCGTGACACTGCAGTGACACTCCTAGATGGGCCAGGTGTTTGTGTCGGCCACTAGGGTCACTTAGCTTAGTCACACAGCTACCTCATTGCGCCTCTTTTTTTCTTTGCGTCAGGTGCTGTTTGGGGAGTATTTTTTGGAAGGGCCATCCTGCGTGACACTGCAGTGCCACTCCTAGATGGGCCAGGTGTTTTTGCCGGCCACTAGGGTCGCTTAGCTTAGTCACACAGCTACCTCATTGCGCCTCTTTTTTCTTTGCGTTATGTGCTGTTTGGGGAGTCTTTTTTTGAAGAGTCATACTTCGTGACACTGCAGTGCCACTCCTAGATGGGCCAGGTGTTTGTGTCGGCCACTAGGGTGGCTTAGCTTAGTCACACAGCTACCTCATTGCGCCTCTTTTTTTCTTTGCGTCATGTGCTGTTTGGGGAGTAATTTTTTGAAGGGCAATCCTCCGTGACACTGCAGTGACACTCCTAGATGGGCCAGGTGTTTTTGTGGGCCACTAGGGTCGCTTAACTTAGTCACACAGCTACCTCATTGCGCCTCTTTTTTCTTTGCATTATGTGCTGTTTGGGGAGTATTTTTTGGAAGAGCCATCCTGCGTGACACTGCAGTGCCACTCCTAGATGGGCCAGGTGTTTGTGTCGGCCACTAGGGTCGCTTAGCTTAGTCACACAGCTACCTCATTGCGCCTCTTTTTTTCTTTGCGTCATGTGCTGTCTGGGGAGTATTTTTTTGAAGGGCCCTCCTGCGTGACACTGCAGTGCCACTCCTAGATGGGCCAGGTGTTTGTGTCGGCCACTAGGGTCGCTTAGCTTAGTCACACAGCTACCTCATTGCGCCTCTTTTTTTGTTTGCGTTATGTTCTGTTTGGGGAGTATTTTTTTAAAGAGCCATCCTGCGTGACACTGCAGTGACACTCCTAGATGGGCCAGGTGTTTGTGTCGGCCACTAGGGTCGCTTAGCTTAGTCACACAGCTACCTCATTGCGCCTCTTTTTTTCTTTGCGTTATGTGCTGTTTGGGGAGTATTTTTTTGAAGAACCATCCTGCGTGACACTGCAGTGCCACTCCTAGATGGGCCAGGTGTTTTTGTCGGCCACTAGGGTCGCTTAGCTTAGTCACACAGCTACCTCATTGCGCCTCTTTTTTTCTTTGCGTCATGTGCTGTTTGGGGAGTATTTTTTTGAAGGACCATCCTGCGTGACACTGCAGTGCCACTCCTAGATGGGCCAGGTGTTTGTGTCGGCCACTAGGGTCGCTTAGCTTAGTCACACAGCTACCTCATTGCGCCTCTTTTTTTCTTTGTGTCATGTGCTGTTTGGGGAGTATTTTTTTGAAGAGCCATCCTGCGTGACACTGCAGTGCCACTCCTAGATGGGCCAGGTGTTTGTGTCGGCCACTAGGGTCGCTTAGCTTAGTCACACAGCTACCTCATTGCGCCTCTTTTTTTCTTTGCGTCATGTTCTGTTTGGGGAGTATTTTTTTGAAGGGCCATCCTGCGTGACACTGCAGTGCCACTCCCAGATGGGCCAGGTGTTTGTGTCGGCCACTAGGGTCGCTTTGCTTAGTCACACAGCTACCTCATTGCGCCTCTTTTTTTCTTTGCGTCATGTGCTGTTTGGGGAGTATTTTTTTGAAGGGCCATCCTCCGTGACACTGCAGTGCCACTCCTAGATGGGCCAGGTGTTTGTGTCGGCCACTAGGGTCGCTTAGCTTAGTCACACAGCTACCTCATTGCGCCTCTTTTTTTCTTTGCGTCATGTGCTGTTTGGGGAGTATTTTTTTGAAGGGCCATCCTGCGTGAAACTGCAGTGCCACTCCTAGATGGGCCAGGTGTTTGTGTTGGCCACTTGGGTCGCTTAGCTTAGTCACACAGCTAACTCATTGCGCCTCTTTTTTTCTTTGTGTCATGTGATGTTTTGGGAGTATTTTTTTGAAGGGCCATCCTGCGTGACACTGCAGTGCCACTCCTAGATGGGCCAGGTGTTTGTGTTGGCCACTAGGGTCGCTTAGCTTAGTCACACAGCTACCTCATTGCGCCTCTTTTTTTCTTTGCGTCATGTGATGTTTTGGGAGTATTTTTTTGAAGGGCCATCCTGCGTGACACTGCAGTGCCACTCCTAGATGGGCCAGGTGTTTGTGTCGGCCACTAGGGTCGCTTAGCTTAGTCACACAGCTACCTCATTGCGCCTCTTTTTTTCTTTGCGTTATGTGCTGTTTGGGGAGTATTTTTTTGAAGAACCATCCTGCGTGACACTGCAGTGCCACTCCTAGATGGTCCAGGTGTTTGTGTCGGCCACTAGGCTCGCTTAGCTTAGTCACACAGCTACCTCATTGCGCCTCTTTTTTTCTTTGCGTCATGTGCTGTTTGGGGAGTATTTTTTTGAAGGACCATCCTGCGTGACACTGCAGTGCCACTCCTAGATGGGCCAGGTGTTTGTGTCGGCCACTAGGGTCGCTTAGCTTAGTCACACAGCTACCTCATTGCGCCTCTTTTTTTCTTTGCGTCATGTGCTGTTTGGGGAGTATTTTTTTGAAGGGCCATCCTGCGTGACACTGCAGTGCCACTCCTAGATGGGCCAGGTGTTTTTGTCGGCCACTAGGGTCGCTTAGCTTAGTCACACAGCTACCTCATTGCGCCTCTTTTTTCTTTGCGTTATGTGCTGTTTGGGGAGTCTTTTTTTGAAGAGTCATACTTCGTGACACTGCAGTGCCACTCCTAGATGGGCCAGGTGTTTGTGTCGGCCACTAGGGTGGCTTAGCTTAGTCACACAGCTACCTCATTGCGCCTCTTTTTTTCTTTGCATCATGTGCTGTTTGGGGAGTATTTTTTTGAAGGGCCATCCTGCGTGACACTGCAGTGCCACTCCTAGATGGGCCAGGTGTTTTTGTCGGCCACTAGGGTCGCTTAGCTTAGTCACACAGCTACCTCATTGCGCCTCTTTTTTTTTTGCGTTATGTTCTGTTTGGGGAGTATTTTTTTAAAGAGCCATCCTGCGTGACACTGCAGTGACACTCCTAGATGGGCCAGGTGTTTGTGTCGGCCACTAGGGTCGCTTAGCTTAGTCACACAGCTACCTCATTGCACCTCTTTTTTTCTTTGCGTTATGTGCTGTTTGGGGAGTATTTTTTTGAAGAACCATCCTGCGTGACACTGCAGTGCCACTCCTAGATGGGCCAGGTGTTTTTGTCGGCCACTAGGGTCGCTTAGCTTAGTCACACAGCTACCTCATTGCACCTCTTTTTTTCTTTGCGTCATGTGCTGTTTGGGGAGTATTTTTTTGAAGGACCATCCTGCGTGACACTGCAGTGCCACTCCTAGATGGGCCAGGTGTTTGTGTCGGCCACTAGGGTCGCTTAGCTTAGTCACACAGCTACCTCATTGCGCCTCTTTTTTTCTTTGCGTCATGTTCTGTTTGGGGAGTATTTTTTTGAAGGGCCATCCTGCGTGACACTGCAGTGCCACTCCTAGATGGGCCAGGTGTTTGTGTTGGCCACTAGGGTCGCTTAGCTTAGTCACACAGCTACCTCATTGCACCTCTTTTTTTCTTTGCGTCATGTGCTGTTTGGGGAGTATTTTTTTAAAGAGCCATCCTGCGTGACACTGCAGTGCCACTCCTAGATGGGCCAGGTGTTTGTGTCGGCCACTAGGGTCGCTTAGCTTAGTCACACAGCTACCTCATTGCGCCTCTTTTTTTCTTTGCGTCATGTTCTGTTTGGGGAGTATTTTTTTGAAGGGCCATCCTGCGTGACACTGCAGTGCCACTCCCAGATGGGCCAGGTGTTTGTGTCGGCCACTAGGGTCGCTTTGCTTAGTCACACAGCTACCTCATTGCGCCTCTTTTTTTCTTTGCGTCATGTGCTGTTTGGGGAGTATTTTTTTGAAGGGCCATCCTCCGTGACACTGCAGTGCCACTCCTAGATGGGCCAGGTGTTTGTGTCGGCCACTAGGGTCGCTTAGCTTAGTCACACAGCTACCTCATTGCGCCTCTTTTTTTCTTTGCGTCATGTGCTGTTTGGGGAGTATTTTTTTGAAGGGCCATCCTGCGTGACACTGCAGTGCCACTCCTAGATGGGCCAGGTGTTTGTGTTGGCCACTAGGGTCGCTTAGCTTAGTCACACAGCTACCTCATTGCGCCTCTTTTTTTCTTTGTGTCATGTGATGTTTTGGGAGTATTTTTTTGAAGGGCCATCCTGCGTGACACTGCAGTGCCACTCCTAGATGGGCCAGGTGTTTGTGTTGGCCACTAGGGTCGCTTAGCTTAGTCACACAGCTACCTCATTGCGCCTCTTTTTTTCTTTGCGTCATGTGATGTTTTGGGAGTATTTTTTTGAAGGGCCATCCTGCGTGACACTGCAGTGCCACTCCTAGATGGGCCAGGTGTTTGTGTCGGCCACTAGGGTCACTTAGCTTAGTCACACAGCTACCTCATTGCGCCTCTTTTTTTCTTTGCGTCATGTGCTGTTTGGGGAGTATTTTTTTGGAGGGCCATCCTGCGTGACACTGCAGTGACACTCCTAGATGGGCCAGGTGTTTGTGTCGGCCACTAGGGTCGCTTATCTTAGTCACACAGCTACCTCATTGCGCCTCTTTTTTTCTTTGCGTCATGTGCTGTTTGGTGAGTATTTTTTTGAAGGGATATCCTGCGTGACACTGCAGTGCCACTCCTAGATGGGCCAGATGTTTGTGTCGGCCACTAGGGTCGCTTAGCTTAGTCACACAGCTACCTCATTGCGCCTCTTTTTTTCTTTGCATCATGTGCTGTTTGGGGAGTATTTTTTTGAAGTGCCATCCTGCGTGACATTGCAGTGCCACTCCTAGATGGGCCAGGTGTTTGTGTCGGCTACTAGGGTCGCTTAGCTTAGTCACACAGCTACCTCATTGCGCCTCTTTTTTTCTTTGCGTCATGTGCTGTTTGGGGAGTATTTTTTTGAACGACCATCCTGCGTGACACTGCAGTGCCACTCCTAGATGGGCCAGGTGTTTCTGTCGGCCACTAGGGTCGCTTAGCTTAGTTACACAGCTACCTCATTGCGCCTCTTTTTTTTTGCGTTATGTTCTGTTTGGGGAGTATTTTTTTAAAGAGCCATCCTGCGTGACACTGCAGTGCCACTCCTAGATGGGCCAGGTGTTTTTGTCGGCCACTAGGGTCGCTTAGCTTAGTCACACAGCTACCTCATTGCGCCTCTTTTTTTCTTTGCGTCATGTGCTGTTTGGGGAGTATTTTTTTGAAGGACCATCCTGCGTGACACTGCAGTGCCACTCCTAGATGGGCCAGGTGTTTGTGTCGGCCACTAGGGTCGCTTAGCTTAGTCACACAGCTACCTCTTTGCGCCTCTTTTTTTCTTTGTGTCATGTGCTGTTTGGGGAGTATTTTTTTAAAGAGCCATCCTGCGTGACACTGCAGTGCCACTCCTAGATGGGCCAGGTGTTTGTGTCGGCCACTAGGGTCGCTTAGCTTAGTCACACAGCTACCTCATTGCGCCTCTTTTTTTCTTTGCGTCATGTTCTGTTTGGGGAGTATTTTTTTGAAGGGCCATCCTACGTGACACTGCAGTGCCACTCCCAGATGGGCCAGGTGTTTGTGTCGGCCACTAGGGTCGCTTAGCTTAGTCACACAGCTACCTCATTGCGCCTCTTTTTTTCTTTGCGTCATGTGCTGTTTGGGGAGTATTTTTTTGAAGGGCCATCCTGCGTGACACTGCAGTGCCACTCCTAGATGGGCCAGGTGTTTGTTTTGGCCACTAGGGTCGCTTAGCTTAGTCACACAGCTACCTCATTGCGCCTCTTTTTTTCTTTGTGTCATGTGATGTTTTGGGAGTATTTTTTTGAAGGGCCATCCTGCGTGACACTGCAGTGCCACTCCTAGATGGGCCAGGTGTTTGTGTTGGCCACTAGGGTCGCTTAGCTTAGTCACACAGCTACCTCATTGCGCCTCTTTTTTTCTTTGCGTCATGTGATGTTTTGGGAGTATTTTTTTGAAGGGCCATCCTGCGTGACACTGCAGTGCCACTCCTAGATGGGCCAGGTGTTTGTGTCGGCCACTAGGGTCACTTAGCTTAGTCACACAGCTACCTCATTGCGCCTCTTTTTTTCTTTGCGTCATGTGCTGTTTGGGGAGTATTTTTTTGGAGGGCCATCCTGCGTGACACTGCAGTGACACTCCTAGATGGGCCAGGTGTTTGTGTCGGCCACTAGGGTCGCTTATCTTAGTCACACAGCTACCTCATTGCGCCTCTTTTTTTCTTTGCGTCATGTGCTGTTTGGTGAGTATTTTTTTGAAGGGCCATCCTGCGTGACACTGCAGTGCCACTCCTAGATGGGCCAGATGTTTGTGTCGGCCACTAGGGTCGCTTAGCTTAGTCACACAGCTACCTCATTGCGCCTCTTTTTTTCTTTGCATCATGTGCTGTTTGGGGAGTATTTTTTTGAAGTGCCATCCTGCGTGACACTGCAGTGCCACTCCTAGATGGGCCAGGTGTTTCTGTCGGCCACTAGGGTCGCTTAGCTTAGTCACACAGCTACCTCATTGCGCCTCTTTTTTTCTTTGCGTTATGTGCTGTTTGGGGAGTATTTTTTTGAAGAGCCATCCTGCGTGACACTGCAGTGCCACTCCTATATGGGCCAGGTGTTTGTGTCGGCCACTAGCGCCGCTTAGCTTAGTCACACAGCTACCTCATTGCGCCTCTTTTTTTCTTTGCGTCATGTGCTGTTTGGGGAGTATTTTTTTGAAGGGCCATCCTGCGTGACACTGCAGTGCCACTCCTAGATGGGCCAGGTGTCTGTGTTGGCCACTAGGGTCGCTTAGCTTAGTCACACAGCTACCTCATTGCGCCTCTTTTTTTCTTTGTGTCATGTGATGTTTTGGGAGTATTTTTTTGAAGGGCCATCCTGCGTGACACTGCAGTGCCACTCCTAGATGGGCCAGGTGTTTGTGTCGGCCACTAGGGTCGCTTATCTTAGTCACACAGCTACCTCATTGCGCCTCTTTTTTTCTTTGCATCATGTGCTGTTTGGGGAGTGTTTTTTTGAAGTGCCATACTGCGTGACAATGCAGTGCCACTCCTAGATGGGCCAGGTGTTTGTGTCGGCTACTAGGGTCGCTTAGCTTAGTCACACAGCTACCTCATTGCGCCTCTTTTTTTCTTTGCGTCATGTGCTGTTTGGGGAGTATTTTTTTGAACGACCATCCTGCGTGACACTGCAGTGCCACTCCTAGATGGGCCAGGTGTTTCTGTCGGCCACTAGGGTCGCTTAGCTTAGTCACACAGCTACCTCATTGCGCCTCTTTTTTTCTTTGCGTTATGTGCTGTTTGGGGGGTATTTTTTTGAAGAGCCATCCTGCGTGACACTGCAGTGCCACTCCTATATGGGCCAGGTGTTTGTGTCGGCCACTAGGGCCGCTTAGCTTAGTCACACAGCTACCTCATTGCGCCTCTTTTTTTCTTTGCGTCATGTGCTGTTTGGGGAGTATTTTTTTGAAGAACCATCCTGCATGACACTGCAGTGCCACTCCTAGATGGGCCAGGTGTTTGTGTCGGCCACTAGGGTCGCTTAGCTTAGTCACACAGCTACCTCATTGCGCCTCTTTTTTTCTTTGCGTCATGTGCTGTTTGGGGAGTATATTTTTGAAGGGCCATCATGCGTGACACTGCAGTGCCACTCCTAGATGGGCCAGGTGTTTGTGTCGGCCACTAGGGTCGCTTAGCTTAGTCACACAGCTACCTCATTGCGCCTCTTTTTTTCTTTGCATCATGTGCTGATTGGGGAGTATTTTTTTGAAGGGATATCCTGCGTGATACTGCAGTGCCACTCCTAGATGGGCCAGGTGTTTGTGTCGGCCACTAGGGACGCTTAGCTTAGTCACACAGCTACCTCATTGCGCCTCTTTTTTTCTTTGCGTCATGTGCTGTTTGGGGAGTATTTTTTTGAAGGGCCATCCTGCGTGACACTGCAGTGCCACTCCTAGATGGGCCAGGTGTTTGTGTCGGCCACTAGGGTCGCTTAGCTTAGTCACACAGCTACTTCATTGCGCCTCTTTTTTTCTTTGCGTCATGTGCTGTTTGGGGAGTATTTTTTTGAAGGGCCATCCTGCGTGACACTGCAGTGCCACTCCCAGATGGGCCAGGTGTTTGTGTCGGCCACTAGGGTCGCTTTGCTTAGTCACACAGCTACCTCATTGCGCCTCTTTTTTTCTTTGCGTCATGTGCTGTTTGGGGAGTATTTTTTTGAAGAGCCATCCTCCGTGACACTGCAGTGCCACTCCTAGATGGGCCAGGTGTTTGTGTCGGCCACTAGGGTCGCTTAGCTTAGTCACACAGCTACCTCATTGCGCCTCTTTTTTTCTTTGCGGCATGTGCTGTTTGGGGAGTATTTTTTTGAAGGGCCATCCTGCGTGACACTGCAGTGCCACTCCTAGATGGGCCAGGTGTTTGTGTCGGCCACTAGGGTCGCTTAGCTTACTCACACAGCTACCTCATTGCACCTCTTTTTTTCTTTGCGTCATGTGCTATTTGGGGAGTATTTTTTTGAAGGGCCATCCTCCGTGACACTCCAGTGCTACTCCTAGATGGGTCAGGTATTTGTGTTGGCCACTAGGGTCGCTTAGCTTAGTCACACAGCTACCTCATTGCGCCTCTTTTTTTCTTTGCGTCATGTGATGTTTTGGGAGTATTTTTTTGAAGGGCCATCCTGCGTGACACTGCAGTGCCACTCCTAGATGGGCCAGGTGTTTGTGTCGGCCACTAGGGTCACTTAGCTTAGTCACACAGCTACCTCATTGCGCCTCTTTTTTTCTTTGTGTCAGGTGCTGTTTGGGGAGTCTTTTTTTGAAGGGCCATCCTGCGTGACACTGCAGTGCCACTCCTAGATGGGCCAGGTGTTTTTGTCGGCCACTAGGGTCGCTTAGCTTAGTCACACAGCTACCTCATTGCGCCTCTTTTTTTCTTTGCATTATGTGCTGTTTGGGGAGTATTTTTTTGAAGAGTCATACTTTGTGACACTGCAGTGCCACTCCTAGATGGGCCAGGTGTTTGTGTCGGCCACTAGGGTGGCTTAGCTTAGTCACACAGCTACCTCATTGCGCCTCTTTTTTTCTTTGCATCATGTGCTGTTTGGGGAGTAATTTTTTGAAGGGCAATCCTGCGTGACACTGCAGTGACACTCCTAGATGGGCCAGGTGTTTTTGTGGGCCACTAGGGTCGCTTAACTTAGTCACACAGCTACCTCATTGCGCCTCTTTTTTTCTTTGCATTATGTGCTGTTTGGGGAATATTTTTTGGAAGAGCCATCCTGCGTGACACTGCAGTGCCACTCCTAGATGGGCCAGGTGTTTGTGTCAGCCACTAGGGTCGCTTAGCTTAGTCACACAGCTACCTCATTGCGCCTCTTTTTTTCTTTGCGTCATGTGCTGTCTTGGGAGTATTTTTTTGAAGGGCCCTCCTGCGTGACACTGCAGTGCCACTCCTAGATGGGCCAGGTGTTTGTGTCGGCCACTAGGGTCGCTTAGCTTAGTCACACAGCTACCTCATTGCGCCTCTTTTTTTGTTTGCATCATGTGCTGTTTGGGGAGTATTTTTTTGAAGGGCCATCCTGCGTGACACTGCAGTGCCACTCCTAGATGGGCCAGGTGTTTGTGTCGGCCACTAGGGTCGCTTAGCTTAGTCACACAGCTACCTCATTGCGCCTCTCTTTTTCTTTGCGTCATGTGATGTTTTGGGAGTATTTTTTTGAAGGGCCATCCTGCGTGACACTGCAGTGCCACTCCTAGATGGGCCAGGTGTTTTTGTCGGCCACTAGGGTCGCTTAGCTTAGTCACACAGCTACCTCATTGCGCCTCTTTTTTTTTTTTGCGTTATGTGCTGTTTGGGGAGTATTTTTTTAAAGAGCCATCCTGCGTGACACTGCAGTGCCACTCCCAGATGGGCCAGGTGTTTGTGTCGGCCACTAGGGTCGCTTAGCTTAGTCACACAGCTACCTCATTGCGCCTCTTTTTTTCTTTGCGTTATGTGCTGTTTGGGGAGTATTTTTTTGAAGAACCATCCTGCGTGACACTGCAGTGCCACTCCTAGATGGTCCAGGTGTTTGTGTCGGCCACTAGGCTCGCTTAGCTTAGTCACACAGCTACCTCATTGCGCCTCTTTTTTTCTTTGCGTCATGTGCTGTTTGGGGAGTATTTTTTTGAAGGACCATCCTGCGTGACACTGCAGTGCCACTCCTAGATGGGCCAGGTGTTTGTGTCGGCCACTAGGGTCGCTTAGCTTAGTCACACAGCTACCTCATTGCGCCTCTTTTTTTCTTTGCGTCATGTGCTGTTTGGGGAGTATTTTTTTGAAGGGCCATCCTGCGTGACACTGCAGTGCCACTCCTAGATGGGCCAGGTGTTTGTGTCGGCCACTAGGGTCGCTTAGCTTAGTCACACAGCTACCTCATTGCGCCTCTCTTTTTCTTTGCGTCATGTGATGTTTTGGGAGTATTTTTTTGAAGGGCCATCCTGCGTGACACTGCAGTGACACTCCTAGATGGGCCAGGTGTTTGTGTCGGCCACTAGGGTCACTTAGCTTAGTCACACAGCTACCTCATTGCGCCTCTTTTTTTCTTTGCGTCAGGTGCTGTTTGGGGAGTATTTTTTTGAAGGGCCATCCTGCGTGACACTGCAGTGCCACTCCTAGATGGGCCAGGTGTTTTTGTCGGCCACTAGGGTCGCTTAGCTTAGTCACACAGCTACCTCATTGCGCCTCTTTTTTCTTTGCGTTATGTGCTGTTTGGGGAGTCTTTTTTTGAAGAGTCATACTTCGTGACACTGCAGTGCCACTCCTAGATGGGCCAGGTGTTTGTGTCGGCCACTAGGGTGGCTTAGCTTAGTCACACAGCTACCTCATTGCGCCTCTTTTTTTCTTTGCGTCATGTGCTGTTTGGGGAGCAATTTTTTGAAGGGCAATCCTCCGTGACACTGCAGTGACACTCCTAGATGGGCCAGGTGTTTTTGTGGGCCACTAGGGTCGCTTAACTTAGTCACACAGCTACCTCATTGCGCCTCTTTTTTCTTTGCATTATGTGCTGTTTGGGGAGTATTTTTTGGAAGAGCCATCCTGCGTGACACTGCAGTGCCACTCCTAGATGGGCCAGGTGTTTGTGTCGGCCACTAGGGTCGCTTAGCTTAGTCACACAGCTACCTCATTGCGCCTCTTTTTTTCTTTGCGTCATGTGCTGTCTGGGGAGTATTTTTTTGAAGGGCCCTCCTGCGTGACACTGCAGTGCCACTCCTAGATGGGCCAGGTGTTTGTGTCGGCCACTAGGGTCGCTTAGCTTAGTCACACAGCTACCTCATTGCGCCTCTTTTTTTATTTGCGTTATGTTCTGTTTGGGGAGTATTTTTTTAAAGAGCCATCCTGCGTGACACTGCAGTGACACTCCTAGATGGGCCAGGTGTTTGTGTCGGCCACTAGGGTCGCTTAGCTTAGTCACACAGCTACCTCATTGCGCCTCTTTTTTTCTTTGCGTTATGTGCTGTTTGGGGAGTATTTTTTTGAAGAACCATCCTGCGTGACACTGCAGTGCCACTCCTAGATGGGCCAGGTGTTTTTGTCGGCCACTAGGGTCGCTTAGCTTAGTCACACAGCTACCTCATTGCGCCTCTTTTTTTCTTTGCGTCATGTGCTGTTTGGGGAGTATTTTTTTGAAGGACCATCCTGCGTGACACTGCAGTGCCACTCCTAGATGGGCCAGGTGTTTGTGTCGGCCACTAGGGTCGCTTAGCTTAGTCACACAGCTACCTCATTGCGCCTCTTTTTTTCTTTGTGTCATGTGCTGTTTGGGGAGTATTTTTTTGAAGAGCCATCCTGCGTGACACTGCAGTGCCACTCCTAGATGGGCCAGGTGTTTGTGTCGGCCACTAGGGTCGCTTAGCTTAGTCACACAGCTACCTCATTGCGCCTCTTTTTTTCTTTGCGTCATGTTCTGTTTGGGGAGTATTTTTTTGAAGGGCCATCCTGCGTGACACTGCAGTGCCACTCCCAGATGGGCCAGGTGTTTGTGTCGGCCACTATGGTCGCTTTGCTTAGTCACACAGCTACCTCATTGCGCCTCTTTTTTTCTTTGCGTCATGTGCTGTTTGGGGAGTATTTTTTTGAAGGGCCATCCTCCGTGACACTGCAGTGCCACTCCTAGATGGGCCAGGTGTTTGTGTCGGCCACTAGGGTCGCTTAGCTTAGTCACACAGCTACCTCATTGCGCCTCTTTTTTTCTTTGCGTCATGTGCTGTTTGGGGAGTATTTTTTTGAAGGGCCATCCTGCGTGACACTGCAGTGCCACTCCTAGATGGGCCAGGTGTTTGTGTTGGCCACTAGGGTCGCTTAGCTTAGTCACACAGCTAACTCATTGCGCCTCTTTTTTTCTTTGTGTCATGTGATGTTTTGGGAGTATTTTTTTGAAGGGCCATCCTGCGTGACACTGCAGTGCCACTCCTAGATGGGCCAGGTGTTTGTGTTGGCCACTAGGGTCGCTTAGCTTAGTCACACAGCTACCTCATTGCGCCTCTTTTTTTCTTTGCGTCATGTGATGTTTTGGGAGTATTTTTTTGAAGGGCCATCCTGCGTGACACTGCAGTGCCACTCCTAGATGGGCCAGGTGTTTGTGTCGGCCACTAGGGTCGCTTAGCTTAGTCACACAGCTACCTCATTGCGCCTCTTTTTTTCTTTGCGTTATGTGCTGTTTGGGGAGTATTTTTTTGAAGAACCATCCTGCGTGACACTGCAGTGCCACTCCTAGATGGTCCAGGTGTTTGTGTCGGCCACTAGGCTCGCTTAGCTTAGTCACACAGCTACCTCGTTGCGCCTCTTTTTTTCTTTGCGTCATGTGCTGTTTGGGGAGTATTTTTTTGAAGGACCATCCTGCGTGACACTGCAGTGCCACTCCTAGATGGGCCAGGTGTTTGTGTCGGCCACTAGGGTCGCTTAGCTTAGTCACACAGCTACCTCATTGCGCCTCTTTTTTTCTTTGCGTCATGTGCTGTTTGGGGAATATTTTTTTGAAGGGCCATCCTGCGTGACACTGCAGTGCCACTCCTAGATGGGCCAGGAGTTTGTGTCAGCCACTAGGGTCGCTTAGCTTAGTCACACAGCTACCTCATTGCGCCTCTCTTTTTCTTTGCGTCATGTGATGTTTTGGGAGTATTTTTTTGAAGGGCCATCCTGTGTGACACTGCAGTGCCACTCCTAGATGGGCCAGGTGTTTGTGTCGGCCACTAGGGTCACTTAGCTTAGTCACACAGCTACCTCATTGCGCCTCTTTTTTTCTTTGCGTCAGGTGCTGTTTGGGGAGTATTTTTTTGAAGGGCCATCCTGCGTGACACTGCAGTGCCACTCCTAGATGGGCCAGGTGTTTTTGTCGGCCACTAGGGTCGCTTAGCTTAGTCACACAGCTACCTCATTGCGCCTCTTTTTTTTTTGCGTTATGTTCTGTTTGGGGAGTATTTTTTTAAAGAGCCATCCTGCGTGACACTGCAGTGACACTCCTAGATGGGCCAGGTGTTTGTGTCGGCCACTAGGGTCGCTTAGCTTAGTCACACAGCTACCTCATTGCACCTCTTTTTTTCTTTGCGTTATGTGCTGTTTGGGGAGTATTTTTTTGAAGAACCATCCTGCGTGACACTGCAGTGCCACTCCTAGATGGGCCAGGTGTTTTTGTCGGCCACTAGGGTCGCTTAGCTTAGTCACACAGCTACCTCATTGCGCCTCTTTTTTTCTTTGCGTCATGTGCTGTTTGGGGAGTATTTTTTTGAAGGACCATCCTGCGTGACACTGCAGTGCCACTCCTAGATGGGCCAGGTGTTTGTGTCGGCCACTAGGGTCGCTTAGCTTAGTCACACAGCTACCTCATTGCGCCTCTTTTTTTCTTTGCGTCATGTTCTGTTTGGGGAGTATTTTTTTGAAGGGCCATCCTGCGTGACACTGCAGTGCCACTCCTAGATGGGCCAGGTGTTTGTGTTGGCCACTAGGGTCGCTTAGCTTAGTCACACAGCTACCTCATTGCACCTCTTTTTTTCTTTGCGTTATGTGCTGTTTGGGGAGTCTTTTTTTGAAGAGTCATACTTCGTGACACTGCAGTGCCACTCCTAGATGGGCCAGGTGTTTGTGTCGGCCACTAGGGTGGCTTAGCTTAGTCACACAGCTACCTCATTGCGCCTCTTTTTTTCTTTGCATCATGTGCTGTTTGGGGAGTATTTTTTTGAAGGGCCATCCTGCGTGACACTGCAGTGCCACTCCTAGATGGGCCAGGTGTTTTTGTCGGCCACTAGGGTCGCTTAGCTTAGTCACACAGCTACCTCATTGCGCCTCTTTTTTTTTTGCGTTATGTTCTGTTTGGGGAGTATTTTTTTAAAGAGCCATCCTGCGTGACACTGCAGTGACACTCCTAGATGGGCCAGGTGTTTGTGTCGGCCACTAGGGTCGCTTAGCTTAGTCACACAGCTACCTCATTGCACCTCTTTTTTTCTTTGCGTTATGTGCTGTTTGGGGAGTATTTTTTTGAAGAACCATCCTGCGTGACACTGCAGTGCCACTCCTAGATGGGCCAGGTGTTTTTGTCGGCCACTAGGGTCGCTTAGCTTAGTCACACAGCTACCTCATTGCGCCTCTTTTTTTCTTTGCGTCATGTGCTGTTTGGGGAGTATTTTTTTGAAGGACCATCCTGCGTGACACTGCAGTGCCACTCCTAGATGGGCCAGGTGTTTGTGTCGGCCACTAGGGTCGCTTAGCTTAGTCACACAGCTACCTCATTGCGCCTCTTTTTTTCTTTGCGTCATGTTCTGTTTGGGGAGTATTTTTTTGAAGGGCCATCCTGCGTGACACTGCAGTGCCACTCCTAGATGGGCCAGGTGTTTGTGTTGGCCACTAGGGTCGCTTAGCTTAGTCACACAGCTACCTCATTGCACCTCTTTTTTTTTTTGCGTCATGTGCTGTTTGGGGAGTATTTTTTTAAAGAGCCATCCTGCGTGACACTGCAGTGCCACTCCTAGATGGGCCAGGTGTTTGTGTCGGCCACTAGGGTCGCTTAGCTTAGTCACACAGCTACCTCATTGCGCCTCTTTTTTTCTTTGCGTCATGTTCTGTTTGGGGAGTATTTTTTTGAAGGGCCATCCTGCGTGACACTGCAGTGCCACTCCCAGATGGGCCAGGTGTTTGTGTCGGCCACTAGGGTCGCTTTGCTTAGTCACACAGCTACCTCATTGCGCCTCTTTTTTTCTTTGTGTCATGTGATGTTTTGGGAGTATTTTTTTGAAGGGCCATCCTGCGTGACACTGCAGTGCCACTCCTAGATGGGCCAGGTGTTTGTGTTGGCCACTAGGGTCGCTTAGCTTAGTCACACAGCTACCTCATTGCGCCTCTTTTTTTCTTTGCGTCATGTGATGTTTTGGGAGTATTTTTTTGAAGGGCCATCCTGCGTGACACTGCAGTGCCACTCCTAGATGGGCCAGGTGTTTGTGTCGGCCACTAGGGTCGCTTAGCTTAGTCACACAGCTACCTCATTGCGCCTCTTTTTTTCTTTGCGTCATGTGCTGTTTGGGGAGTATTTTTTTGGAGGGCCATCCTGCGTGACACTGCAGTGACACTCCTAGATGGGCCAGGTGTTTGTGTCGGCCACTAGGGTCGCTTATCTTAGTCACACAGCTACCTCATTGCGCCTCTTTTTTTCTTTGCGTCATGTGCTGTTTGGTGAGTATTTTTTTGAAGGCCATCCTGCGTGACACTGCAGTGCCACTCCTAGATGGGCCAGATGTTTGTGTCGGCCACTAGGGTCGCTTAGCTTAGTCACACAGCTACCTCATTGCGCCTCTTTTTTTCTTTGCATCATGTGCTGTTTGGGGAGTATTTTTTTGAAGTGCCATCCTGCGTGACATTGCAGTGCCACTCCTAGATGGGCCAGGTGTTTGTGTCGGCTACTAGGGTCGCTTAGCTTAGTCACACAGCTACCTCATTGCGCCTCTTTTTTTCTTTGCGTCATGTGCTGTTTGGGGAGTATTTTTTTGAACGACCATCCTGCGTGACACTGCAGTGCCACTCCTAGATGGGCCAGGTGTTTCTGTCGGCCACTAGGGTCGCTTAGCTTAGTTACACAGCTACCTCATTGCGCCTCTTTTTTTTTGCGTTATGTTCTGTTTGGGGAGTATTTTATTAAAGAGCCATCCTGCGTGACACTGCAGTGACACTCCTAGATGGGCCAGGTGTTTGTGTCGGCCACTAGGGTCGCTTAGCTTAGTCACACAGCTACCTCATTGCACCTCTTTTTTTCTTTGCGTTATGTGCTGTTTGGGGAGTATTTTTTTGAAGAACCATCCTGCGTGACACTGCAGTGCCACTCCTAGATGGGCCAGGTGTTTTTGTCGGCCACTAGGGTCGCTTAGCTTAGTCACACAGCTACCTCATTGCGCCTCTTTTTTTCTTTGCGTCATGTTCTGTTTGGGGAGTATTTTTTTGAAGGGCCATTCTACGTGACACTGCAGTGCCACTCCCAGATGGGCCAGGTGTTTGTGTCGGCCACTAGGGTCGCTTAGCTTAGTCACACAGCTACCTCATTGCGCCTCTTTTTTTCTTTGCGTCATGTGCTGTTTGGGGAGTATTTTTTTGAAGGACCATCCTGCGTGACACTGCAGTGCCACTCCTAGATGGGCCAGGTGTTTGTGTCGGCCACTAGGGTCGCTTAGCTTAGTCACACAGCTACCTCTTTGCGCCTCTTTTTTTCTTTGTGTCATGTGCTGTTTGGGGAGTATTTTTTTAAAGAGCCATCCTGCGTGACACTGCAGTGCCACTCCTAGATGGGCCAGGTGTTTGTGTCGGCCACTAGGGTCGCTTAGCTTAGTCACACAGCTACCTCATTGCGCCTCTTTTTTTCTTTGCGTCATGTTCTGTTTGGGGAGTATTTTTTTGAAGGGCCATTCTACGTGACACTGCAGTGCCACTCCCAGATGGGCCAGGTGTTTGTGTCGGCCACTAGGGTCGCTTAGCTTAGTCACACAGCTACCTCATTGCGCCTCTTTTTTTCTTTGCGTCATGTGCTGTTTGGGGAGTATTTTTTTGAAGGGCCATCCTGCGTGACACTGCAGTGCCACTCCTAGATGGGCCAGGTGTTTGTTTTGGCCACTAGGGTCGCTTAGCTTAGTCACACAGCTACCTCATTGCGCCTCTTTTTTTCTTTGTGTCATGTGATGTTTTGGGAGTATTTTTTTGAAGGGCCATCCTGCGTGACACTGCAGTGCCACTCCTAGATGGGCCAGGTGTTTGTGTTGGCCACTAGGGTCGCTTAGCTTAGTCACACAGCTACCTCATTGAGCCTCTTTTTTTCTTTGCGTCATGTGATGTTTTGGGAGTATTTTTTTGAAGGGCCATCCTGCGTGACACTGCAGTGCCACTCCTAGATGGGCCAGGTGTTTGTGTCGGCCACTAGGGTCACTTAGCTTAGTCACACAGCTACCTCATTGCGCCTCTTTTTTTCTTTGCGTCATGTGCTGTTTGGGGAGTATTTTTTTGGAGGGCCATCCTGCGTGACACTGCAGTGACACTCCTAGATGG
The DNA here is from genome assembly GCF_028390025.1 of Pseudophryne corroboree. Lineage (NCBI taxonomy): Eukaryota > Metazoa > Chordata > Amphibia > Anura > Myobatrachidae > Pseudophryne > Pseudophryne corroboree. The sequence goes on from NC_086451.1 coordinate 404,934,154, forward strand.
GCCAGGTGTTTGTGTCGGCCACTAGGGTCGCTTATCTTAGTCACACAGCTACCTCATTGCGCCTCTTTTTTTCTTTGCGTCATGTGTTGTTTGGTGAGTATTTTTTTGAAGGGCCATCCTGCGTGACACTGCAGTGCCACTCCTAGATGGGCCAGATGTTTGTGTCGGCCACTAGGGTCGCTTAGCTTAGTCACACAGCTACCTCATTGCGCCTCTTTTTTTCTTTGCATCATGTGCTGTTTGGGGAGTATTTTTTTGAAGTGCCATCCTGCGTGACATTGCAGTGCCACTCCTAGATGGGCCAGGTGTTTGTGTCGGCTACTAGGGTCGCTTAGCTTAGTCACACAGCTACCTCATTGCGCCTCTTTTTTTCTTTGCGTCATGTGCTGTTTGGGGAGTATTTTTTTGAACGACCATCCTGCGTGACACTGCAGTGCCACTCCTAGATGGGCCAGGTGTTTCTGTCGGCCACTAGGGTCGCTTAGCTTAGTCACACAGCTACCTCATTGCGCCTCTTTTTTTCTTTGCGTTATGTGCTGTTTGGGGAGTATTTTTTTGAAGAGCCATCCTGCGTGACACTGCAGTGCCACTCCTATATGGGCCAGGTGTTTGTGTCGGCCACTAGCGCCGCTTAGCTTAGTCACACAGCTACCTCATTGCGCCTCTTTTTTTCTTTGCGTCATGTGCTGTTTGGGGAGTATTTTTTTGAAGAACCATCCTGCATGACACTGCAGTGCCACTCCTAGATGGGCCAGGTGTTTGTGTCGGCCACTAGGGTCGCTTAGCTTAGTCACACAGCTACCTCATTGCGCCTCTTTTTTTCTTTGCGTCATGTGCTGTTTGGGGAGTATATTTTTGAAGGGCCATCCTGCGTGACACTGCAGTGCCACTACTAGATGGGCCAGGTGTTTGTGTCGGCCACTAGGGTCGCTTAGCTTAGTCACACAGCTACCTCATTGCGCCTCTTTTTTTCTTTGCATCATGTGCTGATTGGGGAGTATTTTTTTGAAGGGATATCCTGCGTGACACTGCAGTGCCACTCTTAGATGGGCCAGGTGTTTGTGTCGGCCACTAGGCTCGCTTAGCTTAGTCACACAGCTACTTCATTGCGCCTCTTTTTTTCTTTGCGTCATGTGCTGTTTGGGGAGTATTTTTTTGAAGGGCCATCCTGCGTGACACTGCAGTGACACTCCTAGATGGGCCAGGTGTTTGTGTCGGCCACTAGGGTCGCTTAGCTTAGTCACACAGCTACCTCATTGCACCTCTTTTTTTCTTTGCGTTATGTGCTGTTTGGGGAGTATTTTTTTGAAGAACCATCCTGCGTGACACTGCAGTGCCACTCCTAGATGGGCCAGGTGTTTTTGTCGGCCACTAGGGTCGCTTAGCTTAGTCACACAGCTACCTCATTGCGCCTCTTTTTTTCTTTGCGTCATGTGCTGTTTGGGGAGTATTTTTTTGAAGGACCATCCTGCGTGACACTGCAGTGCCACTCCTAGATGGGCCAGGTGTTTGTGTCGGCCACTAGGGTCGCTTAGCTTAGTCACACAGCTACCTCATTGCGCCTCTTTTTTTCTTTGCGTCATGTTCTGTTTGGGGAGTATTTTTTTGAAGGGCCATCCTGCGTGACACTGCAGTGCCACTCCTAGATGGGCCAGGTGTTTGTGTTGGCCACTAGGGTCGCTTAGCTTAGTCACACAGCTACCTCATTGCACCTCTTTTTTTCTTTGCGTCATGTGCTGTTTGGGGAGTATTTTTTTAAAGAGCCATCCTGCGTGACACTGCAGTGCCACTCCTAGATGGGCCAGGTGTTTGTGTCGGCCACTAGGGTCGCTTAGCTTAGTCACACAGCTACCTCATTGCGCCTCTTTTTTTCTTTGCGTCATGTTCTGTTTGGGGAGTATTTTTTTGAAGGGCCATCCTGCGTGACACTGCAGTGCCACTCCCAGATGGGCCAGGTGTTTGTGTCGGCCACTAGGGTCGCTTTGCTTAGTCACACAGCTACCTCATTGCGCCTCTTTTTTTCTTTGCGTCATGTGCTGTTTGGGGAGTATTTTTTTGAAGGGCCATCCTCCGTGACACTGCAGTGCCACTCCTAGATGGGCCAGGTGTTTGTGTCGGCCACTAGGGTCGCTTAGCTTAGTCACACAGCTACCTCATTGCGCCTCTTTTTTTCTTTGCGTCATGTGCTGTTTGGGGAGTATTTTTTTGAAGGGCCATCCTGCGTGACACTGCAGTGCCACTCCTAGATGGGCCAGGTGTTTGTGTTGGCCACTAGGGTCGCTTAGCTTAGTCACACAGCTACCTCATTGCGCCTCTTTTTTTCTTTGTGTCATGTGATGTTTTGGGAGTATTTTTTTGAAGGGCCATCCTGCGTGACACTGCAGTGCCACTCCTAGATGGGCCAGGTGTTTGTGTTGGCCACTAGGGTCGCTTAGCTTAGTCACACAGCTACCTCATTGCGCCTCTTTTTTTCTTTGCGTCATGTGATGTTTTGGGAGTATTTTTTTGAAGGGCCATCCTGCGTGACACTGCAGTGCCACTCCTAGATGGGCCAGGTGTTTGTGTCGGCCACTAGGGTCACTTAGCTTAGTCACACAGCTACCTCATTGCGCCTCTTTTTTTCTTTGCGTCATGTGCTGTTTGGGGAGTATTTTTTTGGAGGGCCATCCTGCGTGACACTGCAGTGACACTCCTAGATGGGCCAGGTGTTTGTGTCGGCCACTAGGGTCGCTTATCTTAGTCACACAGCTACCTCATTGCGCCTCTTTTTTTCTTTGCGTCATGTGCTGTTTGGTGAGTATTTTTTTGAAGGGCCATCCTGCGTGACACTGCAGTGCCACTCCTAGATGGGCCAGATGTTTGTGTCGGCCACTAGGGTCGCTTAGCTTAGTCACACAGCTACCTCATTGCGCCTCTTTTTTTCTTTGCATCATGTGCTGTTTGGGGAGTATTTTTTTGAAGTGCCATCCTGCGTGACATTGCAGTGCCACTCCTAGATGGGCCAGGTGTTTGTGTCGGCTACTAGGGTCGCTTAGCTTAGTCACACAGCTACCTCATTGCGCCTCTTTTTTTCTTTGCGTCATGTGCTGTTTGGGGAGTATTTTTTTGAACGACCATCCTGCGTGACACTGCAGTGCCACTCCTAGATGGGCCAGGTGTTTCTGTCGGCCACTAGGGTCGCTTAGCTTAGTTACACAGCTACCTCATTGCGCCTCTTTTTTTTTGCGTTATGTTCTGTTTGGGGAGTATTTTTTTAAAGAGCCATCCTGCGTTACACTGCAGTGACACTCCTAGATGGGCCAGGTGTTTGTGTCGGCCACTAGGGTCGCTTAGCTTAGTCACACAGCTACCTCATTGCACCTCTTTTTTTCTTTGCGTTATGTGCTGTTTGGGGAGTATTTTTTTGAAGAACCATCCTGCGTGACACTGCAGTGCCACTCCTAGATGGGCCAGGTGTTTTTGTCGGCCACTAGGGTCGCTTAGCTTAGTCACACAGCTACCTCATTGCGCCTCTTTTTTTCTTTGCGTCATGTGCTGTTTGGGGAGTATTTTTTTGAAGGACCATCCTGCGTGACACTGCAGTGCCACTCCTAGATGGGCCAGGTGTTTGTGTCGGCCACTAGGGTCGCTTAGCTTAGTCACACAGCTACCTCTTTGCGCCTCTTTTTTTCTTTGTGTCATGTGCTGTTTGGGGAGTATTTTTTTAAAGAGCCATCCTGCGTGACACTGCAGTGCCACTCCTAGATGGGCCAGGTGTTTGTGTCGGCCACTAGGGTCGCTTAGCTTAGTCACACAGCTACCTCATTGCGCCTCTTTTTTTCTTTGCGTCATGTTCTGTTTGGGGAGTATTTTTTTGAAGGGCCATCCTACGTGACACTGCAGTGCCACTCCCAGATGGGCCAGGTGTTTGTGTCGGCCACTAGGGTCGCTTTGCTTAGTCACACAGCTACCTCATTGCGCCTCTTTTTTTCTTTGCGTCATGTGCTGTTTGGGGAGTATTTTTTTGAAGGGCCATCCTCCGTGACACTGCAGTGCCACTCCTAGATGGGCCAGGTGTTTGTGTCGGCCACTAGGGTCGCTTAGCTTAGTCACACAGCTACCTCATTGCGCCTCTTTTTTTCTTTGCGTCATGTGCTGTTTGGGGAGTATTTTTTTGAAGGGCCATCCTGCGTGACACTGCAGTGCCACTCCTAGATGGGCCAGGTGTTTGTTTTGGCCACTAGGGTCGCTTAGCTTAGTCACACAGCTACCTCATTGCGCCTCTTTTTTTCTTTGTGTCATGTGATGTTTTGGGAGTATTTTTTTGAAGGGCCATCCTGCGTGACACTGCAGTGCCACTCCTAGATGGGCCAGGTGTTTGTGTTGGCCACTAGGGTCGCTTAGCTTAGTCACACAGCTACCTCATTGCGCCTCTTTTTTTCTTTGCGTCATGTGATGTTTTGGGAGTATTTTTTTGAAGGGCCATCCTGCGTGACACTGCAGTGCCACTCCTAGATGGGCCAGGTGTTTGTGTCGGCCACTAGGGTCGCTTAGCTTAGTCACACAGCTACCTCATTGCGCCTCTTTTTTTCTTTGCGTCATGTGCTGTTTGGGGAGTATTTTTTTGAACGACCATCCTGCGTGACACTGCAGTGCCACTCCTAGATGGGCCAGGTGTTTCTGTCGGCCACTAGGGTCGCTTAGCTTAGTCACACAGCTACCTCATTGCGCCTCTTTTTTTCTTTGCGTTATGTGCTGTTTGGGGAGTATTTTTTTGAAGAGCCATCCTGCGTGACACTGCAGTGCCACTCCTATATGGGCCAGGTGTTTGTGTCGGCCACTAGCGCCGCTTAGCTTAGTCACACAGCTACCTCATTGCGCCTCTTTTTTTCTTTGCGTCATGTGCTGTTTGGGGAGTATTTTTTTGAAGAACCATCCTGCATGACACTGCAGTGCCACTCCTAGATGGGCCAGGTGTTTGTGTCGGCCACTAGGGTCGCTTAGCTTAGTCACACAGCTACCTCATTGCGCCTCTTTTTTTCTTTGCGTCATGTGCTGTTTGGGGAGTATATTTTTGAAGGGCCATCCTGCGTGACACTGCAGTGCCACTACTAGATGGGCCAGGTGTTTGTGTCGGCCACTAGGGTCGCTTAGCTTAGTCACACAGCTACCTCATTGCGCCTCTTTTTTTCTTTGCATCATGTGCTGATTGGGGAGTATTTTTTTGAAGGGATATCCTGCGTGACACTGCAGTGCCACTCTTAGATGGGCCAGGTGTTTGTGTCGGCCACTAGGCTCGCTTAGCTTAGTCACACAGCTACTTCATTGCGCCTCTTTTTTTCTTTGCGTCATGTGCTGTTTGGGGAGTATTTTTTTGAAGGGCCATCCTGCGTGACACTGCAGTGACACTCCTAGATGGGCCAGGTGTTTGTGTCGGCCACTAGGGTCGCTTAGCTTAGTCACACAGCTACCTCATTGCACCTCTTTTTTTCTTTGCGTTATGTGCTGTTTGGGGAGTATTTTTTTGAAGAACCATCCTGCGTGACACTGCAGTGCCACTCCTAGATGGGCCAGGTGTTTTTGTCGGCCACTAGGGTCGCTTAGCTTAGTCACACAGCTACCTCATTGCGCCTCTTTTTTTCTTTGCGTCATGTGCTGTTTGGGGAGTATTTTTTTGAAGGACCATCCTGCGTGACACTGCAGTGCCACTCCTAGATGGGCCAGGTGTTTGTGTCGGCCACTAGGGTCGCTTAGCTTAGTCACACAGCTACCTCATTGCGCCTCTTTTTTTCTTTGCGTCATGTTCTGTTTGGGGAGTATTTTTTTGAAGGGCCATCCTGCGTGACACTGCAGTGCCACTCCTAGATGGGCCAGGTGTTTGTGTTGGCCACTAGGGTCGCTTAGCTTAGTCACACAGCTACCTCATTGCACCTCTTTTTTTCTTTGCGTCATGTGCTGTTTGGGGAGTATTTTTTTAAAGAGCCATCCTGCGTGACACTGCAGTGCCACTCCTAGATGGGCCAGGTGTTTGTGTCGGCCACTAGGGTCGCTTAGCTTAGTCACACAGCTACCTCATTGCGCCTCTTTTTTTCTTTGCGTCATGTTCTGTTTGGGGAGTATTTTTTTGAAGGGCCATCCTGCGTGACACTGCAGTGCCACTCCCAGATGGGCCAGGTGTTTGTGTCGGCCACTAGGGTCGCTTTGCTTAGTCACACAGCTACCTCATTGCGCCTCTTTTTTTCTTTGCGTCATGTGCTGTTTGGGGAGTATTTTTTTGAAGGGCCATCCTCCGTGACACTGCAGTGCCACTCCTAGATGGGCCAGGTGTTTGTGTCGGCCACTAGGGTCGCTTAGCTTAGTCACACAGCTACCTCATTGCGCCTCTTTTTTTCTTTGCGTCATGTGCTGTTTGGGGAGTATTTTTTTGAAGGGCCATCCTGCGTGACACTGCAGTGCCACTCCTAGATGGGCCAGGTGTTTGTGTTGGCCACTAGGGTCGCTTAGCTTAGTCACACAGCTACCTCATTGCGCCTCTTTTTTTCTTTGTGTCATGTGATGTTTTGGGAGTATTTTTTTGAAGGGCCATCCTGCGTGACACTGCAGTGCCACTCCTAGATGGGCCAGGTGTTTGTGTTGGCCACTAGGGTCGCTTAGCTTAGTCACACAGCTACCTCATTGCGCCTCTTTTTTTCTTTGCGTCATGTGATGTTTTGGGAGTATTTTTTTGAAGGGCCATCCTGCGTGACACTGCAGTGCCACTCCTAGATGGGCCAGGTGTTTGTGTCGGCCACTAGGGTCACTTAGCTTAGTCACACAGCTACCTCATTGCGCCTCTTTTTTTCTTTGCGTCATGTGCTGTTTGGGGAGTATTTTTTTGGAGGGCCATCCTGCGTGACACTGCAGTGACACTCCTAGATGGGCCAGGTGTTTGTGTCGGCCACTAGGGTCGCTTATCTTAGTCACACAGCTACCTCATTGCGCCTCTTTTTTTCTTTGCGTCATGTGCTGTTTGGTGAGTATTTTTTTGAAGGGCCATCCTGCGTGACACTGCAGTGCCACTCCTAGATGGGCCAGATGTTTGTGTCGGCCACTAGGGTCGCTTAGCTTAGTCACACAGCTACCTCATTGCGCCTCTTTTTTTCTTTGCATCATGTGCTGTTTGGGGAGTATTTTTTTGAAGTGCCATCCTGCGTGACATTGCAGTGCCACTCCTAGATGGGCCAGGTGTTTGTGTCGGCTACTAGGGTCGCTTAGCTTAGTCACACAGCTACCTCATTGCGCCTCTTTTTTTCTTTGCGTCATGTGCTGTTTGGGGAGTATTTTTTTGAACGACCATCCTGCGTGACACTGCAGTGCCACTCCTAGATGGGCCAGGTGTTTCTGTCGGCCACTAGGGTCGCTTAGCTTAGTTACACAGCTACCTCATTGCGCCTCTTTTTTTTTGCGTTATGTTCTGTTTGGGGAGTATTTTTTTAAAGAGCCATCCTGCGTTACACTGCAGTGACACTCCTAGATGGGCCAGGTGTTTGTGTCGGCCACTAGGGTCGCTTAGCTTAGTCACACAGCTACCTCATTGCACCTCTTTTTTTCTTTGCGTTATGTGCTGTTTGGGGAGTATTTTTTTGAAGAACCATCCTGCGTGACACTGCAGTGCCACTCCTAGATGGGCCAGGTGTTTTTGTCGGCCACTAGGGTCGCTTAGCTTAGTCACACAGCTACCTCATTGCGCCTCTTTTTTTCTTTGCGTCATGTGCTGTTTGGGGAGTATTTTTTTGAAGGACCATCCTGCGTGACACTGCAGTGCCACTCCTAGATGGGCCAGGTGTTTGTGTCGGCCACTAGGGTCGCTTAGCTTAGTCACACAGCTACCTCTTTGCGCCTCTTTTTTTCTTTGTGTCATGTGCTGTTTGGGGAGTATTTTTTTAAAGAGCCATCCTGCGTGACACTGCAGTGCCACTCCTAGATGGGCCAGGTGTTTGTGTCGGCCACTAGGGTCGCTTAGCTTAGTCACACAGCTACCTCATTGCGCCTCTTTTTTTCTTTGCGTCATGTTCTGTTTGGGGAGTATTTTTTTGAAGGGCCATCCTACGTGACACTGCAGTGCCACTCCCAGATGGGCCAGGTGTTTGTGTCGGCCACTAGGGTCGCTTTGCTTAGTCACACAGCTACCTCATTGCGCCTCTTTTTTTCTTTGCGTCATGTGCTGTTTGGGGAGTATTTTTTTGAAGGGCCATCCTCCGTGACACTGCAGTGCCACTCCTAGATGGGCCAGGTGTTTGTGTCGGCCACTAGGGTCGCTTAGCTTAGTCACACAGCTACCTCATTGCGCCTCTTTTTTTCTTTGCGTCATGTGCTGTTTGGGGAGTATTTTTTTGAAGGGCCATCCTGCGTGACACTGCAGTGCCACTCCTAGATGGGCCAGGTGTTTGTTTTGGCCACTAGGGTCGCTTAGCTTAGTCACACAGCTACCTCATTGCGCCTCTTTTTTTCTTTGTGTCATGTGATGTTTTGGGAGTATTTTTTTGAAGGGCCATCCTGCGTGACACTGCAGTGCCACTCCTAGATGGGCCAGGTGTTTGTGTTGGCCACTAGGGTCGCTTAGCTTAGTCACACAGCTACCTCATTGCGCCTCTTTTTTTCTTTGCGTCATGTGATGTTTTGGGAGTATTTTTTTGAAGGGCCATCCTGCGTGACACTGCAGTGCCACTCCTAGATGGGCCAGGTGTTTGTGTCGGCCACTAGGGTCGCTTAGCTTAGTCACACAGCTACCTCATTGCGCCTCTTTTTTTCTTTGCGTCATGTGCTGTTTGGGGAGTATTTTTTTGAACGACCATCCTGCGTGACACTGCAGTGCCACTCCTAGATGGGCCAGGTGTTTCTGTCGGCCACTAGGGTCGCTTAGCTTAGTCACACAGCTACCTCATTGCGCCTCTTTTTTTCTTTGCGTTATGTGCTGTTTGGGGAGTATTTTTTTGAAGAGCCATCCTGCGTGACACTGCAGTGCCACTCCTATATGGGCCAGGTGTTTGTGTCGGCCACTAGCGCCGCTTAGCTTAGTCACACAGCTACCTCATTGCGCCTCTTTTTTTCTTTGCGTCATGTGCTGTTTGGGGAGTATTTTTTTGAAGAACCATCCTGCATGACACTGCAGTGCCACTCCTAGATGGGCCAGGTGTTTGTGTCGGCCACTAGGGTCGCTTAGCTTAGTCACACAGCTACCTCATTGCGCCTCTTTTTTTCTTTGCGTCATGTGCTGTTTGGGGAGTATATTTTTGAAGGGCCATCCTGCGTGACACTGCAGTGCCACTACTAGATGGGCCAGGTGTTTGTGTCGGCCACTAGGGTCGCTTAGCTTAGTCACACAGCTACCTCATTGCGCCTCTTTTTTTCTTTGCATCATGTGCTGATTGGGGAGTATTTTTTTGAAGGGATATCCTGCGTGACACTGCAGTGCCACTCTTAGATGGGCCAGGTGTTTGTGTCGGCCACTAGGCTCGCTTAGCTTAGTCACACAGCTACTTCATTGCGCCTCTTTTTTTCTTTGCGTCATGTGCTGTTTGGGGAGTATTTTTTTGAAGGGCCATCCTGCGTGACACTGCAGTGACACTCCTAGATGGGCCAGGTGTTTGTGTCGGCCACTAGGGTCGCTTAGCTTAGTCACACAGCTACCTCATTGCACCTCTTTTTTTCTTTGCGTTATGTGCTGTTTGGGGAGTATTTTTTTGAAGAACCATCCTGCGTGACACTGCAGTGCCACTCCTAGATGGGCCAGGTGTTTTTGTCGGCCACTAGGGTCGCTTAGCTTAGTCACACAGCTACCTCATTGCGCCTCTTTTTTTCTTTGCGTCATGTGCTGTTTGGGGAGTATTTTTTTGAAGGACCATCCTGCGTGACACTGCAGTGCCACTCCTAGATGGGCCAGGTGTTTGTGTCGGCCACTAGGGTCGCTTAGCTTAGTCACACAGCTACCTCATTGCGCCTCTTTTTTTCTTTGCGTCATGTTCTGTTTGGGGAGTATTTTTTTGAAGGGCCATCCTGCGTGACACTGCAGTGCCACTCCTAGATGGGCCAGGTGTTTGTGTTGGCCACTAGGGTCGCTTAGCTTAGTCACACAGCTACCTCATTGCACCTCTTTTTTTCTTTGCGTCATGTGCTGTTTGGGGAGTATTTTTTTAAAGAGCCATCCTGCGTGACACTGCAGTGCCACTCCTAGATGGGCCAGGTGTTTGTGTCGGCCACTAGGGTCGCTTAGCTTAGTCACACAGCTACCTCATTGCGCCTCTTTTTTTCTTTGCGTCATGTTCTGTTTGGGGAGTATTTTTTTGAAGGGCCATCCTGCGTGACACTGCAGTGCCACTCCCAGATGGGCCAGGTGTTTGTGTCGGCCACTAGGGTCGCTTTGCTTAGTCACACAGCTACCTCATTGCGCCTCTTTTTTTCTTTGCGTCATGTGCTGTTTGGGGAGTATTTTTTTGAAGGGCCATCCTCCGTGACACTGCAGTGCCACTCCTAGATGGGCCAGGTGTTTGTGTCGGCCACTAGGGTCGCTTAGCTTAGTCACACAGCTACCTCATTGCGCCTCTTTTTTTCTTTGCGTCATGTGCTGTTTGGGGAGTATTTTTTTGAAGGGCCATCCTGCGTGACACTGCAGTGCCACTCCTAGATGGGCCAGGTGTTTGTGTTGGCCACTAGGGTCGCTTAGCTTAGTCACACAGCTACCTCATTGCGCCTCTTTTTTTCTTTGTGTCATGTGATGTTTTGGGAGTATTTTTTTGAAGGGCCATCCTGCGTGACACTGCAGTGCCACTCCTAGATGGGCCAGGTGTTTGTGTTGGCCACTAGGGTCGCTTAGCTTAGTCACACAGCTACCTCATTGCGCCTCTTTTTTTCTTTGCGTCATGTGATGTTTTGGGAGTATTTTTTTGAAGGGCCATCCTGCGTGACACTGCAGTGCCACTCCTAGATGGGCCAGGTGTTTGTGTCGGCCACTAGGGTCACTTAGCTTAGTCACACAGCTACCTCATTGCGCCTCTTTTTTTCTTTGCGTCATGTGCTGTTTGGGGAGTATTTTTTTGGAGGGCCATCCTGCGTGACACTGCAGTGACACTCCTAGATGGGCCAGGTGTTTGTGTCGGCCACTAGGGTCGCTTATCTTAGTCACACAGCTACCTCATTGCGCCTCTTTTTTTCTTTGCGTCATGTGCTGTTTGGTGAGTATTTTTTGAAGGGCCATCCTGCGTGACACTGCAGTGCCACTCCTAGATGGGCCAGATGTTTGTGTCGGCCACTAGGGTCGCTTAGCTTAGTCACACAGCTACCTCATTGCGCCTCTTTTTTTCTTTGCATCATGTGCTGTTTGGGGAGTATTTTTTTGAAGTGCCATCCTGCGTGACATTGCAGTGCCACTCCTAGATGGGCCAGGTGTTTGTGTCGGCTACTAGGGTCGCTTAGCTTAGTCACACAGCTACCTCATTGCGCCTCTTTTTTTCTTTGCGTCATGTGCTGTTTGGGGAGTATTTTTTTGAACGACCATCCTGCGTGACACTGCAGTGCCACTCCTAGATGGGCCAGGTGTTTCTGTCGGCCACTAGGGTCGCTTAGCTTAGTTACACAGCTACCTCATTGCGCCTCTTTTTTTTTGCGTTATGTTCTGTTTGGGGAGTATTTTTTTAAAGAGCCATCCTGCGTTACACTGCAGTGACACTCCTAGATGGGCCAGGTGTTTGTGTCGGCCACTAGGGTCGCTTAGCTTAGTCACACAGCTACCTCATTGCACCTCTTTTTTTCTTTGCGTTATGTGCTGTTTGGGGGGAGTATTTTTTTGAAGAACCATCCTGCGTGACACTGCAGTGCCACTCCTAGATGGGCCAGGTGTTTTTGTCGGCCACTAGGGTCGCTTAGCTTAGTCACACAGCTACCTCATTGCGCCTCTTTTTTTCTTTGCGTCATGTGCTGTTTGGGGAGTATTTTTTTGAAGGACCATCCTGCGTGACACTGCAGTGCCACTCCTAGATGGGCCAGGTGTTTGTGTCGGCCACTAGGGTCGCTTAGCTTAGTCACACAGCTACCTCTTTGCGCCTCTTTTTTTCTTTGTGTCATGTGCTGTTTGGGGAGTATTTTTTTAAAGAGCCATCCTGCGTGACACTGCAGTGCCACTCCTAGATGGGCCAGGTGTTTGTGTCGGCCACTAGGGTCGCTTAGCTTAGTCACACAGCTACCTCATTGCGCCTCTTTTTTTCTTTGCGTCATGTTCTGTTTGGGGAGTATTTTTTGAAGGGCCATCCTACGTGACACTGCAGTGCCACTCCCAGATGGGCCAGGTGTTTGTGTCGGCCACTAGGGTCGCTTTGCTTAGTCACACAGCTACCTCATTGCGCCTCTTTTTTTCTTTGCGTCATGTGCTGTTTGGGGAGTATTTTTTTGAAGGGCCATCCTCCGTGACACTGCAGTGCCACTCCTAGATGGGCCAGGTGTTTGTGTCGGCCACTAGGGTCGCTTAGCTTAGTCACACAGCTACCTCATTGCGCCTCTTTTTTTCTTTGCGTCATGTGCTGTTTGGGGAGTATTTTTTTGAAGGGCCATCCTGCGTGACACTGCAGTGCCACTCCTAGATGGGCCAGGTGTTTGTTTTGGCCACTAGGGTCGCTTAGCTTAGTCACACAGCTACCTCATTGCGCCTCTTTTTTTCTTTGTGTCATGTGATGTTTTGG